>NW_006262339.1:4139016-4201679 GCF_000493195.1 Citrus x clementina | reverse complement strand
ATAATTTAAAAAATTTTAAAAAACCCTCAAAAAAAAAACTGGACTAAATAACATTTCAATTTGGAACACCCCCCCCCCCCCCCATATATCGCACAATGACGCAATTACTCGAACTGCTCGATTTTTATCAAAAATTTATAATTTAATTTTTGATGCAGCAGGGATTCGAACCCTCGTACGAATAACTTATACACTGGATTAGCAATCCGACGTTTTAATCCACTCAGCCCTGCTTATGAAAAATAACTCATGCTAACTTTTTAAAAGTTATCAAGATTAAAAAAATTATGAAATAAACAGTTTTTAACAATTAACAAATTGGAGTCTTTGAGCTTGAAATTCTTGCGTCTCAGTCTCTTGTTGCATGACTCTGTTTCTTGAAGAGTATCTACAAAAGATCCATGTGAGTGAGTATTAACCAGCTTTTCTGTCAAGGTTTTTCGGCGAAGAGAAGTATTAAACATTTAATATTTTTGTTCCTTTGAAGTAGTAATTCTTACTTTTTGGACTTGAGAGATTCTAGTTTAGGCCGTTCTGATATGTAAGATTATCTATTTATTTTTTATTTGAAATGTATGATTATGTATTTATTAAACTTGGTCCAATGTTTTCAAACATGAACTTAATTGTAGTAAAGCTTCATCACTACTACATTTCTGTTGCTCGTGCATTTTAATTATATGTGTGATCTGCTCTTACTTTATATTGTAATGCAACTGTTCTTGTTGTTCAAGGTCTCTTTCAATTGTTGGTACTTTTGGTCTTGCCATGCTTCCTTTTGAAGGCTGCCCGTGAGGTCATTCATGTTGTATGTATGCATAGTTCCTGGTGGCAATCTGTTGGTGTAGTAGTTGCATTGCTTGTATCATGGACTAACTCGACTGTAATCTATCTATCAGGCACTGCTTTGTTCCATCTTGTGTGCAATTTGCAGGTGATTCACTTTGAAAATTATGGCAAGCTTTTGGAAAGGGATCTATATGTTTCGGTATATGTTGAGGAACACACGCTTTTAAAATACAATCTCTCTAAGATAAGCCACAGGTTCTGGATATTTCTGCTTCTAGAGTTCTTGGTTGTGACAGCAACTCCATTTGTGGCTCTGTTGGAAACCACAGGGAATAGTGGAACCGTCAATTTTGTTAATGGCGGTGATTTTGCAATAAGCGCTCAAACAGTTCGTAAAGTTGCAAGTCATAAATAGATTTACTTGGATGATATTATTGTCAATGAAAGTTTCGTTAATTTCTGTCTAGAAATTCAGTTCTCAGAAATCTCTGTTAGCTTTGCAAACTCATGCTTCTTAATTTCTCTTTTTTGCAGGTTTCCACTATTATTGAGCTCATTGGAATAATTATTTGCCTGAATTAAGGATCTTGGATCGGTTGCTCGCAGATGGCATGCTTCAGTCACATGCAGCGCCAATGATGTTTCTCATTGGGGAATGACAAATAACAGGAATAGCCTAGAAACTATTCCGAAAGTGATCTGGTGTCTGTTGTCTTTATGCCGATCCCGACAAATGCACATCTGGCTTCATACATGTCCATGTATCACAAGCGGCAAGATTTTTGGTACATATACCCACTTTTCTTAAAAATATTTTTGTCTTGATATTTTTCTAACTGCAGTTGAACATTAAGAATGTGGTTTTAATTTTTCCAGATTTAGTTGCCTATGACTTGAATGAATCCTTATTCCTTGAATATTTTATCAGTAATCCAAAGAACCTGTTGTTAGATTGTTATTAAATGATTCCCTAGCTTTGTCCTGCTCATGGCCTTGCTACAATAATTTCACCGTCTAGAACTTGTGATCTCAGCTACCCATTGAGGGTTGCCCTTAGACACTGCCAAGTGCCAACCTTACTAGTAAGGGACTTGATTTTCCTCTTCAGTACATCTCCATTGTATGGAAGAAGTTCAGAAGTGGAAAATTCTACATGGTCGAGGGCTTTATGGGTTGTTTTAACTTTTAGTCTCATATTTGCATCAGAACTCTTGCATTTGCCTGCGTACAGACTGTCTTAGTTAAATGACCGATATAAGTTCTCTTTCACCTGGTTTGATCTAAAGAAACTCATTTTGATGTCGGCAGGGCATCTATCAACCCCTTGGTAATACTACGGGGGTTCACACAGATTTCTATTGAATTCAGTTTATTCAAAAGAAATATTATAGGTGCCCAAAATTGACATATAGATCTGGATAAAAGTCTTGCAATATCCTCTCATGCCTTTTCATGAAAATTTTCCTTCTCCTTTTAGTTCATCTGATACACACTACAAAATGTCAGTGAGATATTTACCGGGAAAAAGAAAAGGTGAAGTTACCGTTTCATCTTCAATCACTGTCTGCTATTAAAATGCCTTGTGATTAGTATGGTGTGTCATCAATCTATCTTGCCTTCATAGTCATGAAGATTTTCTTTATAGCTTTAAGTAGTTCTCCATTATGTATCTACATATGATGTTTACTCGAACTAATTTCCTTGATTCTGCAGTAACATATTTGCAATCCACTACTGGTGGAGCCGTTGTATTTGGATGGACAATTGATTGGACTCTCATCAATACAATATTCTTCATCCAACTGCCTCGTTGGTTTGTTCGTTAGTTTTTTTTTTTTTTTTTTTTTTTTTTTTGCGCTTGGAAAAACCATAAGCTTTAGTACCAAATGATATTTATACGAGATCATTCAGAAAACCCACCCAAAAGAAAAAACCATTTTGCACACTGTTTTCCCTCTTCTTATTTCCCCAACACCTGCTTCATCAGTAACTGAGTTAAGGCCAAGTGGAGTCCAAAATGACTGATACACAGTAAAGGCTAGTAACAGTTTAGATATATCAATGTAGTCAAGATATATCCTATTGCTAGTCGAAAATGACTGATACACAGAATTTATTATAGTGATGCATATTTTGTTGAAGTACATTATCAAAGGCTGGGAAAAATATTGCATTTTCGTTACTTCAAATGTATTGATGTCTGTAACACGTTTACTGCTATATGCATCAATTCCTCTGTTAGTCACTAAGGAATAACATTTTGATCATAAAACTGTGCAGTATTCAGTTTTTCTCCCTCTCAATGATCAAAATTGAATGCGTACAAAGAAATGATTTAGTAAAACTAATCATCAAACCGGGGGGAAACCATGACTCAAGCAAAGAGACGAGCTCCATTGACATACAGACTTGGAGATCACAGTCAGAAACCCGAAGTAATGTCCATTTCTTTTCCTTTAATCCTTTTTGTCTCTTCACACAGAGCAGGTAGCTCCTACATTTCTATGTATACATCAGGATTCGCAAAACATTAGTACAGAATTCAATATTCCTAACAAAGATCAGAAAAGGGGGAAAAAATGAAATGATACTCATCTATTTTGGAGTCCCAATCACGCGTCTATGTAGTTGGTTCACGCCCGTGCAATTAATAGAAGTGCCTCTTTAATGGCATGCGACAGAAAACACGCGCTTTTTTCGACTGTCACCAATGTGCAATCTCTGAATCCAGACTCTCAGTACGCCTCCTCAACAACATTCTTGATCAAAAAGTTTTCTGGATTATATAATGCCACGTCAAGTCAAATCATCAGCTGCTTATTCCGAGATTAAGGGCGTCATCTACTGTTATTTGCTGCATAAAACAATAAAATGCCATAACTGAAATGCCTTCACAGGTTTGGACTTGAAGCCAACAATCAGAAATCAAATTTAGAACTATGTCAAAACAGACCATACAGCAAGTCCAAAGATTGTTTAACAAGTCAAATCCAGACTCCTAAGATTGAACAAACTTAGCCTACAAGTTGTAGGTACAGCTCTGTTCTTAGATGAAATGCTTACTTCCTTCTCTTCTAAGTCCCATATGATGGGTGTAAACTTGAATTTCTTCCTCGGAGGCAACTGAAAATCCCATCTTCCCACTTCGACACTTCACCATTATTAATACATGGTGCATCATCTCTCCGGGCTTCACCACGTTGCTTATAGCCGTTTGACAAAAAAGGGTAGCCATTTCTCCGCTAGTGATCACCAGCATTATGACCCAATTCATCATAACCAGAGACCTTTTTGTAACGAGCAACTTCTTCATCTTTTCTGTAGTAACCATAATACTCCCTTCTCCTTGAAACATCAGGTCGCCCTGCCGCCATATTATTTTATTAACAGCCCCAACTCCTCCCAATCAAAAATCAAACTCAAACAAAAAATACAATATTGCAAAGAAAAAAAAAATCAACCCAAAATCTCAACCCTTACCCTCAGAAACGATATCGAACGGCTACGAAGCTTCTTTGTCAACGCATTTGCGTTCTTGGGGAGCTCTTTGGGTAATTTGTATGCGCATGAGCGCGTATTTTTTATGTCGGTTCCCACCTGGTGGCGCGAATTTTGTAGTGGAATTTATTTTATTCACAATACTTCCCGTTTCTCTGTTACATGACCAACATGCTGACATCAACTATTCCGGCACTTCCAATTCAACACTATCCTAACAAACTGCGGTTCCCGAGGCAGGCACAAGGTTCAAAGCCACCTCCTTATCATGAAAATCTACCCATAACGATGACGCTCTATAGCTATCCACTTGCCGCCCTTTCCCCTTTATATTTGTACTACATCTTCGTCTTAACGTCACACATTTTTCCTGCTCAAAAATAACGCGCAAGAAACAGTAGTTTTATCTATCACAAGCAAAGCAAGATGGTTGGCCTCGGCACATATGGTTACGCTGCACCAACTATGACCAAAAAGATTAGTGCCCACTATGATGTCCCTGAAGGAGTGGAGATTAGAGGCCGATACAGTGAAGAGTTTGCAAAGATTCTTAACAAGGATGCTTTGCAATTTGTTGCGGATTTGCAAAGGGAGTTCAGGAACCGTCTCAAGTATGCAATGGAGTGTCGTAGGGAGGCGAAAAGGAGATACAACGAGGGAGCCTTGCCTGGTTTTGATGCTGCGACAAGGTACATAAGGGAAGGGGAATGGACGTGTGCGCTAGTTCCGCCACCTGTTGCGGATCGGAGGGTGGAGATTACGGGTCCTGTCGAGAGGAAGATGATCATTAATGCACTCAACTCTGGAGCTAAAGTGTTCATGGTGAGTTCTGCTTCCATTCCTCTGCTTTCTACTCCCCGAGTGCATGAATTCTTCATGATCATCCACTTGCATCTGCATGACAGGAGTTAACGGATATGCATCAAGCAGTTGTGAACTGCAAGTATGATAAGATCATAAGAATACAATTGCAAGAAAGCTTACTTATTTTCTTACTGGACGCAGTAGCTTTAGTCATCCCCCGCTCCTCATAAACATAAATAAATAAATCCGAAGCCACCAATTTGAAAAGGTCTTCTTGTTTGCACACAAGTCGATTTTGAAATTCCATAAATAAGTCTTGAATCCTCATATCATACCATTTCGAAAACTGACAAGTAAATTATCTAGTGTAACAGGAACAGAGAAATCAAATTAATTTGTCCATCCCTTTACTAGTAATACTGATGGTACTATCCAAGATATTGAACAATTAATCATGAATAAATTCTTCTTCCAAGGAATAGTCGAAACTGAGATTTCAGTTGTTAATGCATAGGCTGACTTTGAAGATGCGCTCTCACCTAGTTGGGATAACCTCATGAGTGGCCAAGTGAACTTAAAGGATGCCGTTAATGGGACCATAAGTTTCCATGATAAGGCCAGGAACAGGGTTTACAAGCTCAATGAACAAACTGCTAAGTTATTTGTCCGTCCACGAGGCTGGCATCTACCTGAGGCACATATCCTCATAGATGGTGAGCCAGCAACTGGTTGCCTAGTGGATTTCGGCCTCTATTTTTACCACAATTATGCTGCATTCAGAAGCAACCAAGGTGAAGGATTCGGACCTTTCTTCTATCTGCCTAAAATGGAGCACTCGAGGTAAGAAAGTTAAATGCTTTCCTAAATGTGTGTTTCCTTGGACTTTCTTTTCGCTAGTGATCATTATGAGTCCTCCTGTTATGGTGCTGCTTAGGCAAACACCCTAAATAGCCAGAAGTATATATGAAATAAAACCAATTGATGATGGAACAACACTTTTGTGGATGTTCTATTGATATAAATGTTTATGTTAATTGTTATTGCTAACAGGGAGGCCAAAATATGGAATTGTGTGTTTGAAAAGGCTGAGAAGATGGCAGGAATTGAAAGAGGCAGCATCAGGGCCACGGTTCTAATCGAAACTCTTCCAGCCGTCTTTCAAATGGATGAAATCCTCTATGAGCTTAGAGATCACTCTGTTGGTTTGAATTGTGGACGATGGGATTATATCTTCAGCTATGTAAAGACATTCCAAGGTCACTCAGATAGGCTACTACCAGACAGGGTGCAGGTGGGCATGACTCAGCACTTTATGAAGTGCTATTCTGATCTCCTTATCAGGACATGCCATAGGCGTGGTGTGCATGCCATGGGAGGAATGGTACGGGATCCAATTCTCTTTTTAACTTAATTATTCTCCATTATTTCGACATGCTTATTTCTTTCTATGCCTGTAAACAGGCAGCTCAGATTCCTATTAGAGATGACCCAGCAGCCAATGAGGCAGCACTGGAACTTGTAAGGAAGGACAAGCTAAGAGAGGTCAGGGCAGGACATGATGGAACTTGGGCTGCCCATCCAGGGTTGATCCCAACCTGCATGGAAGCCTTCAACAACAACATGGGGAATGCACCTAACCAGATCCAAACCATGAAGCGAGAAGATGCGGGGAACATAACAGGAGAAGACCTCTTACAGAAGCCCAGAGGAGTCCGTACCTTGGAGGGACTCCGCCTGAATACCCGAGTGGGTATTCAGTACTTGGCAGCATGGCTCACTGGCTCTGGCTCAGTGCCTCTTTATAACCTCATGGAAGATGCTGCCACAGCCGAGATTAGCAGAGTTCAGAACTGGCAGTGGCTGAAATATGAAGCGGAGTTGGATGGAGATGGTCTTGGAGTGAAGGTGAGCCGAGAACTCTTTGGAAGAGTGGTGGATGAAGAGATGGCAAGGATTGAAAGAGAGGTTGGCAAAGAAAAATTCAGAAAGGGAATGTACAAGGAAGCATGCAAGATGTTCATTCGACAATGCACAGCCTCTACACTAGACGATTTCCTGACTCTGGATGCCTATAACAGCATAGTCATGCATCATCCCAAGGGATCATCCAGACTCTGAATGAATGGCTAATTATCCGTTACTACTAGATAATAAAAGAAAAGCCACCTGTTTGAAATAACTTGCATTGTTCTGGATGAACAACATTTCATTTATGTATTTGCTACCGGAAGTGTGAGCTTTTTCATTGCAACAAGACCTGCTTATAAGAATCGGATGCTAGCCAGCTACCTCAATAATATTAATTATTCATCAGTATTTGAACACAGAACACGATGTCTATACCAATTTAGAAGACTAAATCATTCACCAAGGAAACAATTAAGAGTAAATTTGTGTAATCTCAAATGCACCGATCCTACATGGTCGATCTAAATCGGCAACGAAATCATGAAAACACACCCAATGTCACAATTCTTTGGTGAGGTACATTATATGACTCACTCAGGTCACTTGCATAATAAGCATTTTAGGGTGTGTTTGGAGCATGTGATTATAGTGTATTATAATATTATTCACATTAATTTAATATCAAGATCATGTTTGGAAAAATATTGTATTGGGATAAAGGGGGTGTGCTAATGCGGCAACTATTAGCTTAATGCGGGTTTTGCTTCTTCTTTTTTCGCTTTTGCTCTTTTTAATAATAATAAATAAATAAAACTTTTTAATTAATATATTATTATATAATATTAATTTTTTTATTTTTACATCATAATTATTAAAATAAATTAATAATTTTATAATTTATTATTCATATTTTAATTTTTATTAGATTAAAAATATAACTAAATAATTTATTATTTAATTATATAATAATTAATATATAAAATGGATTAATATTTAATAAGTTAATATAACTAACAATAAGTACTTAAATAATATATAAAAATAAAAATATAACATAATATTACATTATTTAATTATATTATAGTAATTAATATATAAAAATTGATTATTATTTAAAATTTAATATAACTAACAATAAATATTTATATATATGAACAAATTTAAATAATATTAATTTAAAATTAATACCAATAAAAATAATAACATAAAATATCATTACGTTATGATATTATTTAGAAATTATTTGATTAAATTATTTACTTTGATCTTTATTTCACATGTTATATATTTATAAAATACTGAAAAATAAATGTTATGCTACCAAAAATATAAGGCTATAAGCTTTGATCTTTACAAAAAATTGTGATACTTTTTAACATTTATACTAAAAAATAATGTTAATTTCTAAAATTTAAGACTTCTATGTTTAGTATTTTTTTTAGGTACTAATAAATATTATTTTCTAAATATATAATTTAAGTTAATCAAAAAAAATTAATACAGTACAATATAGTACCAAAATTGTACAATATTATTATAATACGATGCTAATACAATAAATCAATATTAAAATAATATAATATAACATAATATAATATAATGTGTCAAACGCACCCTTAAAAAATCAATTTCAATCCTGCCAAATAAGTACCACTTCACACCAAATATTAAACATTTAAAATACAATTGAGAATAATACAATATATCTATATTAAAATAATATAATATAATATAGTATACCAGACGCATCCTTAAAAAATCAATTTCAATCCTGCCGAATAAGTTCCACTTCACACCAAATATCAGACATTTAATTCTAGCTCGAGGATAAAAACAAAAGCAGCACCATCAACAAACGTTTCTACAAATGTCATCGGTTAGAGTTTAACAGCTCGGTTACGACGATAATGTGCCATTGACATTAGTAAATTAAACGCTGTCGTTTGCTTGATCTTGATTCTAGATATGCCTTTGCTGCTCTTTGACTTGCGACCAACACGCCCAACAATGACCAAAACAATAAGGCCACTGTTACTATTCAGACCCACTCTTATCTTTCAATGCCACTGTTATTTTATGAGCAAGGCTTTCTCATTTTATTAATTCCGTGGCCAGATAGTATTCGTCACCAATAACTTGTTGGATCAGGATCTTGACCTAATTTCTTTTAAGTTTTTAAAAATTTTATATTACTTATATTTTATTATTAGTGTAGGATTATAATTTAATTTTTTTTTTTTTATTAACCACCAATTACATTAGTGAATTATACTACTCAACATCAACATCGGTTTTTTTTTCTTTTTTTTTTCTTTTTGAGAAGAACATTAGGTAGTTTATTTACTAATTACTATTTACTTTAACAATGCAATGATGAATTTAATTATATAGGTTTAACTCCATTACGGATGCCAAAGATTGGAATAATAGAACTCCATAAACCGCTGCAAGTCTGCAACTGGTTGTTTTATTTATTAAATGATAGATAGTTGCCCTTCTTTTTCTTTGTTTCCTTTTTTTTTTTTTTCCTCTTTTGGTGAATGGAAATGACAAAGTCTTGGAACAAACAAGAACACATATGGCATTATTGTTCGGCTCCTTCCGGCTCCGCTGTCGGTTGGCAGTGCCAAGTGACGATTTGTAGTTATATAGATAAGTTCAAGTGATGTTGGTTTCCGACATTTGAACAATACTTGCATGACTCATTCTTTGTATAGTTTGAGATGATCTTGTCCTCTATAATATTACAATATGATGTCGTACATGAAACGACATAGCTTCTGAAATTTTTCTTTATTTTCAGTTGTATATACGTATTCCATTTTGTCATTTTCTTATACAATTGCGTTGCTTAACATGCATCCGTCGTCTACATATCTCTTGCTTGCTACCTAAAAATAATTTTGAAAGCATATTAAAAACGAACGGCTTTTCATGGCTCCTGAAATTTGAAAACAGCTAACCAAACAAAACCCTTCCAAATTGCATGACACGCATAAAGTGGTTTACTTAGGTGTTAACATGCATGGTGGAATGGTTCTCACTTCTCGATCGGTGCTCTAATAACCCATTTAGGAATTCGTGTTAACATGCATGGTGGGTTGTAGCTTTCTTAATTAGTGCCATATCTTTTGAGAATAGAAAAATGCTTCTGTACAAAGTGGTTTACTTAGGATTAGGGTTTCCTTTGAAAAGAAACCTGCTTTAGTTTTCAAATCTATTTGTTACTCGATCTAGTAAAATTCAAAAGATAATAAATAATCCAAAGAGGCAGCTTAAATTAATTTGAAATTGCGCTAAAAGCAGTGTTCTAGTGCTTTCTTGGATGAGAAAAGCTATAGGGGGCTAAAAGACTTTAGCTCTTACTGTAGCATGAAGACCACATCAACACGTGTCAAACCCAACACTTGTTTCCGTTCCCAACTGTTAGGCTAATTGGATCAAATTATTTAGAGAGAGCATTGAGATTAGGGTTTTGAATTCTTGGTAATGTATCTGAATTTAATATTTCAAGCTCGAATTCATGTGTTGGATCTTCATTGGTTGCAGATGCTCAAATCATGTTGAATGGCCCAGCATTAATCTACCTAAATATGGAAAAATATATATATATATTTAAAGTGGGAAATGAGCTTTTGTGTCTTGTTCGCTTAAACAAACGAAGGGTTAAGGGACATAATTAATCAATGTCTAGCTAGAATATGATATTGACATTATCTTGAATAGACTAATATCTTCTAATAATAGATAGAAGTCATGGTGTATACTCCACCATGACTACTGAGCACAATCTAGAGCGTATACTATCAATGAAAAAATAAGTCAATTATTAATTATACAAATTCAATTACATGAAGCAAATACAGTTCTAGCTCCAAGTTTCAACATTGTAAAGTCAAGAAATATCGCGGTCGGTTTCAAAAGAGCTTTTTGATACGGTAGCTAGGATGATTCGTGCATGCTTGTTATCAATTTCATGAATGGCTAGAGAAGAACCAAATCACCAATAGATGTCAAATATCAATGACCAAACAAACATTATGAAAAAGTCAAATATATACAATTTGATTTGTCAGAGATGGGAACACTTAAATGAAAAGAAAAAAAAAAACCCCACAAATTAAATCATACAAGAAAGAAAAGAAAAGCAATGAATGGAGGTCTCTGGATTGTCTGAAAGTAAATTGAGCATATTTATCACATATGCAGCTAGTGAAATACATATTTTTGTATACTCACATGCATTCACTTTGTGATAACGAAATCTCAGAAACTGAGATTATTGGGGCCAACTCGAAAGTTGATGCGATAATGAATAGTCCAAGCGGCTGGGCAGAGTGCCATCTGGATGGTGGAAATCGGGAACAGTGGTTGTTCCAGATATAAAGAAATACCAAATACGCGATAATATTCAACTCCATCCCTATCAATTAAATTTCTTCAACTTTCATATAAAAAATCAAAGGGCCTGCATTGATATATGATATTTGTGTAGATTATTTGTAATTGTGTACGTGTGCATGTGCATGTACACGCAAAAGCCGTGCAGGCCGCGGCATGATGATTCGTGACAAAACAAAACATCATATTGATATATCGATCAGGATATTCTAGGTACAGATTGGCTATTCCAACATACAGTGTAAAAGTTAATTGAACAAAAATATTAGAATGTCATATGTTGTAATAGTGAATCCACATAGAATTTATACTTAGACATCTACATTTGAAAAATAATATATAGGAAAATTGTCCAACTGACGATCCCTGATCATTTTAAAATAAGTGATTAGTTACAATATATTAAAAAAAGAATATTAACTCTAAAACAATATATTTTATTTTATAGTGCATTAAAATCTGTATTTTTTAGGAGAAGGATACAAAAAGCGAGGATGCCACTAATATGAAAAAAATAATTTATTAGAAATTATGTTTTGTTTTTGTTTGTTAGTGGCATCATCACTTTGTTGAAACATTGATAGAGATAAAAGATAAAGAAAAAGATGGATTCCAATGGACTACAGTGTATTGAATCCATTTTTTTTTTTGCCTTTTTGCTACATCCGCACAAATTTTTTTGTGCTGGCATCTGCATTTGAGCACAACTATGTGTGTCTATGCATCGATGCATGCATTTTTGTCAGATCTATGAACTTCTGTATTACTCGCAATCATGTTTTTCAATAAACTAATGGAATAGCCAAATAGCAGACATTATTGCTAAAATGGGGTTGCGGCCGATGGCCAAACCAGAATCTGGTTCAAATAGGGCTATAATCGACAAAACATAAAGTAAGTTGGGTCGTAAAATTAGAATAGTAAAATTGAGGAGGCCATATATATATGGTAGAGAAAGTATAAAATATAGTAGATTATAACAGAATTAGATAAAACTAAAGGAGCAAATATAAACTTCACATAGACATTGTAAAATTTCAATTCAAGCCCTTATATTCCCCATTAAAAAATAATAATAATGGTTTCAGCGTGGGTTGTACCTATTTCTACCTCCTAGCTGCATCGTACTTCTCTTCATTGATGAGGAATCTTTGCCTCCTATCGTTCTCAGTCTCTTCTCTTTAATTAAAGAGGCTAATGATTTGATGTTTAATTTTTTTCAGTTTAATTTTTTTTTTTTATGTCTTTATTGAAGAGTAAAACTCACTATGGCTCTTATCTCATTTGTTGTTCTATTTGTTTTATTTCACATTATGCTTCAGTTAAAATAATGTATGCGTATATATTACATGCATGTATGAGTATTAATTATTACTTTATTAGTTTAGCATTTTGTATAAATGCGTAATAAGTGAGCACATGTGCGATGAAGCGGACTGGCACTCCACGAATGAGTCATCCGGCAGACAATGACAAGAAATATGATGAATAAAAAAGAAGAGATAAGGCAACAGTTGGCTGAAGGTTATTGCATGGTTAAAGCGATTGATACCCCTTGCTTGTGCTACGAGAATTAGAGAAAAGGAGTACCAGCAGCGCTTTTATTAATAGATTAAATTAAGTCTTTTGCCTTCCCCTCTGGTCATGAGGAATATAATAAGTAACAACCGTTTCTTAGAAAGGTAACCTAACTCGATCTATTAGTACAAATTCTAAAGAGCAGACATATTTTCCTGATCTTGTCTGCTTGAGATCTGAACAAGTCTTTATCACTTTAATGATGCCGCTAAACTAGTCAATCAAACCCGTCTTTCAATGACCACCAACTACAATTATAACTACAATTATATTATATAATTCAACCTAACAACACCGGTTCGGAAGTTTAGCAAGCTTTCTGTCTTCAGCTGATTACTTGTTGCCAGTTTATTTTTATTTTTATATCTTCGGGGGTGCCATAATTGGCAAAGAGGGATCGATATTTTTATCTCATATGGGAAAAAATTAATAATAAATGTATAGCTGCTTAAATTGCCTGATATTAATTGAAAATGTCATTGTCACTTAACAAGTCTTTCCACTCAACCAACAAGTTTAGTCTGGAGTAAACGTGCCACCCGATGGGAGCTACGAGGCGTGGGCAGGGGGGTTCACATCGATGTAGATCTTTGGTGGTGGCAGATTTCCTGATTGTTTAGATAACGGCGTTGAGGCTGTGATCTTGAATCATCGAATGATTGCGATATGAGATAGATAGTGGGTGCAGTTTTGGATTCTAGATTGCATCCTTCCCAGTTTCATGATTAAATACATTGAGTCTACATGTTGATTCCACCCATTAGTGAAAATATCTAGTGCGATGAGTGTTTTATATGGCAACAATCGAGAATGAATGAAGGGGCAAAACTATCGCTCTAAGGGCACGATGAAAGCAATGAAAATTACAAAATTAACCAAGTTATGGGGTCATAATTTGTAATGAAGATCAAAATTAACCAAATATCTAACACTGGCACATTATTGCTTTAATAAATGACCCCATAATTTGGTTAACTGTGATACTCCCCATTGAGTAGCCAATATATGTAAAGCAATAATGCACTTATACAATTTAATTATTCGACGAACGCCAAGCTTGTGCTAAATGACGTAGCGCCATCAAATTCATTGGGACCATAAAACGTGTCAAATTTTGACAAGAGAGATTTTTAATTTCCCCTTACTAAAATCAATATATACCACTTACTTTCCTACAACTTTTATAATATCCAAAAATTCTCGTGGCACAAAAGATTTAAAAGAAAAGAGAGATAAATAGACCATTTACCTGATAATTTATCATAAGAATATAAAATATATATTTACTATGGGAAAAGTGTTTCAAAAATAACAAAAAGTATAAAAAAAATCTTATTATTAATTTTTTATCCACACTAAAACATATATTTTCTTATTTTAATACATAACATTTATATCTTAGTTTTCATTATATGATTTATTTAATTTATAATAAATATGAATAAGAATTTATTTAAAAATAAAGATAATATAATAAAATTATGATGCTAAAATAATCATAGACTATTATAAAAATGACGATGGAATAAATAGCATATATTAATTTCAGTATGGAAAGTAACAATCGCTCCTGTCACAAATATCAATTGGCTTGCAGCTTTTAACAGTATATTATTTCACATTCAAAGTCGGTTTGATAATAGATGCTTCAGATTGGATTTCTTTCTAGGTTCCAACATGTATGCGTGATGCTATTATGACCATATCACAGGGGCAATAACATATGGCACCAATACTTCACAGCATACAATAATATTGGCTAGCTTAAAAAACCTTGAATAGCAAAAGATTCAACAACACTATCGAAATATTGACATGACGTAACAAGAGGAGAACCCAAAATTATTCGGAGGTGTAGCCAATTTCCGAATGAGAGAGAATGATTCGGTGTCGTAGGTGTCATGGCATTCCCATATCACATCCACTATCTGCATGTTTCCAAGAACCGAAACGTATACCGCTAATGACGTCACTTCAATTGCCACCTATTGGTCCAGAGACGGGACACACAGGCAGAGACATAATTATATAATTGCTGTCAAAGATCTGCCACCCAAACAAACAAAAAGCTGCATTATCATCAATTTTTGTACCCACAAGTCAGTTAATATCAATCAATCGTTAACCACCGTACCATTCGATCAAACATACGCCACATATCTTCCGTCCGATTTGTGGACCCCATCGCATGTGTCGTGCATGGGATCGCTTTGATAGTCTCACATGTACCACCGACTGGGGTCCACCCCAACCCTCTGTGCTATAACGCTACGCCTCCTCAATTTTCAACTACACACTTCAGTCAATCACTATCTTATATACATGTAAGATACATCCCTCTCATATAAATAGTGCATTTACACACTATTTATATGAGAGGAATATATCTTACATACATATAAGATAGAAAGACCCCACACTTCATGATGAAATTTCCATCCACTGATTGTGAGGCAATGTAAAGGTTTTAAGTTGTTTTCAATTCTCCCTTTCAGGGACAAAAGGAGAAAGTTAAAAAAAAATGTTGTCTTCAGTTCTCAATTATATATATATATATATATGTGTTACACAGTGCTCAAGGAAGGGCACTTGTCAATGCTTTACAAGGCCACATTTTTAACGTTCTAATAAATAGTCATTATTGACGTGACTTGTTGTATTTCTCTATTTGTTGCTCTTTGGTCGCTGTAAAATAAAGGAATCCCGGCCAATAGGTTTCCAATAAGTCCCAACTATTTTTGGGACTCAAGTCCCTTACTGATAGAAATTTATTTAACTCTCTGTTTTGAGGGTAAAATAAATTTTTTAGAGAATTTCGATTGCTATCTAATTATAAATATAAGTAGAATTTTGATTGTAATATATTAATATTTAAAAAAGAAAAAAGAAAAAGAAGGAATCTCGCTTTTCTGTTTGGCTGGAAAGAAAATCTCGTTTGAGTACTCGCCTTAAGTTGCCAATACACGCACATTTAGCGAGTCATAAAGGATGCACAATACAATATGGTCGTTCCGGTCAAATGTTTTGTAACGGTGACATATCTAGCAATTAACGTATTTTTATCGTAACTATATGGTACAATGGTTAATAATTTTTTTTTTAAGTATTTGGCCATGTCACTAGTGAGAGAGCACATCGATTTTATAATATGTGACAATTTTGTAATATGTGCCGTATTAGATTAAACAAAACATATTATTGATGATGATCTTCTCTCACCTTCTCCTTTTGGTACTAGATTCTCTGACAACAATGGAAGCGATTATTAATCGTTTCACTTTACATAAAGAATTTCAATTAAATACATCCATTCTGATCTTATACCACTATATATAGTCAGTACTCAACCATAGGTGTGTGATTATCCTCTTTTTTTTTTTTTTCTTCCCAATCTCGTTTGTCTATTGGCACGTGAAGGGACTCAATGATCTAAAGCTCGAAATGGAAGGAGAATTTAATTGAAATTTGATCTATTGAGAGCAGTGGACGGCACGTTGTATATGTTATAAGTAATATAAATTTGTTCCTTCTTTTCTATTTAATATATTATATCTCTCTTGAGGTTTTCTTAAAAATAATAATAATATAAATTTGGTTATTTTTCTCTTCCCTAAGGTGATTGATCCCGGTTTCCTTTATTTTGATAGATGTAGTCACTTTTCCATATCATTTGGGACCGAGCTATCATTATATATAATAATTCAGCCAAGGAGAATGGACCAGCATACCCATTCACAGGCCAATGAAGAACACGAAGTTACTCAACTCAATGTCCTATATAGACATATATAACGATAAAGCCAATAGCTCAAACCTCAAAGCAGTGACACTTAAGTAGACCTAATATTCTCCACTCTTTTAAGGATCACTGCCGCCTAGCTTGTCAATGGATACCACAAAATATTTTCACTCGACCATGGCATACACGAACGGTTAAAAAAAAAAAATATATATATATATATATATAGATATCCCGGCCTTATTAGCTGGTCTCAAAATTGAATCACGTCACTTTTCACGCCAGTCACGGAATTATTATACGCACACTCCAGTTAAATTGTAGCGAAGATTGATTTAATTTTCATGAACACTCGACCTCAAACGGTCATATCATCTTACATGTTCCCCCGGAAGTAACGTACGTATTTATTACAAGTTCTCAAATTAAGGCAATGTCTAAGTTAAAGTTTAGTGTAACTTACACCCAATAAGAATAAGAGAAAAATGAATAATAGCAAATGGATTACGTAAGGCCGGTGTCTTGTTTTCGCTGGCCGTAAATTATACTAAAAATAACTTGGGAAGCCATGAACTTATTCAAATGATACAGGCGCATGTCGTTGAGGCAAATCCGATAGTAAATCTCTAGATTGTCCACGTTTCGCCCGAAAACAACATATGCGTATCACTTGGGCATGGGCTCTGCTTCCGGCGGCAGATATGAGATACTCAACCAGAAACGGCGATCCGTCGTTGGATTTGCGTTTGCTATGTTTTTCTTTTTTCCAAAAACACCCACGAATTTTTCATTCACTTGAGGGAACCGTCATGAACTCCAATGGGCAATTATGTACTTTTAAATAATTAAATTTAGAATGAAACGGTCCTTTCACAGTCTCTCCAATCACGGAGACAATAGAAAAAGTCACTTGCCCCTCAGAAGCTGAGGTCATAATCTCAATCTAAACTTTGATACGCGTCGTTGCCTGATCGTCCACGTGGCGCTACCGTCCCCTACTAATTATGAAGCCGATTTTTTATTTGAATTTCTACCCATAAACATTGGCCCACGTGTCCTCCTTCTGGAATAAAAAACAGGATCTCGGTACGCAGTCCGCGAGGCAAAAGGCCTACGTGCCCCTATCATCGAGCCAGTACATAACACTTCTCCAACTTCTATTGGCTGCAATGTGGGGCCCAATCACGACTCCACATTCGCTCTCTCTTCACCCGGGTCCTACTCGCTGCAACGGCCACGTATCGCTTTTCAACCAATCTCGTCTCAACGCTGCTGTTAAACCTAATGTTGATACGCGTGTCCGTACTCACACGTGTCGACGTATTATCCTTTATAAATGCCTTAACCCATTATTCTACTCTAGCACGGCTTTGGCCTTTGCATTTAGTGCTAAACGCAGGGTAACGCCCCCAACGCAGATAAGATAGCGCACGAACTGAGTGAGAGAGAGAGAGAAGTACCGACCTTTATCGAGAAAGAAAATGTATAAGATGGATGGTAGAGGAGGTTGTTGTATAGCGAGGTACGCTGGTGGTGGCGTGTACGATATGTCAAAAGTAGACCGGATAATGCTCCGGTTCAGGCCGATCGCACCTAAGCCGGCCACCGGCGGTTCAGTTTCTCCAACTGAGAGCAGTGGTGAGCCTTTCACTAGGGGCGGTAAGGCCAAAAGGAAGTACTTGAGAGAAAACGGCAGCGTTAACAAGCGGTGTAATAACAGCAGAAAAAGAAAGGCTTCTAGTGAAGATAAAACAGAATCTGTTGTTACGCTGCCGCTCTTGCCGGATTCTCCTGCGAGATCGTCTCAGCCAGGCCCGCAGGGAAAGGAAGTACGTAACTCGAAGTTGCCCACGTGGCTTAGTTTTGATAAGAGTGGTGAGGGTAAGAATCAGGTGGTTTTCTCAGGAGGTTCAGCAGATCGGACGGTGGCGATGATACCTCAGGCGGCGAGGGTGGTGGGGTCGTCTGTTACGGTGGAATGTGTGAGTGACACGTGGGTGGATGTCGGTGGTTTAGGGCGTACGGACGGAGAGAGGAAGGCGAATCTGGGGAGAGACACGTGTCCCGGGTTCATATCTGATGAATTCGGTAGAGTCACGTGGACGAATGAGGCATACAATAAGATGGTAGGCCAAGAAGAGGGTGAAGAGATGGTGGTCTGGTTGGTGATGAAAGCGCCGGTGACCGCCACGCTAACGTACCCGGCTTTCACGTGCAGGGTGAGGCTGCAGTACTCGTATGGTAAGGAAAAGAACTCGCTTACTTTGCCGTGTGATGTGTGGAGAATGGACGGCGGTGGTTTTGCATGGAGACTCGACCTCAAGGCTGCTCTCTCTTTGGGTCGGTAAATGAACGATAGCCGTCTGATCTGGTCTCGGTTCGATAACATATGTTCATTTCTGATCTGATTTCATCTCAACTTACCAAAAAATCTCAAACCTTAAAGCCAAGGGATCATTAACATTAACGTAGCCAACTTTTAGAGCTTTTTAGTTTACCTTTAGAATTGTAAATATCTTTTTTTTTTTTTTCCATCCCTGTTTCGGAGGGCCAAGCGTTGTGAATCTTTTCACTGTTGCTGCAGCCTGCATCAGCACGCTACTTGTGTGAGTGTTATTACCTAGAGTTCGGTTTAAGGCACGTATGTTGAGTGGCGAAGTTAAAGAGTTAAAGATACTTTCTGTATGATTAATAAAAGCTTGGTATTATATTATGGTTCTGATCATGTCATGTGACTGATATTTGTATATGTAGTTATGCACTAGCTTTTTCTCCTCCTCCATTATTGTTGTTATTGAATTTTTTATTGTTTTAACGTGCAACAAACTACTGAACACGTACTGAATGTTGATTAAAGCCTGTTGTTTGATAGCGGATTTTTGGAATTTTGAATAGCTATCGTTTGGTTTCAGAGGCTATTTTGAGTTAATAAAGCCACCTTTTTCCCCTAAAAGGCCTGTTGTTTCCATTAAGAAGAGCAGTAGCAGTATTTGGGTGTGCGCGGTGCGCTCTCCATGCTTGTGACTTATGAGAGGGAGCCCCATTGATGCGTGAGAATTGAGAAACATGCGCCTGGACAGGTGGTTGTGGTCTTGAGGACATTGGAGTTTCTCTCTTTGCTTCGGTTATTGGTCCATTAGCTCCTCTCCCTCTTTTTACCGCCTGTTCTCTCTCTGCTGCATGTTCTGCACTGGTTTCTTTTGCTTTATCCACCCATGCCATTTCGTGTTTGCCGGCAGCATGTGTTTCCGCCAGCGTACTGCGTACATTTCACGTGCTTACTCGTGGATTTGTTTTCAAGCAAACGTCAAAATTATCTTTTGATTTAATTTGAATATTCCTGTGCATGCTTATTCTTTAACCACACCCACAAAGAAACTGGAGGATAAAACCAGGGATGATGGTTTGTTAGTTTGCCGAGAGCAGCCATACGTGCTTGTCTATCAAGCTTAGTGTTTTTTTATTATTTTTTTTTCTTTTGATGAATTACATAACGTTACTACTCAAATTATAATTTCTGTTATATGATATTATTGTTGATATTTATAAGCAGATATTTATTAGGAATAAGATTTTTTTAATATTTGAGGTATATTTATATATCATTGTTTTGATTTATCCTTTTTAAGGTTTGAGAGAAGTTATTTTACTTTCTTTTAGATTATTATTATTATTATTATTGAGAATAAGATTTTTTTAATATTTGAGGGATATTTGTACAATACTGTTTTAATTTTACTCTTTTTAATATGATATTTATTTTTAGGGGTATTCGCGGATCGGATTTTACAGATTGAACATCAATCCATATCCGATTCATAATTTTGCGGATTATAAATTTTTAATCTAATTCAATCCACGGATTGATAAAATTCAATCTAAATCCAAATCTAATCCATACATCTGCGGATCGGATACGGATTTGACCCAATCCATATCCAATCCATTATTTTACGGATTTGTTTGCGGACTAAAAATTTTTTATTCTGTTCAATCCATGAACTAACTAAATAAAAAATTTAATATAAAAATAATTTTACTATCGATCAAATTTAAAATTAAATAAGATTTAAATAAAATAAGAAAATACATTTAAAGTTTCAAAATATAACGCACCAAAATAAAAAAAAAAATCTCATTTGTTTAGATTAATACATGGGAATTAACTATTTAGGAATGTATATTTGTTTATTTAATTATTTTATATTTTATATTATTATCGGATAAGATATAATATAGTATTAATATAATTATATTTTAACTTATTTATTTACTAGTAAGTACTAATGCCATATTTACAAGTTTTATTTTTTAATTAAATAAATATTTTTTATTTTTTTGTAGATTCGCGGATTTTTTCGGATTTACAGAAGTAGATTCATATTCAATCCACTGATTGCGGATTATCAAATTTTCAATCCAATCCAATCTACTAATCCACAAATCATATTTTTACGTGATATGACAGATTGAACAGATCAGATTGAATTTTGAACACTCCTATTTATTTTATTTTTTTAATATTTGAGAGACGTTTATTTTATTCATATTTTATAAAAAAAATTATTTTTATTTAATTATTTCAAAATTACGGAGAAAATTAAACCGACGTATTATGAGAATAAATGTTGTCTTGTTGGGCCAAAAGCTTACTGGTTGTCGAGCTCAGTGATTGAAAAGAAAAGATGGGAAAAATCTTGTGTTGTGGACCAATTATATTGGCAGTGCAAGATATGGGGATCGAAGTCCTATTTTTGGGATTAAGATTTTTTTCATATTCTAGGGATTTTGTTTTTAATTTGATGTTTATTTTTTTAATATTTGAGAGATATTTATTTTATTTATATTTTATAAAAAAAATTATTTTTATTTAATTATTTCATAATTACGGAGAAAATTAGACCCACGTATTGTGAGAATAAGTGTTGTCTCGTAAGGCCAAAAGCTTACTGGTTGTCGAGCTCAGTGATTGAAAAGAAAGGATGGGACAAATCTTGTGCTTGTGGAGCAATTATATTGGCGGTGCAGGATATGGGGATCGAAGTTCTAAAGATTCTTTCTTCTTTGCGTGAAGAATTATTCAATTGGCTAAGGAATTACGTCCCATGAAGAAAAATATCTTGGCAGTATATATGATCAAATATTATATTGCTCAAATTGTATTGAATTTTTATATGTTGGGTTGATGGTATGTTTTAGTGAGTTTCAATTGTGTTGAATATTTCTGATAATTCCGAGCTTAGTTGTATTAAAATTCTAAAAGGTTAGGTTGACGGTACATTTGTACGCGGTTTAATTATGTTAAAATTTAACGAGTTATAGTCTTTGATTCTCTCAGTGGTTGGTCGTTATAATTTTTCAGAAAATGGACACATTATTATATTGTTGCGATTGGTTCGGGTCCCCCGGTGCCCATTTAGTGACCGAACTACACCATAAGCGCAGTAGCACATGATTGGATTCTCCACTAAAACTTGTGTTTCTCATCACCAAATAAAATTTAATAATCGAGATTTGCGAGTTCTTGTCTCTCACGTATACCAGCATCTATGAATCAGGTTTAGTTGGAGACTGAGGTTGAAATTTGACAAATTGTTCATAATTTTTTCTGTTTTGATAGTAGTTTTTTTTTTTTTTTTAAATAAGGAACTTTTTTTATAACAACTTATTAAATAAGTAATTATATCATTTTAAAATTTCTTTTATAATTTCAATGTTCTAATAAAAATAATTATGTTTTTTTTTAAATCTTAATATATGAACTATTAGGTATCACATTACTACCAAAATTAAATTATGCTAATAGCAATTATGTCATCGTAATCATAACATTGTATTATTATATGAGGAAGCATGTACAACATGATCTTCATTTTGATAATATTAAAATGATTCAAGTTCAACTTTTGATAATATTAATGGCTTTAATGCGGGAATGCAAAACTTGAGGATTATTAATACCTGCGTAGATCTTTTGATGCTTAAGTCAGATATTAAAAATGATACAATAACAAATAAATAATTAGAGAGAGAAAATATAATAAAAGAAAGACTTGGAGGATATTGTACCTCATTCTCCTCCAATTTACCTATTTCTCAAACCCCTTCTATCATTGAGTAGTAGCCTTTTTGTATAAGAAAAATAATCATAAGTATATTTGAGATAGGAAAACTTATATTTTATCTTGTAGGATTCAAGGTTGACGAGAAATAGGATTTTGGATTGTTTTATCCTATTAGATTAGGACAAGTTATTGATTGTGAGTTCTCAGACTTGAGGGTTCATTTGTTTATGCCATCAGGTCGAGTTCGTTAAAAATAGAGGTATACATAGTAGGTTTAAAATCAAGCATTCCTTATCATATTAATGATGTGTTTACTTGTCAGTAATCGGAATGAGATGGAATTGAAAAAAGTTGTTTACTTAACTTAGGGAATCGAAATCGAAATAAGTTGGAATCTCATTGATGTATTTATTTTATCTTGAAATCAGAATTGAAATGAGTTAGATTGTAACAAATTACTAAAAAGTACTTAATGAATTATTGTCATAATTATTATTTTATATTTTAATTATAGTGATTATTTATTCAAAAAAATATTATTAATATTAATTATTGTCAATAGTTTATTAATTGTAAAATTTTTAATTAATTAATTAAAATAATATACAAATTAATTATAATAATTATATTAATTACTGTTATAAAAATATATTAATTAAAGTGATTATTTATTCAAAAACTATAATTAATAGTAATAATTATTATAATATTATATTAACTAATTAATAATAATAATTTATGAATTAATTAAAATACTCATATTAGTTATTATTATAATAGTATATTAATTATTGTGATTATTTATCAAAAATTATCATTATTAATAATTATTGTTAATAATATATTAATTAATTAATTATAAATGAGGACAATATGGGCATTTTAAATTTTGAGGGAGGGCGAAATAGTTATTACTGGGAATGGAAGGCTTATTCCCACCTCTCCTTTAGGAATAAGTCTCTCATTCCTCATTTTCAAATTGTGGTGGGGCTCATGATTCTAATTCTGATTCCCGGCTCTATTTTACGAAGTAAACACTGTTAGGGATTTTGATTCCCTAATCTGGGAAATAAACGCAACATAAAGTCAATGATAAATTAACAAAACAAAAATGCAGATTTCAATATATTAAAGGACAAAAACTCTACATAATGTCTGTGTTTTTTTTTTAAAAAAAAAATTGTCACTAACTTTAATGTAGTAAGAGATTCCTAATTAGAACACACACACACACACAAGAAACTAAGTGTATGTATGGGTGTGGAGAGTTTTCAACAAAAGAAAAGTATTTCCGGTTAATGTATGGAATTAATTAGATACATATTTATCATTTCATGTAATTTCAATAAAGGTCAAAATTGTAAAAATATACAAAGGGATTTCAAGACGTTTTTTAAGAGGTGCTAATAGTCCAACTTAAAAATTAATGACTCATTTATTTTTGAGTCACAAAGAGTTGTTGGATATTGAATACGTTTGAGTGGAGCTATTAGCACCCTTTTATTACTCTTATAAAACCTTTGTTTTAAATACACCCATTGGAAAACTAATTATAAATTTTTTCTTAGTAATTACACCCTTTTTAATTCCACAAATATCCTTATAATCTTATTTCTCAGCGAAAGAAAGGGAATTCAGACTCTTAAGAACCAATCTTTTACAATTTTGTTATTCAAGATATGACCATCGGTACTTTTTACCGTCTAAGATTGTTTATTATTTTAAGTTGTTCATGTTGAATACATACGTTTTTCTTTCTTTATAGTTAGTTCCGATTCAATGCAAAATGCATCTTTTATTTTTTTTTTAATTGGGAAGTTTTTATTTAGTATAAAAAAATAAAAAGGGTTTTTTTATTTAACAAAAATGAAAAACCGAAGCATGAAAGATGAACCCTCAACATTTATCTTAATTATGATAAGGGGTGGAGTCAGTTAATTACAGATATACGGGTTTTATAAGATTTTTAGGGGGCTAATAGCTCAAGGCAATCCTTTTTTAAGTAGTATTGCGCCAATATATGAAACTTAAGCCCATTATTGTATGGACTTTTTTCAGTCCATTAGCGCGCCACCCGAAGGTATAGTTAGAACGAGAACAATTTCGAGCAATGCTTCTAGAAGATATATCAAAAAACAACTTCACAAAAATTCTGAAAATAATTAAGTCGAAAAAATTTCCTGAAAAAAGTTCATATATTCTTCTGAAAGAGTAATACGATAGACATCCCAAATTATTTATGTAAAATTTTATTTCAAATGATGTCATTTATGAAGGTGTTTTTTAATTCTTTACAAAATTTAAATGGATTAATTATATTATCTCACTAATTAATTGATAAATGCCACATCATTTAGGAAATTTGAATATATTTGTAATAAAGTTATACTCATGTCTTAAAGAACTTTTTTTTGGTAAAATTTATGTCTTAATTTAAATCTTTTGAAATTACAAAGCAAAACGTCTTATAGGTACAAAATAGTATATGAATGGGAAAGGGTAAGATCATCTTACCCCTTAATGTCTGATTTGATATCAACGAGTTAAAAATAGTTAACATTATCCCGTAAGTCAAATGTAAAAAAAAAAAAAAAGGCATAGCCCTTATTTTTTATATTTATGCAGTACCTAAGGTTAAAGTTAATTGAAATGATTGGCACATTTTCTCTTTTTCGATAGGGTGGGTCTTATATGAGCAATTAAAAAAATATTTACATTTCATAAATAATTTCTTAGGGCATCTCCAATGTAGCACTAAATCTAATACCAGATCACATTTTACACAATTTTTAGTGTACAATGCTTCTCCAATATAACTCCAAAATCAACACCAAATATAGTGTAATGAATAGTATTGCACCAAATATGGTGCAACACTATTCATTACACATATTTGGTGCTAGGAAAAAAAGTCTCAGATATCCTTATTACTTTATCTTATTTACATATATGTCGTATTTTATATAATATTTTAAGTTACTATTATTATTTTTGTTATTTTTTTAATTTCATTTTTTTATTTTTGAATATTATACTAATATTTTAAATAAAAAAATTCAACACAAAAATTAATAATAAAAATAAAATACCAATAACATTAATTACTAGATTACATATTACAAAATTAAATTAACACAAATTAAAAAAGCTACTACTAGTAGCATAAATTAGAACAATTATTTAGTAATGTGGGAGATCATTATTAGATCCTCTAATATCATCAAAATATTGGCCAAAATTATTGGAAGTATTTTGAGATGCTTGCATTATTATGCACAATATGATAATAAAAAATGAACGTGATGTTAATGCAACAATTAATGATTGGAAGCAAGCCCCAATACCAACCGTTGATATGAGCGTAGATGAGAATACTAGATTTCAAGAATTTATTTCTCGACACAAAAAAAATCAAGGATAAAGAGGCTAATTGATCATTTATGGGATGAATTTAGTATTTCGAATAATTAGAGTATTATTGTTATTGTATTATATTTTTCTGTATTATTGTTGTTATTTATTGTTATTGTATTTTTCTATATTAATGTAATGTTTAATTAGAACAATTATTTAGTAATGTGGGAGATCATTATTAGACCCTCTAGTATCATCAAAATATTGGCCAATATTATTGGAAGTGCTTTGAGATGCTTGCATTATTCTGCACAATATGATAATCAAAGATGAACGTGCTGTTAATGCAACAATTAATAATTGGAAGCAAGCCCCAATGCCAACCGTTGATATGAGCGTAGATGAGAATACTAGATTTCAAGAATTTCTTTCTCGACACCAAAAAATCAAGGATAAAGAGGCTAATTGATCATTTATGGGATGAATTTAGTATTTCGAATAACTAGAGTATTATTGTTATTGTATTGTATTTTTCTGTATTATTGTTGTTATTTATTGTTATTGTATTTTTCTATATTAATGTAATGTTTAATTAGAACAATTATTTAGTAATGTGGGAGATCATTATTAGACCCTCTAGTATCATCAAAATATTGGCCAATATTATTAGAAGTGTTTTGAGATGCTTGCATTATTCTGCACAATATGAGAATCAAAGATGAATGTGATGCTAATGCAACAATTAATAATTGGAAGCAAGCCCCAATACAAACTGTTGATATGAGCGTAGATGAGAATACTAGATTTCAAGAATTTCTTTCTCGACACAAAAAAATCAAGGATAAAGAGGCTAATTGATCGTTTATGGGATGAATTTAGTATTTCGAATAACTAGAGTATTATTGTTATTGTATTGTATTTTTCTGTATTATTGTTGTTATTTATTGTTATTGTATTTTTCTATATTAATGTAATGTTTAATTAGAACAATTATTTAGTAATGTGGGAGATCATTATTAGACCCTCTAGTATCATCAAAATATTGGCCAATATTATTAGAAGTGTTTTGAGATGCTTGCATTATTCTGCACAATATGAGAATCAAAGATGAATGTGATGCTAATGCAACAATTAATGATTGGAAGCAAGCCCCAATACAAACTGTTGATATGAGCGTAGATGAGAATACTAGATTTCAAGAATTTCTTTCTCGACACAAAAAATCAAGATAAAGAGACTAATTGATCATTTATGGGATGATTTAGTATTTCGAATAACTAGAGTATTATTGTTATTGTATTGTATTTTCTATATTAATGTAATGTTTAATTTTCATAATGTACTAATTTAGTTAATTAAATGCAAATTTAATAATTTTCTATATTTTTTGTAATCGATATAAAACTACTTATTACTTAATTATCTATATTAATAATAATATTTATTGTGTTAATTCTTGTGAGAATTAAAGGAATAAAAAGAAGAATATTTTTTTTTTGTGTAAATGGATGGAAAATGAAATAGTAATTTGGTATGAAAAATGTACATTTTTTGTGTTGGTGTTACACCAAAATGATGTTATGCATTGGAGATAGCCTTAGGGCCCGTTTGGGATTGCTTTTAAGAGACCTAAAAGTGATTTTGAAAATCTAAAAGCTAGTTTTAGTGTTTGGTAAAAAAAAATCAAAATCACTTTTGTCAAAATCAGCTTCTCCTACAGCTGATTTTGAAAAGCCGGGAAGGAGTAGCTTTTAGATTCTGATTTTGAAAATCAATTTTATCATTTAATACAATTCCATAAATATCCTTAAAATTATTACTTAAATCCAAAATTATCCTTATTCAAATTGGAAACAAAATAATTTATAAAAAAATTTGTATTATAATTCATAAATATAAATTTATTAATATCAATTTATTGGTCGAATTATTATTAAATTTATTTCACTATATTATTAATTTAATTATCAATTGTTTTAAGAAAAAAAATAAAAAAAATATATTATAAATTTTATTTTTAGTAAAAATTATTATAATAGACAATTAAAAATATTATATGTACATGTTTTTATATATATAAATAAATTTTATCTTATATTATGGATATTTTAGTCATTTATTTTCTCTCAGCAGTTTAACAGTAAAATTTATCAAACGTCCATAATTGCTTTAAAAACTCGCAGTACTTCTTGAAACAAAATTTACCAAACACTTAACTGATTCTCTTCACAGCTGATTATTTCTACAGCACAGCTAACAGCAATTATTTTAAAAGCTACAGCATTCCCAAACTGGCCCTTAGTTGAGTTAGTTGGTATCTTTTTTATTTTTATTTTGTGGGACTCATTATATCTCCTCTTATTCGGGGTATCTTTAATTTATTATTAATAAAGTTATCTTGTATAATAAAAAATTGAAATAAAAAAATTCGGTCCAGCCAAAAAAAAAAAAAAACCATTCAGTTCGCCATTGATTGATGACTGTCTTGCGAACGAGGCCTATGTAACGAGGCCGATGTACCGACCTTTTTCTTTAACTGTGCATTAGATTTTTTTTTTAAAAAAAATTAGAATTGATTGGCCTCTAAAGTGGTTTTTTTTTTTTGTTTATTTACAGATTCCCCTTCAATATAGGTAAGAATCACTTATACCCCAACTCAAATGGAATATGACACTTATTCCCATAAAAGGTCGGAATGTCACACTTAATCCCCCTATGTTAATAAAAGTTGATACGTTATATTAAATTATAAGAAAATTTCTGTATCATTACTAATTAATTTAAGTTAGTTTGCAAGGCACAAACATCTATGAAAATAAATTATTGTATATGTGTTATGACATTAATGTCCTTAATTAGTGGAGTTAATTGACATTAATGTCTTTAATTAGTAGAGTTAATTGCCTAATTTATAAATTTTTTTATTTTTTAATTTTGTTTATTTTCATATTTTCTTAGTTAAAATTTGAGAAATATAAATAAATTAGGGAATACAGTATTTCAAGTTCAGTGAAGCTTTTTTATATGTTATTAATAAGAGAATGTATCGTCTTATGTAAGAAACAAAATTAATATATAATTGATGATGTAATGGGATGAAAGTAGAACAAAAAGAATATTTTATAAGAAAATTCAATATACGAATAGTTTTTGTTTATGCTAAATTTCTAAATTTAAAAAAAAGTACTACAATATTGTCATATTTTTAAAAATATTTCAATTCAATGGATGTTTACGGTTTGTAAACTAATTTAAATTGATTGGGGTAATATGGATTTTTATTATAATTTATCATAATATATCAATTTCTGTTTGTATAAAGGGGTTAAGTGTGATATTTTTAAATTGAAGGAATAAGTGCCATAGTCCATAAAAGTTTGACTACAAACATTTCTCACCTATATTTAAAAGAGAATCTGTAAATTTTCCTTTATTTAATAACCTGACGTTCATTAAAAAAAATCTTTAATTAGTTTTGAGATTGTTGGCATTATTGATAATTAATATTAAAATCGAGGGGTCAAATGATTTTACCCATTATTGATTACTTTTTTTTTATAAAGACCCATTTTCTTATCCATATTTAAGGGGAATCGATAATCTTTTAATAGCTCATACAAATAATATTTAAATAGTTTTGAGATTGTGAGCATTATTGATAATTAACGTTAAAATTGAGTGGTCATTTACCCATTATTGATCGCCTATATTTTAAAAGATCCATTATTGATTATTTAAAAAAAAAAATTCAACAAAAAGTTGCGATGGCATGCAGGTCCAATCGAGCACGTGTAGTGGTTCACTTGCCGCGTCACACGGCGGTAAAAAGTCAAAGAAAGTGACACGTGGTCAGCCAATGAGTTTAGCCACATCAAATTATCCTTACTCTGATTTCACTCAGAAGAACACGTGTCATACAGTAACACGCTGGCTCGAAATAAGGCGAGTATAAAACTGACATACTCGGGAGCGTCGCATGTGCCACTACAATTTTCAAATGAATGGATTACGTTATGAATCAAAACATCTAGAATAAAACCTGTCAAAAAAAAAAAAACTAGAATAAAGATTAATTGAACCCCCCCGATCTACGCAGACCACACGAGAATTCACACCACAGCCGTAAGATTTGGACTTGACAGAACAGCCGTTGGATTTGAAAAATTGACGGTGAAGTTAATCTACGGCTACGATTCTTCTAATGGCGGCGGGCAATGAAACCGAGCCGGGCTTTTAAGTAGAGGATCAACAAGCCCATAATCGATCACAGTCCTCTTTCTTCGAGTCTTTCTCTTCTTCTCCTTTTCTCTCTTTCGCTTGTTTCTCTTTCTCTTTGAGATGATTGGCGCATCTTAGGGTTTCTTCGAATCAACGGCTATTCGCGAGATCCAGGTTTTGAATTGGATCCCTTTGAAGCAGGTTCCGTTTTGGGGTTCTTTCTAGGGTTTTTTTTTTTTCCCGAAGCTTTTGGATTGGATTCGTTCTTGTCGATGCGATATTATTGTTTAGCTTCGACTCGATCTAGGGTTTATGCTTATAAGAGTATAGGTTTTTTTCTTGTAAGTATAATTTTTTTCCTCAATCATTTCTTTATTCCTCAGTTTTTAGGACAATTATTTAATTATTTGATTCGAATTGTGTGGGAGGAGAGTGATTCCATATTTTAGCGACAAAAAGAATAGTTTTTTCTTTTTTGTTTTCATTGTCCGGAGGGTACATTGGTTGGATTCAGTCTGTAACACTAACAAAGTTAGGGTTTTATCAGATATTCAATCATCAAATATATCATTATTCAAATGGTGATGTGGAGTTGCTCCTGAATTAAGAGAGATTTAGTAGTGAAAATTTAAAATTCTGGCATTGAAGTAAAACCCTGTATATCTTCGTGGATTAACGAATTGCTGGTGCTGCTCGGCCAAGTGTTGTTTTGACCTCGTCTGTGAATATTTTGAATACTTTGACAAAGTGGGAACGGTGGAACCTTTGGAATTTTTCTATTGGTTTATGGGAATGATTTTTCCGAATTTCATAGTAGCTTCTTTAAAATTCAAGAAATAATTTTGAATTTGATGGTCAAGGTTGATATGTGCAGTTACTGGAAGCTAGTACTCATATGGCACCAACTGTTCCCATAGACTTTATTGGACAAAAGCAATCGAAAAAGTGTTTGACTTCACAAATGATGGGGAAATCAAGAAAGTACTCTAAAGGGCATTCTTCTGGTTTTGTTCCGGACTATCGGCATGCTGTTGAGACCATGGCTGAATCTGAAGGGTTTGGCAGCTCGGGAAGAGTTGACACTGAAATGACAGCTTCGGAGGATTCGTGTGCTCCCAAAAGGAAGTGCATTAGTTTGAATATTGATGGTTATGATAATTTTGGTGTACCTCTACAGGTATTAACTCTGTCAAAGATGTCTCAAACTGAAAGGAGGAGTTTAGAACTTAAGTTGAAAACGGATCTTGAACAGGTCCGAGTACTTCAGAAGAAAGTTGCTTCTCTCAGTTCCAATGTTGTTCTGTCACCTTCTAGTGATATTCGGAGTTGTAATGATGGGCAAAAGAGGCCTCTGTTAGAGAGTGTTGGTGGTCCATCTGTAGTATTGGCTCCAAAGGGTAAGAAACGGGCCCCTAATGGGCGCAATGGGCCCCAAACAAAGAAGGGTAATTCTGGGCGTCTTGAACCAAAGAAGCCGGCTGGAGCAGCAAGTTCTTCAAATGCAATGTTGATGAAGCAGTGTGAGAATTTGCTCACCCGTTTGATGTCGCATCAGTTTGGTTGGGTTTTCAACACTCCAGTTGATGTGGTGAAGTTGAACATTCCTGATTACTTCACTGTCATCAAGCATCCGATGGATTTGGGCACTGTAAAGTGCAAGATAACTTCAGGTCAATATTCAGATCCATTGGCGTTTGCTGCAGATGTTCGTCTAACTTTTTCAAATGCAATGACCTACAATCCACCTCAAAATGATGTCCATATCATGGCTGACACTCTTGGAAAGTACTTTGAAGTGAGATGGAAAGCTATAGAGAAGAAGCTTCCAGTGACTGTGGATATGACAGCAGTGCCTTCAAGAGCAGATGATATGATAGAAACTGAAACTAGAATGGGAATGCCACCCATGAAGAAGAAAAAAGTTTCCCCCAAGGAAACTAAGATAAAATCAGAACCTGTTAGACGAGTCATGACGAATGAGGAAAAGCGTATTTTGAGCACTGAATTGGAGGCTTTGCTCGAAGAATTGCCTGAAAGCATCATTGATTTCTTAAAAGAGCATAGTGCAGGTGAAACTGGTGAGGATGAGCTGGAGATTGATATTGATGCTCTCAGCGATGATACATTGTTTGCGTTGCGGAAGCTTTTAGATGATTATCTTCTGGAGAAACAACAAAAACAAGCAAATCCCGGTCCTTGTGAAATGGAGGTAACTCTTCTCACTCTTTGTCATGCTTGTTTGCTTTCTGTTGGTTGACATTCCCCCCTCTGAATAAAGCATATGTGATTTAATCTTTGACTGTTGCTGCGGATTTTCTTGCTGCAGGTCCTTAATGAGTCTGGGCTCAGCAATTCCTCAATGCAATTATGCAAAGGTTTATGCCTATGTCTGATATCATGGCAGATTGTTGATTATCAAAAGTTGTGTACACCACAAATAGGATTTCTTTGCTAGTTAAAAATTTATGTGTTATCTGTTTTCCAGGCAATGACCTGGTTGATGAAGATGTGGATATTGTTGGCGGTAATGATCCTTCTGTTACTGACATCCCTCCTGTAGCGATAGAGAAGGATGCTGCTAATAGAAACAGCAAATGCAGCAGTTCAAGTAGCTCCAGTAGTGAATCAGGCTCTTCATCAAGTGGTTTGTAGTTCTGTGAGACTTATTTATACGTGCAGCTTCTCTTTCTATTAAGAAAAGTTTTAAGATGCAGCACTCATTTATATTGCCATCTTCTATGACATGTAATTTAAGTATCACATAAATCCTAGCAAATTTAATATTTAATTATGGACATTCTTTCTTGTTGAATGTGAAGTTTGCTTTTTATTTTTCCTTCGCATTACTTTTAAGCTTGGGAATATTTTCCAACTGTTAAAATGTCATCGTTTTGGTGTTTCTTGACATCTGCTTTCTGTCAGGCTTTAGTTATGATGTTATTTTTCCTACTATTAAAAGGGTACTGGACCCTTGAGTTTCTTGCCTTAGTTAACATGTTACTTGAAATATTAGTCATCTTTATTGAATTTAATTACTTAAAATGATTAGAAATTACATTCATTTAAATTCTTGCTTCATCTTTTCGCCCTGACTTGAGTAGGTCAAGTGTAAGAACTGTTGCTCCCATCCTTCTTGGATGTATTCCTTCACTCAAATTACCTTCAAAGTAAATACGGTGGGTGGATTGAAGGGTTTGCAGCTGATTGTATGCTTGGCTTTGTTGATAGGTTTTTATCAGAAAAGGTAAAAGAAAAGGCAATTGGTTATTAAGGTTCTAGCACTGCAGAGACTTCTAGAAATTAATCACCTTTTGGTTCACTTCTTGAGTGCCTAAACTGCCTCATTTTGGATTGGGCTTGAGTGGTTTTATATTTTATCCATTGGTATACAATAGAAAAGATGGCTTAATTCTTTTCTTTCCTTTTGCGCTTGACAAAATATATCTCTGCGTTTTCAACTTGTTGATTGTACAATATGGTCAATAGTTGAAGCCTTGGTCAAACTATTAAACTAATTGATAGCTTGGTTTTGTCCCTGAAAATAGTTTTTTGTTTTTGCATTTATAGTAGTTATTTATGTAGAATGAAGACTTTAATCCACCTCTAGTGTTTGTTGTCAGAAATTTAATTTTCATTTTTCTATTTTCAGATTCAGATTCAGGTAGTTCATCTGGCAGTGAACCTGATGCTGCTAAGGCTTCGGTTCCTGCTAATGCAGTGGAGGTATGTTTTAATTTTATGCAAATCAAATGAATTCTGCTACTTTAGAGGCTCAATGTTGGTTGAAATATTGTGGCTTCCTCCCTCCCTCTCTCTCTCTCTCTCAAATGTTAGTTACTATATGTTTTCATTTTGTTGAGGTACATAGTTTTTATTTGACCTTTTCCTATTTTAGGAAAACTTAGTTTCGGGAGCAAATCTAGATGAAAAGAAAAGCGAAGGTGTTCCAGACATTGGAAATTGTGAGTTTCAAGGCCTGATTATATGTTTTGCATGATTCCTTTGTATATTCCAAGGAATCTCTGTTGTTCGCTAATGTTCTGCTGAAACTCTGCATTCATGTCTTGTGCAGCATCTGTAAACAGTTTGGATCAAGTAGAGCTGAATTCCCAGGGTAAGCCAGTTGCCATTGTGGCGGATGGCCATCATGAGGGTAAGCATAATAATTAAGAAGACTGCCTTATGATTTCTATGGACATTATCTCACTCCTATCATGCTGTTCACTACAGGGGAGAGTGCTCCATCAGAGAGGCAAGTCTCCCCCGACAAGCTCTACCGTGCAGCTTTGTTGAGGAATCGTTTTGCTGACACCATACTTAAAGCTCGGGAGAAAGCACTTGAAAAGGTTTTTGTAATATAAATATTGTACATGCCTAGCAGTTTATATTTTCAGTGTACTTCACTCAACCGTGGCCATTTACATTGTGATATGTTGAATTCAGGGTGAAAAGCGTGACCCTGAGAAGCTACGTATTGAAAGAGAGGAGCTTGAAAGGCGGCATAGAGAAGGTTTGGTTTTGTAATGTTATCTCCTAGTCTTAGTTGGACATGCATCTTTTAGATTCTTGAAGGCTCTCCTTTCTAATTTTTTATTAGAAAAAGCTCGGCTCCAAGCTGAGGCCAAGGCAGCTGAAGAGGCTCGAAGAAAAGCTGAAGCTGAAGCTGCAGCTGAAGCCAAAAGGAAGAGGGAACTTGAGAGAGAAGCTGCACGCCAGGCACTGCAAATGGTAAAATGACATATTTTAAGTTTTGAAAATGACCTAAACCAGCTATTCACCTTGTTTTAACTGTATAAAAATTGTTTGCAGATGGAAAAGACTGTAGATATCAATGAGAACAGTCGGTTCATGGAAGATCTGGAAATGCTTAGGATTGCACAAGATGAACAATTGCCAAGTTTTACGGCAGAGACAAGTCCAGATCATTTGCAAGATAGGTTGGGTAGTTTTAAATTCCAGGGGAGTACTAACCCCTTAGAACAATTAGGATTGTACATGAAGATGGATGACGATGATGAGGAAGAAGTTGAACCGCCTCTAACTGCTAAAGAGCCAGTTAAAGATGTAGAGGAAGGAGAAATTGATTGATCTGATTTTCCTTTTCTACCATTTTGAGGAACAAAATCAGAATGATGATTCTGAGTTTCGCGGGTGCACTCTGGATATTTTATTGTTTGCATCATGTTTCAGCTATGTATGTGTGTTGCAATATCTTTTAACATATATGACAATGTGCACACAGCTGAAGAATGAAGAAGATTGACGTCTACTGGATTTGGGTCTGTGATCCTTGGGATGATATTGGTTCTTGGACTGGGATCTGCAGTGGAAATTGGATATACTTGTGCAGTTGATGCTGCGGGGTTTGGGTAGAAGAGGTATTTGGATTTTTTCCCCCCACTTTTTTCTGCGATAGAATTGAGGGTACGAGCTTTTGTTGGTTTCTGGCCTTGCCTTCTCTTTGTTGTTGGGTTATGTATGCATATGATCTTTTAGTGGGGTACTCAAACCAGAAAAGAAGGAAAGAGAAATGAAAATATTAAGCGAGACGGATCTTATACTAACTGTAAAAAGTCAAGTTACCTAGGGAGAGTTTTTTCATTTTTTTTTTCTTTGTTTGATCTTTTGGGTTCTTGCTGTTGTTAATAGCCAACTTTCAAATTCTCAGCATATGTTATTGGAAATGATTTTGTAACTTCTATGATGAATATGAGTTGTAGTTAAAAAGGTGTTAGAGTTGGGGCGGTTTGAAAATACAAAATCAGGAGGTGGAGTTTTTGCTCTTAAATTTTTCTGATCTGCTGTTCGGATTAATTTGTGTTTTCCCCTTTAGTTTTGCTGTTTGGAGTGTTGCCGTTTCAGACGTGAGGGTGAGTGGTACTAGCTTTGATTTGTCTCTTTGTTTTTACAGCGGGTAAAAGTTTGTTTAGTCCCTATATTATGAGGGTAGTGTCCGTTTAGTTCTTATATTTTTAAAAACACTTCAAAATGTCCCTGTTGCTAAATATCGACACTCATGTCATTATTTTTTATTTTTTTTAACTTTTTTTTTATAATATTACTCTTATAATAATTTTTTTTATATTAATAAAAAATTAGATTATCAAATTAAACTCAAAAATAAAATATAAAAAAAAAGTATATAGTAATTTTTGTGGAAGTTCATGTATGTCTAAAAAATTAATATTGTAAAAAATTACATTATCAATTTTTGTAAAAAAAATTAATATTTTAACTCAAGAGAGTGTTCTACAAAAATTAATATATATTTTTATTATTTTTTTATTTTTTGTTGTTAAATTGGTAATTTTTTTTCCTTTTTAATAATGTCTAAAAAAATTATAATAATAAGGTAATATTGTAAAAATAAGTTAAAAGGAACAAAAGATAATGGCAAGAGTGTCAATAATTTAATGGTAGGAATGGTTTGAGGTATTTTTAAAAATATAGGGACTAAAATGACACTAATTTTAAAATATAGGGACTAAACGAGCTTTTACCATTTTATAGCATGTTCTAACTTTTATGTTCTCCTAAGGAGACAACTTCTTTCACTGTATCACGACATTTACACATTTTTAATTGAAGAAAAATTACTACTCATATTCTTAAACGATACTTATATTAAAAGTATTAGAACACTTTTAATATGTATCACTTGTATATTTTAAGTTAACAAAATATATCTATTATTCATTAAATTATTAGTTGCAGTTGGAAAATTAATAGAATTGTGACAAATTAAGTATTTTGCCCTTGAAATTTAAATTAAAGTAAAAATTTAGATTTATCCAAAAAATTAAGGTTAATTTTCAATACATAAGTTTTTTATTTTATTATTAATGGTACATATTTTTTTATAAGAATTATATTGTAAAAATATAAGTTTTCAATATGTCATTAATGGTACATAAGTTTCCAAATTATGATTAATAGTACATAAGTTTTCAATACATGTCATTAACAATTATATCATAAAAATTTATCTATATTATACCATAAAAAAATTATTGACAGTTCATATTATTAACAATTATACATATTATATCATAAAAAGTTCAAGTTAAAGCTTGAAGGAGCAAATTCAATTGTGTAGTTTTTTTTTAAGTCCCAATAAAATGGTATTGTTTCACACAAATGATATCCGTTCAAAAATAGATGATGTCGCTTTTTATCAGAGCTTCTTTTATTTTTAGCGAATCTCATTGTTTGGTAAATGGACCGACATATTATTTTTTATCATATAAATCAAAAGACATGTCATTTTTTACTAGATAAATGGGATGACGTGTCCTTTTTTTTTAAAAATATATATCAAAGCTTATTCTATCTTAAAAGATTATATTACCCTTATAATGTCAACACTTGTAAACGACAACTAACAAATTAGTAGATGGTAGAGATATTTTGTCACCTTAAGTATATGAGTGATACTTGTTAAAATTGTTTTAATATATTCTATATAAATGTCATTTAAAAGTATACAAGTAATAATTTTAAACCTTGGTTTCTTTCTTTAGGCTTTGAAACTTCATGAGCATAAACAATAATGATATTGATTTATTCATGCAAAGGAGCAGGGAGCCATGTAGATAACGGAAATCATCTATCTTAAAATGATTTAAACTAAGACATGCCGTTGAAACAAGCTGCCCCATAAAATGGCCTTATGAATTCGGTACTAAAAACCTAAGAACAAGAAAAGGTTTCGGTTCTGGTGGCTTTATATTTGACCCTGTGAGTTTTCAAAGACGGGGGTCACTGAATCACAGGGTTATTGACAGTATCAAGGAACATGCTCCCACTTCTGTGTGCGACAGACGGATGAAGAAGAATTGGTTAAATCAGAATGTAAAAAAAGAGGTTGCCATGTAAGCCGTCCATCTCATTTACGGAAGTTACTTGCTGTACAGATTCAAACATCCAACTTTTGCCATATATCCACTAATTACATCAGTCCTCAAACATGCCTTCATCTGATATGCTAGATGATTCCGTCCCATTAACTACAGGCTGATTAGAGAAACTAAGGCTGGAGGAGTCACTTAGAATGCTGTAATCAAAGTCGTCATCGTCGTCATCCCCGTTGCCGTGACCACTGGTTGAATCTTCTTCCTCTTCTTCCAGAGTAACACGTTTAGAACGTGCCTCTCTCTGCATTTTCTGCTTGATGACATCATCATAAGACATTTCATACCAAACCATGCCTTTGCCCACAATAGATTTATTGTGGGCATCCCTCATGCGCTCTTGCAAACTCTTCTCTGAGTTTTTCGGTTCTCCCCAATAGTCATAGCGGTACAAAGGATTTGAAGGATCATATTCGTCCTTCCCGAAGAAACTGTCTTCTTTATACCTCCCTGGCTCCTCCAATGGCAGTCCAAGAGCCTGCCGGCTGTAAAATACCAAAGTACTTACGCGTAAGAAAGAGAGAACTCAAAGATAATGCCAGTCCTCCATGGTCAGGATTCAACTCAAACCACATAACAAGCAGCATTACTATTGCCTTGAAAAGTTCGACTTTGTCAATCAAGTCAAAACAGCACATCAGGATACTTATTTGTTTCAACATTAATCAAGTCAAAACCTCTTGTTTGGTTCAAATGAAGCATGGGTGGCTAAACTAAGTTCCAAAGAAGAAACAATAAACAACAGTCCAAATTACTTATCTGGTGGCATTAGAGTCAAAAGTCAAAACAATGACACAACAAGAGAATTTACATGAAGGAACTATGAGCTACAATAGTAATTATGCAAGAGCATGTCCTGACTTGTGCAAGTTATTTGCTTGATGATTAATTTAGATGGCTCAGGTTAATGCAGTTGAAGACCAATTTATGATAGCAGAGGTCAATGGCACTACAGAGAATTGAGTACACAATTGCTGAAGGAAACAAAAGGCAGTAATATGTATACCAACTGATATCTCGGATTAATGCTCCTCTTTCCTCTAAAGAGCGACGCCAATGAATGAAATTATACTCATCCATTTCAAAATTTCGTCTCAGCTTATAGACTTTATATTGCTCTCCTCTCTCCTTGGCTTCCCTTTGTAATTTATTATGATGCTGAAAGAGAGGAAAACCAAATTCAGCTTCTAAAGAAGATGCATAATCCTCATCAGTAGAACTTAAAAAAGAAAAGTTTTAACATGTCAGCAGAAAATTGTTCACATCTCACAGTAACAAACAATTGCTCTAAAGTTTCTCTAAGTATCAATACAACCGACCTTGTCAATTTCAAATAATAAAATGTGTAAACCTTGTCAAATCTGCTTACCGTACCAATAAATTGGAAGACGTAACAAATGTAAAATACAAAAAGTGCATGACAAAAAATTTTCAAATCAAAAGGATAAGAAGCACATGAGATTTCACTTGACTACAACTGGATACCTCTCAAGTTCAGTACAGAAAACTCAAAGGTAAAAACATGAGAAAATAAGCATCAGAATGCAAAACAAGAACCAAATAAAATTGTGTAGGATCATAATTGCAGAAGAACATATTAAATGGAAGATGGCTCACATGAAGGAGCAACCATTTAAAAGGAAAAGTAAATCCAATAAAGCTCTAGAAATGCTTTCAAGTAATAAGAACATGAGCTACAGAAAATTAAGGGGATAGTTCACCTCACGCTCAGCCAAGGCAGCTTCCAAGTCAAGTTCTTTAACACTAGTTTTCTGCCAAAAATATACAGCAAACATCACCCAAATGCAAAAGAAAATAATATTATAAAATATAATACAAAAGTGCTCACCAGTATGATTTTTGGCAGTAAGGCTTTCTTATAATTAACTTTTGTATATTCAACACTGTTTTCATCATCAAACTCCTCATCATCAGTTAACTCTGATAACTTTTTGCCTTTGTATTTATCAGGATTGGCCTCCATGTCATCCAGAATCAGCTGCTCAGCATTATGGATCTGCCACAACTGAATTACACGCATAAAAGCAAGACAAAGAATGATCATCGCAGCTTAGAGAAGAAGAAGAACTATGACAGATAAGATGCCACTTAGAAGAAAAAAATGAAAAAGCAAGCATTCAATTGAGGCGTTAAAAAGCAACATATAAACAGTTTAATGTTCAAATATTTATTAAACCACGGTAGAGAATTTTAAATAAAGGGATACCAACTTATAAATGCTAAAATCATAGGAAGGTCATTCCATTTCCTGGTGCATATATGTGGTATTATCAAGCTAAAAGAAGCTACTTACCAACTGTTCAAGTACATTTTTATCTGCATCAATGAGGAAAAACAAACTAATAGATAGTAGTAGAAAGCTTGATCTAAGAGTACTCAGGTACCCAACTCCCCAACCAAAGAAACTCAAACGCAATGGAGATATGGGTATAGCAAATAATCACTTATATAGCAAACGCAATTTTGCATCTAAAACTTTAAACGCCTATTAGGTACATATGATAAAAACGATTTAAATTGTTCACAAATCATACATTTCAGCTATGTTAACCATTTCAGGTTCTGCGAACTCTAGAGACAGACACGTCTCTGTGTTTTTGTATAATAGTAAACTGCTCCTGAGATTCATATCAGAAAAGATGTTCCATGTACTATTCACAACTTAAAATTTAGAATGCCAACTACAAATTCATAAATTTTTTTTCCCCCGCTTTTAGTACCTTATCAACATAAGGGTGAGTTGACAACAACCCTTCCTCTTCTGGTTTGACTCCAGGATATTTCCTAGGAACAGGAGGTCTTCCACAATCTCGCTGTCAAGAGAAGTATGACAAATCAAAAACATAATCAAGGTATAAAACTTCAGATCTTAAAAGCATGCCAAATATTACATTATTACATAAGCACAATCCAGAAGAAACAAAATGTGTCAGAAAACTACTATGTTTTCTGCAGAGCATGTAATCATAAGCACCTCCTTTAAATCAAAAGCTACATATTTTTACCTTCTAATCAAACCAAGCAAGCAAGGTGTAACCCACCAACTAATCGTTACGGACCCATACAGTACTAGTTCACGAATCAAGTATCTGATGAGTACAAGGAAGATCAGTTGTGAAAATAGAACACAGCCTTATTGCCCTTGTAAAATTGTGAAAGTAATCCCAAATGAATCACTATAAAACCTTCTATGTACAACCAGCCCACAGCTACACCCGCACAAGAACACCAAACATCTCCCCCCCCCAAAAAAAAAAAAAAAATTCATAGAATGATATAGCACGCTTGATGTCAACATGAAATAACTTCGCTCAGATGTAATAAGAGAAGCACAACACACCCGTAATTCATCTGGATTTTTATCTTCATCACGGTGAAATATTGGTGCAAAGTCAAATCTGTTAAATCTGTGGACACGAAATGCCAGACACCAATAAGTAATAATTTCCAAACACCTTCACTGATTGATCATGAGGTTCAATAGTGTTTCATCTCAGTCACAGAAAAGCATTGCATATAAAGAAAAAAATAATCAGACAGAAAAATTGACATACATCAGGTGATCTATGTTCGGCTGAACAAAACGCATTTCAATAGGAAATCGAAACCGATAAGGATCTCTTTTTGCCTGTGAAAAAAATTTTTAAAAAATATATATCTATCAGTTAGATTGATGATATAACTATCATACTTACATATTTGATGACCTTAGCAAACAGTTGTTGCCAGAAAGAAGTGCAGAGATAAAGTTAAAAATAACTGAAAGTGCAAAGCACTGTTAACTCTTGCAATCAAATGAGATAACAAAAAGAAGGGGGTCGCAGTGGCATTATCCCAATAGCAACGTCTTATTGAGAAGAAAAATGATAAAACTAAAGGTCAATAACAATGTTAAGCAGCCAAGTAAGAAGAAAATGAGAACAACAAGAGATAATGCTCACCAGAATTTCAACAATGACATGCATGCCGACTTTTATGTGATGACGGATCCAGTACCAATCATTGCCTTTAATAGGGACCCACCTGAAACACAAAGAAGAGAATGTGGATATTAGGAATTTCTTTTTTCAATTTTTTGGATTGAAATAACATGTCTATTTAATGCCATCTGATTATTGTTGAATGATTTGGTAGGTTCAATTATCAAAACCTTTTTGGGTGGTACACGAGGTCTGAGGATTTGAATCCTGCTTACGTCAAGGTTTAGGAGATATTCCATTCACATTTATGTAATATTAGGGTTGACAAAAAAAGGGAGAGAGGGAGAAGCTACCAAAGGGTGAGACCCCTCAGCTTCTGAAGGTACTTTCTATGAATTATGCATTTACATTCAAAAAGGCACTAAAAGGAGTTGCAGACAACTCTTGATCATCTATTACTATCTTTTTTAATATAACTTTTTCCTTTCCTAGATTATAATGATAACTGAAGATAATGGGAAATGGAAAAATATTGCAAAGGGTACCCACCTTTACAGATGCACGCTATCCATAGCATAAACATGTTGACACAGACACAGATACAAATGCTTATATCAACTTGGAAACAAACTAACTTACAAAATTTCATTAATAATAGAAATGAACAGAATATGTAACAACAATTACCCATCATATACACCTCCAATGTCTACAAATGCTCCTTGATATAAGTGTACAGTAGTCACTTTGCCTTCACAAATCTGCATACACATTACCCATCAATCAATTTTTTATACATTAATCTGGAGAAATGACCATCAAGTTTAAGGAGATTAGGCGACCACTGATGTATTTCATATGTGACTTGTTAAAAGCAAACAATAACATAGCTAAAAAACATTACCTGTCCAGGATAGTAAAATGGAAGCTCATACTGCAGGGGGATAAAAAAGGGGCAATCAGTATATCATCATCCTAACACATCAAATAACTATTAAGATTTGCAAACTATATCTCAAGAACTTGAAATTTATCGTACCATGCACTCTTCATAATCTTTGCCTCTTTTCCTCCGACCAGGATAGTAATCTTGATCATACTGCCACAACACAACTAAACTTGCACCTTAATTTGAACTTTTTATAAACTTTGCCGACAAAATTGAGTAAAATCAACAAATAATGACAAAAAAGAATGATCCTTATAATTTTCTGCAAAGTCAAATCCAAATGTTTTCCCTGAACAACTCTAGATTATTTCTTAGTCTTCAAAATATGTTTTCAAACTGCGAACCAAATACAAAATAATATTATTAAATTTTTTATTTAAAAAAAAAAAATTTGTCGTAGTACCTTGTAAGATTCTTCTTCCAATCTATCTTTATTAGCAGCAACCCACTGATTATACTGCTTCAAGAAAACTCGATACCTATCGAAGTTAAACCCTCCTCTTTCGAATTTTGCCTTTCTCTCGAGCTCCCCAATCTCCACTCTTACATTCTGCAACTTATGCGCTTCCCTTATATACTCAAGCTCCTTCCGGTCCACCTCCCACCCTCGGGGCGGCCAATCCCTCGGCGCCACGTGTGTGACTAACAAGGGCGCAGCCCACACTGTCTCCAGCTTCTCCGGAATCTCGCCCTTGATTTCGAACTGCTTCTTGTACCACTCGTCTTCCGTAATCCCCATCTCTTTAATCTTCTTCATTCTGTAAGAAGGCTTCAGCATCTTGAAGGCTTCGACGGCCTCGGGGCTCTGGAGCGCCACCTCGTCACCTTCGTTGAGGGATTTGCGCGCGAAATCGGCTTCGGGAGTGAGGATTTCCTCCCACGGGGCCCATCCCCGCTCGATCCAGTTGCGTCGGCGGGCTTCGTCCTCGGTTTCTTTGTCCTTGGGGCCGAATTGTTCGAGGAAGGTCTCGTCCACGGGGAACTCGTCCGAGCTGAAGCATTTTGGCGGGAAGGACTTGGTAGTGGCTGCGGCGGGAAAGGTGACGTGACGGCGGTTGTTGTTGTTGTTGTTGTGGAGGAGGGGACGGTTAGGGTTTAGGGGTTTAGGGAAGGTGAAAAGGTGAGAGCTTTGGAGGATTTGCATTTTCGGAGTTGAGTGAGAGACGGTGAGAGTGTGGATAAAGCAGTTGAAAGTTCAAATATTTTCCTTCTTTATTAGGATTTTACGGCAGTGGAATCCCCCTGATTTTTGTATTGTTTTAAGTGGATTACAAGTTACATTAATCGTAATTAGGCAACACTACACCCTCTTCATTATTATTATTATTATTATTATTATTTTAAATAAAGAGAATTTTCATTAACTATTTACTGAGATCAACCCAACGATATAACATTCAGGAAGGATCTTATAGATAGATAGATAGCTTTATCATTAGCATGCTCCAAAAAAGAGTGAATTAAAAAGAAAGAAAAAAAAAAAGAACCAATATGTCCTTCAATTAAACATTAGTCATCAAATCTAACTTGTCAAGCAAATTAACGTTGAAAAATGTTGATAGGGGATACGTATGATTCTACCTTCCCCATATCCGTTTTCTTCACTAACAAAGCTAAAATATACTATATACATAAATCAACTCAATAAACGGAGGAGGTTTTATGAACTCAAACGAGATGTTTGGCTTAAAAAAAGCAGCCACCCACCCACCCACATTGTTGATGTCTGCAGTTTACCCCCTTCAGCTTTAGATGATCATGATGATAGATGGCTTAAGAGTAAAATTTGAAGCTCTTGGCTTCTAGTATGAGCGCCCTTAATCCACCAATAGGGGCCAGAATCATCAAAGCGACACCAACTATTATGCAGAACTGCAAATATATATATATATATAGAGAGAGAGAGAGAGAGAGAGAGAGAGAGAGAACAAACATTAACATTAAAATTTGCTGACTAAACCCAAAATCACAGATCCGCGTCCATTTAAGAATTTTCAAACATACCCAATTAGTGATCCATGATAAGCTGAATCTTCTTGGTTTGTAGATGGCTAGCCAAATGATGCAAGGGATCTGCAGTATGCCAACAGAGATTTGTATGGTAAGTTTGTAGTTTGTTTGAATAATGTGGAGAAACTGGACGGATTAAGAGATCACTTTACATACATAGTATGTAGTTGGTGCAAAAGCTAATCCTCCGAAGAAACTGAGCAGCCCACCAAAGAAGGGAAATGTCATTGCTATGAACATTGTAAATCCTGCATTCAATTAAAGAAAATAATGCGATAGCCATTTCATTTAAATTACTGTAACATCAACACGCATGCATGAAGCTAAAGTTGGGAGGAGGATGCAATGTTTGCTGCTCACCAACATATATAGTTCGTGTGAGGAAGCGAAGAATCCTGGTTGGTTTGAAATGCAGCTTCTTCACCAGAAATGCTTCCAACATATCAAACACTGGCATGGCGTAAACCTGATAGCTTCCAATGACATGAACAACAACAAACAGGTTAGCAGCTGCAATTAGCCAACGAGGCTTCTCAAGGGACATGAGTACGTTGTCCTCAACTTGGTTGCCAAACGCCCAATAACCAACCATAGCAACTGGGAAATAGCAGAAGGCAACAAGGAGATAAGCAATAACAACTCCTTTCCACATTGGTTTCTTCGACGGTTTCTCCGGCGTAGAAGGGATCGATGCCTGAATCTCCAAGACCACATTGTGCCCAGCAAAGGCAAAAGCCACATCGCCCAACGCACTGAAGAAATTGAACACGTTTCCTGTTGTTTTTGATGCCCTGAGTCCATAATCGACATTTGGTAGAGCCCCTTTATGAAGACAAGCTACCCAAGCAATAACAGAGTAACTGTAATTGAACGACAAAATTTCATATGTCAGCAAAGTAATTTTATCAGCATATATATGATATGACTGTGAGTTCATTCTATATTCCTTATTCACATATACCTTATGGACATAACAGCAGCTGCTAGTGACACTACCGCGACGGAATTGAAGCTGGGGAGATGAGAAAGAACAAAGTGGACAGAAGCAAAAATCATGATGAAGTAGGTGAGTCTGATATCTTTGCAGCTAGGGCAAACGGTATCATGGAATTTCTTCAAACATTGACCGCCGGTAAGCATGTACATAATGTCCACACCAACTTCAACCAACAGTTGCTGGGGTACTATGATCCAAAGCCCTAGCTTTTCACCAAATGCATGCTGCCCCAGCTCATAATACCTGTCGAATCTTTTTCCAGGCACCATCTCATGCATCTCCACCATTTGCCACAACGTATATAGAGTGATGATCCAGGACAAAACTATTACGGCAATCCCAGGACCCCTATAATAAGAGACCACACCAAAAATTTAACCAGCAAACTTGCGTTTCTGATTTCAATGCTACATGTAATAATTATATGATTGCATGCTAACAATTTTTTATATTCTGCATGGCCTTGCATTAAGCCTTGGACAGATCTGAAGTGCACGACGAACTAGAGGTTTTTTGTTCACTTCCAATATCTACGATGCCGTGTAGTCGGATATATATTTTTTTGGTTTAAATTTTGTTAATTTCCGAGGGAAAACAAAAAGTAAGAGAAAGAGAAAAATGTATATTATTTTCTCCTTAGTAAAATTTAAGAATTAATTTGATTGATGGTTATTATATGAGAATGTTAAAGCAACTAAATCTTTTGTTACAAATGCACTTGTACAAGCTCAGATTTTACGAATGTAGATGAGGAAAATATCTCATCTTGCACATGTGAAACCCAATGGAAATTCATGATAATTAACTTGTGAAAAAATAGAAATAAAAAATAAAAACTTCCCCTCGACTTTAAAAAAAAATAGTAATAACGATAAACAAATAAAAAATTCAAATCTAAGAATATTAATATATATATATATATATATACTATCGATAGTTACTAGTGATTAAAGAAAAAAAAAATTCAAACAAACTTTCTCATTAGTCTGCCTTTGGGGTCGCAAAAAATGAAAAAACGAAATAACTAAAATTGTTGAGTTATTATTGATATAATTTTTTAATAACCAAACTATTTTGCATGAGGGCATAATTATACAATAACGTTACCATCCAATTTCAGACATGGCATACGGGAGACCCAAAACTCCGGCACCAACCATGGCGGTGACATTGTGGAAAGCAGAGTACCACCATTTTGCATTACGAGACTTTGTGATGGGAAGCCAATCGTTCAGTGCTTTTTCATTCTCTGGTGCTGCTTCTTTCCGCTTCTGAGTTTCCGCCATTTTTTTTTTTTCTTTCGGTTTCGCAAGGTGAAGTATTAGTTAATGAAGCCAAGGACTAAGTGTTTCTTTTATGCTGCTGATACGTGCAAGTGTAGGACGGTTTCTGATAACCGGAAGTAAGAGAAGATTTGCGGGAATGGGAAGTGCAAGAAGTTCAAGTAGAGTTTGTTTCCCGTTCAAACTGAAATTGTCTTTTTTATTTTTATTTTTTCAAATCCATTATTATTGTTCATTTTTATATTAGGCTTGAGTTTGTGTACGGTCAATAGTAATTTTCGATGATTCCCATTTGAGAGATCTCGCGCTAATCGGTAAATATTGAAGGAATCCTACGGGATCTTAACCGTCTGCTTTAGCCAAAACCTCTTATAAGATTCAGTAAACCCATTTTTATCTTCAGATTTAAGGCAATAGATGATCTTTCTAGTGAAAAAAAAAAAAAAAAAAAAACAACAGGCAGTCATATTAGTTGTGCGCCGGAAAATAGAAACAGATATCGTATTTGAAGGAGAAAGATTTGATATCTTTATTGTTTGAAACTAATTTTAAAAATCTAAAAATCATATATTTTGTAATTTCACATTGTATTAAACTAACTTTAAAACTCCTCACGTTTAATCATCATCAAATACAAATTCCTTCTCAGCCTATTAGTACTATCCACATATTCAAAAAACTTCGAGCACTACCCATACATACATCCAAAAAACTTTTTGAGTGTATGAGTTTGAATCCAACTTCCCCCCTAATTGATTGGGTAGGGATAAAATTTCTCTCATTGTTAATACTGGTCAAGCAAATATCCAATAATTTAGAAAGAAAAATCGAACCATTTGGGAGTGCTGGGTGGATAAAACAATACTCATTATTGAATTCATCAACAACATTACTAAAGCCCCATAGGCCATTATGAAAAAGTCTTGCGGTTCCTTTGGACGTTAATTACTCTAGACTTCCATTTCCATGTAAAGATTTTTTTTTTTTCCGAGTACGATCACTGGCTCCGCCGAGCACACAACAATTTACAATATTTTTTTTATACTTTAATCTCATTATCAAGTTCGAATTTGAACCCCGCCGGAAATCACCAGTGATGCCACAACATAGGAAGTATGTTCAACTAATTTACCTGACATGCAAATCCGTTACGACCAGCTAGTGTCGATAGCTACTTGAGAATATTAAAATCTAAAATTTATACAAAGTAGTTACCAACGGGTTAAGCATGTTTCAGAAAAGGTTGCAGCTAAAAGAACATCTGGTTGCACAGAAGGAAACCGCCAGAATTGATTCTCTGTTTTTGCCTCCATCTTTCGAGGAGAAAATCCTCATCTTTCTGAAGTTTGAGATACTCATCTACGTCGCGGTGGAACCTTGTTGTTCCATTTGGCATTAACTGGCTTTGGCAACTTTCAGGTTCTACATATTTACTCCATTTATCTTCTCCGAAATTTATTGAAGATACATCCAAAACTACCGGGCTCCAACTCCCACGGCTGCTGTTGGAATGATAACTTAAATCCTGTGCAGTTGATTCCTATTATATTAGGTGGGCAACAAGGGAAGGCAAGTGTGAGAGAATGAGGCAAATTAAAAAAAAAAAAAAAAAGCATAGATTTATTTCATTAAGATTACCTGGCACCCATCCAAAAATTTAGTTTTTGGAGTTGCCTGTGGTTGGGTCTTGGTCTTGCAAGATTGGGAAGAAGCATCATTGGTAGTCTCCCACTGCAACCAAGGCAGAACAACCCCATCCATTTCGGCAGGAAGAGGCTTAGACATTGTTGGACTCTGAAATGTTTCCGTCTTTGTTATTCCTCCAAGAGTTGAACTTGTATCACTCCTCTCTCCGTCTAATGATGAAATATCCGTATCTTCTACATTTGAAATGAAGTCCTCGAAGTATTTTTCTGCCTCTTCTGTCAATCGCTTAGACACCCTACTTCTGTCATTACTCCTCTGGACAACAAATTACACTCATCAATTACGGTCAAAGGAAAGCCAATCCATTATCCTGCAAATCTAGCATAGAGCAGAAAGGAGAGAACAGAAAAGAGATGTTACCTTTCTCGCACAAGACGGTTTTTCTACAACTGAGACTTTTGGATCTGGCAGTAATTCCTGTACAATCTTAGAAAGTTCCCTACCACGTTGTTCCTCCAACAGTATTTCAGCTAATAGTTCTTGTTTACGCTTCTCTGACTGCATCTCAAAAAGTAAGATCCGTCACCTCAAAGTGCTATATGTAAAGGCATAATGTCAACAAAAAAATATATATATATTTATTGCATGAAACTTCACGATAAATGCATAAATTAACAATCGTCGCTATTTGCTGGGTAGGAAAAAAAAAATGGAATGACATTAAAAGTGCTGATAAATGGTGTTCTCTCACCAGCCATAAGTTGGTCATATTACATTATCGACAAATAAGTAATTCTAGATAATTTGTCTACGGAATTAAAGATAAATGCAGACATATTCCCTTATATAAGCAATTTAAGAGTAAAAAAGCAGGAAGCAAAGGATGCTAACAATAGTCAAAGGAGAATTATAAATTCAATTTTACAAGATACAACATATCAACATCTCAAAAGGATTTATTCAACAAATATTATCCTACATGACCAGTATGCTGAAAGATTAACAAGCCACTATGAGATCTGGCACCTGTTCTAGTTTTGCTGCATAGTTCCTTCTGATGGTAGAAGCAGTCTGAAGAGCACCAATGTTTTTGGACTGCAAACATTTATCATTTGTTTTTGTTTTGGTCATTCCCTGCACAAGAAAGAACCCCAACAGTTTTAACAGAAAAACACGATGGGCTGCAAGTGTAATGAAAAGTGGGTGTAGAGGACAAACTTGTTCAAGCTCCATCTTGATCTCCTCCACAGCATGTCTAAGTTCTTTCCGCATGACATCATACAACCCACCATTCAAATCATCCCCAATGGGATGCTCTAGCTGAGGGATAAGAAAAGCAACTAGTGAAATTCACAAATAAAATGAACTGAGTCAGTGCTCATAGCATAATTTCATTTGTTTACAAGATCTCCAACCTTCTTCTGCGCATAAACCGCTTGTATGGTCCTCTCAATTCCATTTTTGGCACAACGAGAATCCCTCACTTCATCGTCAGTTAGGGCTGAAGACTGGCTCTGGAAGGTCCATTAAACATTTAAAATTTGGTTCAATGCCAAAATCAGATCTGATGACAATCTCTTAACCAATAAAGATTCTCTTTACAAAATTAAATTTAAAAATACAAAAATAAAAAATCATATGGAGTGGGAAAACCCCAATTGCCATTTGTCTACTGAACAATGATCAACTGTTGTTACAACAGAATTTTCAAAAAGGGCTGGAGGTGCTTACAGAATAGCCATCATTGTACTTCAAGTCTTTATGGCTAAGGGACCTTCTCAATGCTGGCCCATGACTTGCAGCTGCAGGCCTCTGTGATAAGGCCGACAGACCATAGCTATTAATGTTATTCTTCAGACTAGAACGATTGCCTGAATTCTGAGAATGATCTAACTCACTCTGCCATTACAAGAATAACAGACATATAAAGATTAAAACAAACAAAATATAATCTCCAATTCACTTTAGCCAGCAAGAAAGAGCCATGTTACTGCATCGTCAAAGACTTATTGGATTTACACTCAAGCTGATCATAACACATGGATGCAACTAGAAATCCTTCAACAGAAAAAAGAAAAAGATGATAACAACAAAAATTTATGATTTCACATGCACAACCATTAAATGATAAAATAGAGAAGAACCTAGAGTCTCCTTCCAGTCAAAATTTGATAATTTTACTTAAAACATTCACATACACATATAAGTAGTGCAAATTCATAAACTGGCCGCTATCTCATCATTTGCTTTTACTATTTGTGACCCACTGTAATTAAAGTGCCCAAGATACTGTCTTTCTTTTTCCGGGTAGGACCTAAAACAATACATTGAATTGATTCGATGTAGCCCTCTCTATACATAGAAAACAAACATGTTCAAACTCATATTATACATAAACGTTATTTGTTACATGAACATCTTCCGGTCCACATTGACGCACTTGAAACAAAAAATCGCTTAATATAATCACCAAAAATTCGAATGCATATTAAAAGAACTAAAAACTTCTCTAATTGAAAAGCTAAGAGCATTGAAAGAACTTCAACAACTTAGCCACCTCTGGAACATAATTAATCAACAGAAAAATAACTATAAATCGAACTAATCAAACAGTAAAAAATGAAATCTTTAGACGACTTTAAAAAAAGGGCATGAAAAGCTCACCTCAGAATCGCTAATCTGATACCGAACCGCCGAGACGGACCTTCTCCTCCTCGAATTATTATTGCCGGTATTATTATTACTTCCGGAAATCACCCTTCCTCCAGCAGAAGAATCACCGCCGTTGCCCTTGGTTGCCTGCCTCGAAACCGACCTCCCTCGTCTCACACTCCCTCCGCAGCCGCTACCAGTATCCCCAACATCTTTTCTACCTCTGACGTCGCTGTTACTCGAAGAACCCGACCTTCCTCTATCGGCGGAAGAGTCAAAGAACTCAATCGCCAGATCGTCCAGGCTGATTTCCGGGAAACCCGATCCTCTCACCGTGTTCACGAACTTCCCTCTCGGAGCATCCTCGGAAAACACATCGTGCGCCGGCAGCGGCCTCGAGAATCGGCTGAGGCTTCTGGAGCGGCGGTGAGCTGTGGTGCTCCGGTTGGACGAGGACGAGGAGTCATCAGTCGTCGAGTTCGATGACGTCGCGATAGGCGTCCTCTTCGTAGTGGATTTAAACGCTGACGTCGCCATGTCCAGTAGAGAACAAGTCAGTAAATATTATTGGCTATTAGTCATAAATTTGAATAATGAAATACTAACATAAAATGAATTAAAAAGGATAGAATTTAATGTGAGGGTTTCCGAGATTTAGTTTGAAGAAGAGAATTAAATGTAGAATACAGCAGGAAGAAAGAGAGAGAGAAGTTTTGAAGAGGGGGGTTGGCGGAGTGATCGAAATTTGGGGAAATTTGAAAAACGTAGCTATTTTAATTTTAACGATAGTGCTAGGGCGGTTTTAGCCCTGCACTTTGGTTGGAAATTTCGACTCTACCATTGGCTCACTGTTTGTTTGCTTTGTTAATACTTGTTCAAGACTCGAGAGTCTCGACCTCCTCCAGTCGAGGTTCTGGTTTCCTTTTGCCACTTGGAGCTCGAATGGAATGAACAAAAACAGCTGCTCTTCTGATTAAATTTATTTTCAGTGTAACGCAGACATCAAATATTATGATGATTGACTTCCTCTATCATGATTTCATTACTCTGTATGTTTCGTTAGTAAAGATACGGCAACAAAAACGGACATACGGCCCATTTATAAATTCGAATTCTAGATTGCGTGTATACACCATGCACATTTTGCTCTCTAATTCTTTTGAACGCCAAAAAATTAAAATTAACACAACGTTAGTTACAGGTAGTCATTCGCATGTTCATATTTTTTTTTAAGGCAAATGCTAAGTTACAATAATTGTAACATACATCTCTCATGTAAACCACATAAATTATGGATCCTACAATTTTGTGTGATTCACATGAGAGATGTATGGTACAATTATTATAACTTAGAAGCTCCCTTTTTTTAATAGGTCAAATACATACACGTTGACAATATTATCGTTTTTAAACGCACACATTATTACCGTTCTCATGGACGTAAAATGTAACCCATAAGAACTGATAAAGCAAAGAACTTCCTATCATCAAACCCAGGTATGTCCAGTTCAGCATACTAAAAATCCCAGGACCCGAAATTTGGAAATACAGAACTTTTAAAGAAAAACAAAAATATTGGGGGAAGGGTAAAGCGCTATTGAAAGAGTGTACATAATCGAGAGAGAATGAAATAACAGCTGAAGAACAGGTCTTCGATACTAACTAGATGAAAAATTATAAAAGCAAGTTTCCAATAGACAATTGTTTTCTCGCTAACAAAACATAAGTTGGTTCACCAACTCTTCTTGCATACTACAAGGGAAAATCTAAGCACAACCCTGCATGAGCAGGTAAGGCTCTGGATAATGTCTTGGAAACAATTTTATTTAAACTCAGACCCTCTACATAGAAACACAAACACCACATTTAGCGCAAAGAAACACCACACTTAGCACAACTAAGCGTGTTACATACTCAAGCCACGCCGAGTAAGTTACTGGGTCTTCGCCATGTGGACAATCAAATCCACCACACGAGTACTGCAAAACCACAAAACCATAAAAATTTCTTAAGTGTTAAAACTTAACATTCCATCACCTCAAAAGCATCAGTAACCAATTTTAAATTGTATTTTTGTACCAGTGCCAGCAAAGAACATAACAAACATAAGGAGTTCAGAACTTTACCTGTAGCCCCACTCATTGTCATACCATGAGACAAGCTTCACAAATTTCTTACTCAAAGCAATACCAGCCTTGGCATCAAAGATACTTGACCTGCAAAATCAAACAGATAGCAAATTAATTCAATTGGTCATCTTCAACGACGGTTGCGAAAATGGTAAATATAACTATATAAGCTTATGCATATTTATTGTCCAAATGTAGGCCCATGGAAAAGAGGCGATAAAATCCCATCTGAGTCTCTTACCCCATAGATGAGTCATTCAGTGTCTCCAACAAACCATAAGAAAACAAAAGGTACATATCTTGAGAATCATTTCTAACAGTATGAATTACTTACCTACTGTCACCAACAAAGTCGGTGGATACCACATCATCCTCAGTGTATCCCAAGATACCCTTTAGTTTCCCCTCTGACTCCGCCCTGAGAAACACACAATATATTATATTCAAGATGATAGTAAAAGCCAAATGAGTTGCAACACCGAGAATCACAATTAATTGTAACTGATAATTTTGAGCACCTAAAATATATTAATAACCTAAACATCCCAAGTAATAGATAAAATAATAGGTAAAATTTTATGTGTAGCACATCAATTACAAATTAGAAATTCCCCTTACTTGATGGCAGCTTTGATTTCATCATAAGAAGCGTCCTTCTCCAGCCTCACTGTGAGGTCAACCACTGAGACATCAACAGTGGGTACACGGAAAGCCATACCAGTCAGTTTTCCATTCAAAGCAGGCAAGACCTTTCCAACAGCCTGAATTTTAACAAATGGATTTGGAAAAATAGAATAAGTTACCAAATAGTGAACTGAGTAATCTAAAACAAGCACCACACCATCATCATAAACGAATAAGGATGTATCAACATAATTGCAATTTGCAGCTATGCCTTGATCACTGACCATGCAAAGTCCATAACAGAAATCAACAATGTAACTTGACATTCATTGATCTAATCACTGTTGAAAGGAATGAGCTGTCTGCCAAAGACCACAGAAGCACACGGAAACATTCCCAGTGGGTGGAAAAAATACCTTTGCAGCTCCAGTACTGCTAGGAATGATGTTGAATGAAGCAGCCCTGCCACCTCTCCAATCCTTTGATGATGGCCCATCCACAGTTTTTTGGGTCGCTAAATAAGCATAATAAAAAGCGTAATAAATATACACTTGCATAACTGCCTTCAACAAATCAAAAGGGAAAGCAATTTTAATCGACAATACCGGTAATAGAGTGAACAGTGGTCATCAAACCCTCAACAATGCCAAACTTGTCATGAATGACCTGCAAACAACCACAAGCAAGAAAACTTATCACCCCCGGCTTGTGTAGTCAGTACACCTAAAAAGTAGAAACAAGAAGGTATAAAACAAAAGAACCTTAGCAAGGGGAGCAAGGCAGTTGGTGGTGCAGCTAGCATTGGACACAATGTTGAGCTCTGGTTTGTACTCGTGCTCATTGACACCCACAACAAACATAGGAGCATCCTTGCTGGGGGCTGAGATGATAACTTTCTTAGCACCACCCTGATAGACAAACCAAATTTATTAAGATTACTTGCATGAACAAGGATGATACACATAAAATCAAAGTACAGAAAACCTTCACAACATAATCAGACACAGCCAAAAGAAGTCTACAAGTTAAGTGTAGTATCCCTTTATTATTTGCCTTTACTTCTTATCACACTATGCCATTTCACAAAAGCATACACAGATCAAAGAGGCAGTTACATACAATAATAATTGGAACAAAAATAATTGGAATTTATGAAACATTCGCAGGAAGTAGTTAGTTCACAAAAAATACACTTAGCATATATGAACATTTCAATTATGCCATATTTATCATCAGCAAAGATGCCTTATACATATGGATAAAACTCATAAAAAGTAGCAATCATGAAAAACAAGATCAAGTAATTACACATACAGAAAACAAGTATTCAACAATACATGATTCCAACAACTACATATCAAGTAACTGTGAGACTCATTAAATTTTGAAGGACAAACCTTCAAATGGGCAGCAGCCTTATCCTTGTCTGTAAAGACTCCAGTCGACTCCACAACATACTCGGCTCCAGTCTCAGCCCATGGGATCTCCTCTGGGTTCCTAATATTATTATCGTGATGTAAAAGTTAACCATCTTAACTACAATTCATCTTTAAAGCCATACATACAAACAAATATATATATAAGTTTGTAAAAAGCTGCTTAAAAACACGCTCACCTAACACCGAAAACAGTGACAGGCTTCTCACCAAAGAGAAGGGTCTTATCGTCCTTAACCTTCAATTCATGGTGCTTCCATTGACCGTGAACACTGTCGTACTTAAACATGTATGTCTGCAAGAAAAAAAGAGAAAAATTCAATTAAATCACTTATTAATAAACAGTAAAAAAAATCTCATCCAAGTAAAATTTAAGCAAAAATTACCATGTAATCGGTTGTGATAAAGGGATCATTAACAGCAACGAGTTCAACATCGTCCCTCTGCAAGATGACTCTTGCCACCAGCCTACCAATTCTTCCGAATCCTGTGTTATTTCATCAAGAAAACATACACAAACATCAGATCCTTCCTCGTAACATCACATAGAAATTCAAACTTCACAAGATCGTACAGAGTTAAGATCTATTACCGTTGATTCCGATCTTGACCTTCCCTGCACATCGTCACACAAAAAAAAAAAGCAGATAAATAAATAAAATGAGATGTAAAACGAAAATTAAATCTCCAAAAACCAGTGGAAATGGAAATAAATTAAAAGTACCCATGATTCTCGAGAGATGAAATTGAGCGGTGAAAGAGTGGTGAAGAAAGTTGTAGAGAGTAGAGAGAGCAGTCGTGGTGGAAAATGAGCGAATGGGGGGTTTAACAATTTAAAAGGAAATGAACCGGATACCGGAGAAACCGGTTGCTAAGATAGCACCTTCATGTTAGCTTGAGGTGTAAAATGACATAACGGTGCGTTTATTATCCGAAGCCGTCAGATCTTGGCCCGTGAGTTGTCGTGATAACGTGTGGTCCGTGCGATCGTTGTCAAAACAACGAAAAGTAATTTGTATTCTCTAGGAAACGGCTTTTCATAATCTGCTCGTTTAGAAAAAAGTTGAAGGTCTGTATAGTGGCCACGTCACTATTTTGCTGACAATGTGCAACTATTCGGTTGACAAGTGGGTGTATTACCTCAGGTTCTAGAATTATCACCGAATCCCACAACTTCTTGGGGGTGGCAATTTGGGACTTCATTTGTTTATTCGGATTCGATGTGAACTAAATAGATGTAGATTTAAAAAAATTAATTAATTTATTAAAATAGTGAATTTAGTTGATTTCACTAATTAAATCAATAAAAAAATGTGTTCAAAGATATTGATTTATTTATTTGTTTAATAAATAAGTTATAAATGAATTAAATACAATTATGATGTGTTTACTTGAGGGTTTAGAGAATGAAAATGAAACTCATGTTTAGTTGGCAAAATATAATTTAAAAATAAAAATAAAATGTGTGAGTCCCACACAATTTGAGAATAAAAAATGAGAATCTCATTCTCGTGGGGGATTGAGAATTGTGATTCTCATTCCCTAAACTGATTTTTATATCCCTATAATTTTTTTATATTTTTTGAATTACTCTCGTTCAAATCATTATTAATTTTATTATTTTAAATGTCATTATTAATATTAAATTTTATTAACTTTATTGTTTTAGTTATTATTAATTATTGTTATTATTATTTTTATTAATATTATCATTATTATCATTTATTATTATTAATTTTATTTTTTAATTATATCATTTTTATAATAATATTTATACATGTATTTAGTTAATGAAAATTACATTATTTAATACTATGGGTATTTTGATAAATTGATTTTCATTCACATTCATCATTCCCATTTATTTTGCCAAGTAAACACATCAATGTCATTCCAAAACATTATCATTCTCATTTATTTTTGCCAAGTAAACATTAGAATCTCATTCTCATTCCAGCTCATTCTCATTCTATGAAGTAAACGCACCATTAATTTGTTTAAAAATTATTTGTTATTCATTTAATTTAATTATATATTTATTTTTAGATATGTATGAAAAAAATTCAAATGTGGAAGGCGAATATAGTAATTATAATTGATAATAAATTTTCAATTTGTGGTCTTTTTACATTTTATTTTACTTAATTATTGTTCATTAATTATTTTTTAAATCAATTCATATTCAATTCTATTTGTAATGAGTTCATTAAAGAATAAACAAATAGTAAATAAATTCATAATCGAATCAATTTGTTTATTAATTCTACTAAACTAATTAAACTAGTCAAACTGAATGTTCGTCCAATAAACAAATCAAATACATATCCGTATAATTTTAACTAAATTTATTTATGATTAATTCATTTATTCATTTTACCGTCCTATTAACCCATGGCCATTTATTAGGTCCACGAAGGCAAAGCCTTTGATTGAATAAAAAAAAAGCCTTTATTTTATTAATATAATAATTTTTTTTGGGTTAAATTCATTCCTCCCCACTTTGTTTTCCAAATTTCAAATTATCCCCTAATCATTTGTAAGTGTCATCAACCAACCGTTTACTCCACCGATGAACTGAATCTATCAACCGTTTTTTTTTTTTCATTGTGTCAGTTGTTGTTAATTCATCACTGTTATAATTTGAACATCATTTTTCTGATATAAAATTTGAAAATCAACTACCACCAATTAAAGTTATCATCATTAAGAGACGACAAGTAAGGTGTGCACAATTATCATTGTGTAGATCAATTGAACATAAAAAGTAATTGATGTGGCAACCCGGCAACGCACCATCTCACTTTCAGCCATATGATGATTATAGGATCATGTGGTGGCGGAATTTTTAGTCTTTATTTTCCAACTAAGTACTAACTGTGATTTATATATGAGAATGATGGAAAACGTAGATGAATATACTGTTAGACGGGCTTTAAAACACAGCTCCATTGGTATAGACGTATAGTGCCTAAATTTTTATTATGTAAAAAAAGGCTTCAAGGGCATGAGTCATGAGTGTTTCAATTTATACAGTAGCTAAACAACGAAAACCAGCTACTAGAAATGACAAATGAAAACAGAGAGCAAAAAAGAAGAGAAAGAAAACAAAAAAAAAAAAATGAAACCCAAGGCCTGCACAGGATAATATCCTTAAAATAAATTTACCACCTACTGGAGTGCTTTAGGTCTGCTGGTAACTGCTTCTCAGAATCAACGAGCACGAATTTCTGGGTAAGCACAGGGTGGAAATTTCCCACGTAGGATAAGTCTCATTTCCTTTCAAATTTCCAACTTCAAGAGTGAACTTTGAGAGAAAATTTCTCATTCACTCAAGCACTATTTTGAGAAAATAAAATTATATTTTAAAGTATTAACGGAATAGAATCCGAAACTCACAAGAATTCTCACTTTCTCTAAGTAGGACCTACTCAAAATGTGGCCTCAAAATAACATGATATGTTATTTTTTCAACATATTTGCCTTTAAAAACGTATTGCTATTTTCTGTAATCTCTTTCTAAACGTAGTTCCACTAGCCCAGTGGCTGAGTTCTTGAGTTTGTAAAAGCGATTAAGAGCGCGAGTCAATAGTGTTTCAAATTGCGTTTCTAAAAGCTTTATTAAAGAATTTCTTTAAATTACGTTAATCACCTTAAGACGACAAGATGATATGTTTTTTATATATTAGGTTGGTAATATTGACACATGTCTGACTAATTATGGACAATGACTGAACAACCAAACATGGCATGTACTTACATTGGTCAATGGTTCAAGTTAACGGTAGGTTTAAATGGTGTATTAGGCGGCGAAACCATGGGCTTGGTTGGAGGAAGGCCCTTTGTCACCTCAAATGTTGTCCGCACACCCAACGATCGTTTTCATAGCATTTCCATATATGTATTCTTTACTGCACGAAATTATTTTTAAGTGAATTTTACGATAATATTTATATAGTGGTGGTGGGTCGATGAGTGAAACGGGTCACTAGTGAACACAGCGGGATAAAACAGAAGTAGTCAATGCTGGCTGGGGTGTCAGCAGTTGTTGTTAGTGGGCCCATGTTATGGGACTCTCTCATCTCACCCACCATTCGTTTTGGCAACGGACAACAAATGCGGTGGTGAGGCTTTTGATTAACAACAAATTATGGTTGATTGGAAATTGGAAGTAATTTCAAGAAAATGAATTATAAAAATATTGTAATCTAAATCCAGAAGAAATTAAAAAGAAAAAAGAAAATGATTGTGTATATATATGTTTTTATATACAAAACTCGGATTGATTTCACCGACCTTTTTAATCATCATATCATGTATTGTTTCTGAAACGTCGTTAACACGTACTCATAACAAAATGAACAATTAATTGTAAGCATTGGTGTTCTTTTGATAAACCGTGTTAATTTGTGGCCAGTATGGGCCAACCTCGGACTTTGCTATCATGCCCAACAAATATGGGCCTGGGCTCAGAAGATAAATCTGCAGCTCGTGTCTAATGATTGATCAAAAGACAAGCCTAACATCCCTTGGTGATGGATGAAAATTTACTAAAAAGAAGAAGAGTGTAATTATTTGAGTCTCCCATAAAATTCTACATTGCAGTTTCTTGAGTTTCATGTGTATGCAAAAGAGGTGAATGAATCTATTTAATAATCACTTAGCTAAGTTTCTAGATACTATTGTTTTATTTAAAATACGGCACCATTTTTCATCAATCTATTATTTTAAGTTAAAGGTATTATCTGATATAAAAATTGCTTCGTATTTTCACGTACAATTACTATCAGAGTATGTGTTCAGATTATGTTATTAGCTCATTCTCTTTACTAGTTTACGTGTTTCGAGTGAAAATTCATATTAAGAAGAGGATGTTTACCGATGACAAAATCACAGAAAGATCCATTAGCGGTGGTGGTGAATTGTGATGGGCTAATGGTGCATTAAGAAGAGACTCTCACCCACCATTTCTTTTGGCAACGGACAATAAGTGATTGATAATATATATATATATATATATATAACTTAGATACATAGTTATGAGATGGCTGGAATATGGGTTGGATCCTTGAGAAACTAATGGATGTAAAGTGCAAACAAAATGGGTTGGAATGCCTGTATGCTCCATCTATGCATGGGTAACTTCCTGCAATCTTCTCAGATAATCACTCCTTTTTCTCAAATTTTACTCTTGGCAACTGCTATGTTCAAAGTAAAGTGTTGTCTAATTAACGTAAACATATGCACCATTAAATCTCAACCTTTATAATGTGTGTTATGTAATACACACACACACACACACACACACACACACACACACATATATATATATAATGTATGTTGAAAATAATAAATTACTATTAATATTAACAATTACACGTGTTGTACATAATCAATGAATTATTAAAGGTCTCTAACAGCCGAATGTGCCTATTACTCCAACTCCAGCCATAACCACTGTGATCCCACAATAACCAATGTTTATTGGGTTAGCAGTTACATCGTTTGTATTTTTAATTAGAAATCTGAATATCTTTGAATTTTCACTGAAGTTTGAATGTATTAGAATATAAATATTTAGATGATATTTTTTTTAATATCTAAATATAAGCGGCATATTGTTTGTTTTATAAACAAAAAATATCTTAAACATGGTATTTGATATTTACATCCTTATAAGTTAAAACAAATAAATGAATTAGATTTTATAGATTAGGAAATAAGTAATTTTAATAAAAATATTTTTGGAATATAATATTGATTTTATGTTTAGACCTTTTTCCCATTCAAATAATAGTCATATTCAGATATAAATGTCTAAAAATTAGACATAAGTTATAAAAAAAAAAATAAATCTTAAAAAACGATTGAAATTAATAAATTTTCAGATTCAAGTATATAACAAACGAGTTTAGTTATCCCCTTCCACAAATAAAAATTCTATGGGTATTACAAACAATTCGATAAAATTTAAAAACATAAACAAGTATTCTAACGCTATTGCCAAATACTTGTATAAATAATGTTGGAAGAATTGATGTGATAATATATGATAGATTGATAAAAATATAAAAAATAAACGTAAATCATGAGATTATATCATATTTTTATTCAACTAATGATATATGCCATGTTAATTTGCATAATAATAAATATTATTGGCACAAAAACTGCTTATGCTGTATCATTTACTCTTGATTAATTTACTCATCAGTCAATGCAACGATTTAAAGTCAAAAGTTTTCATTTTCCACCATTGTAACCTAGCTGGACCCCCAGTACAAATCAAGATTCTCAGCGACCCTCAACAAATATTACTGCATTCGTTTATATTTCTTTTTCCAATCTATATCTGCTGAATTTTCATGATTATTTTTATTACAAAACAACGTTCCTTTCCTCCAAATGAACTTGTACATCTTGTGCAGGTAAATACTTTTTTAAAAATTGTCTCGTATATCTAACTTATTATTATTATTATTATTATTTTGGTTATTGTTGAATTTGTAAAATTATAACAAACTATTTTGTGGAAGTTTAAATAGTTGAAGTATCAACAACTTTTATGAGACTTGCGTGAATATTTTCAGTTGACGCATTAGGCATGCCACCAGAACTTAAGAGGCAGAGCTAATAGAAAATTTTAGATCTTGGATGTAGGGATCCCCATTCCACCCCCCCTCCCTGGTGGGAAATCCAATATATTTTTTTCCCTCAATACAACAACTTTTTTC
>NW_006262339.1:4105262-4138916 GCF_000493195.1 Citrus x clementina | reverse complement strand
GAAAAAAATTGTAACTATGAAACCAAAGTAGTAATATATAGTAAATATAATTTTAAATATAATTTGATGAAATTATTAAAAATATAATAGATTTTTCATTATACAAGTGAAAAATAATATCAACATAACTTCTAAACTACAGCAGTTAGTGATTACCAAACACTTTAGTGCTGTAACTTTTAAGCTACAGCTGTCCAACATCAATCCCAAACGCATCCTATATATGATCATCATCATTGGCCTGGTTAACACATTCAATTTACTCAGGTCCTGTTTGGTAGTAAGGTACTGATTTTTTAAGCCATAGTTATTGTAGAAAAAAAACTATAATTATGAAATAAAAGTTGATAGTATGTAATAAATATAATTTTAAAGTAATAATTTTGATAAAAGCAGTAAAGACGTTATAGATTTCTCATTATATAAGTGTAAAATCAAATTAGTTTAGCTTCGAAATTATAATAGTTAGTGTTTACTAAATATTTTAATAATATAACTTTTAAGTTATAGTTGTCCAAACTCAATTCCAAGCGAGACCTTAATCCTAACAAATTAACCCAATACTAATCAAATATTCAACGACAATTAAAATTGAATTAAGTTAAATTTCTAGTTTGTTTACGATCCTATTATGTAATATTTACAATTTTTTTTTTTAACTCTTTGCACAACGTTCTGATCTGCCCCTCTGCTGTATTTTGTTTCAAGCTTTCAAAGCATTTAATTAGTTAGCTTCGATTCAACCTCTTCACAGAATTTTAATAATCAATTTAAGTTAGATATCCGAGTTCGGAATCATGTCCAGCTAAGATGCATAAACCTAGGACTAGTATGTATTCAAATATATACTTAAGACCAACATTAATGGTGCTGGCTTATGATTAGCGAAGTCCCTTGCTTCTTCGAATTCAAAAGTTTTTTTTTTCACAACAAATAATTAATAAAAGATTGAAATAATCTGAATTCTCTGGCCTTAAAAATGAGTTAATTGTATTTAGAATTTTATACTATAGAATTTAAAAAATAAAAAAAGTAAGTAAATATTCCCCTTTGTAATGTTTTGAGCCAACTGATTTGTCTATTGAATTAAATATATATATATATATATATATATATATTAATTTGAAAATAGAATCAAGACAAACTAGAAACTCTTTTTATTTTTGTAGGTTTCAAGTATTTGATCTGAATACATACTACGCCTAGGGATGTGCATCCAGCCCGTAATGCGTAGTCTTCTCGAGGTTCCCTATCCGAGGGGATGAAGATTCAAAATATGAAAATACCCCTACAGAAATAAATAAATATTATTTTGTGCTTAATTAACCAATAACAATGGATCAATGGAGTTCTCCATTAAATTTCTCAGGGGTCAGAGAAAACCAGAATGGGATGTTTGGGAATGGCCAACATCCCATTTTCTAAAGCCATGTCTCCGCATGCTTAGAATTATGGGCTCATGACTTCACCGCCCTCAATTGCTTGTCTCTTTCAATCACAACAAAGCCATCACTTGCGAAGCTTTGGGCCACTTCGTTGTTCATGCATGAACTTATTATAACCAGACTCCAGACACATGTTATTGCCCAGCTTGCTCTATTGTTTCTTCAATTATATGCCAAAATAGGAGTTACATAATGTTGGGCATTTTTGTTCAAATCGGTTTGGTTCAAGGCCTTCAAGGACTGGTTCGTATCTTCAAAAAAAAAAATCTAAAATCGAAAAATGCAAAAGAAAACTGATAAACCAAATCAATCAATCCAGTTTGGTCTGCGGGAATGAGCACTCAAATTTGTTTGAACTGATCGGATTTGATTTTTGCAAAAAATGAAATCAAACTACATATGTAAATTTGAAATGACAAAATTTAATAATTTACTATCACTTGAGTAAGAACTTATTCACGTTTGTGTTGTGCCAGTTTCGTGTCATGTAAAATTTAAGTTGACCTAAACTCAACCCATTTAATAATTGTGTCAAAATATTGAGACCCAAATCCGACACAAAAAATAAACAAGTTATTCAATAACTCATTTAATATGTATATATTTAACAAATGTTACACACACACACACATATATCCACACCCCCTAAAATATTACACATTTACACTCTTAAAATTTTTAATTATATATATGTAAATAATACCATATATTAATATCATAAAGTATACATATGTATCAATATTTACACACACTATTAAAGTGGTCAAGAACTTTAACCCTAACCCGATACGGAAAAAAGTATCGACCGAACCCAACTCATTTAATAATCTTGTCAAATTTTAAAATCAATACCCATTTATTCGTGTTGTGTTCGTGTTGGTCTGTTAGGTAATCGGATCGTGTCAAATATTGCCAAACTCTAAATTGAAAATCGCTAATTCGAAAGGTATGCAGTGTACAATGAAACAATTGAATGGATCCCATTAAATGGAACAAATTATTAGAAAGTATACGTGCTTCTGCCGAGACCATACTGACTTGTTCTTGCTAGTTGCTACCTTAGCTTTTCGCAATGACAATGAAAATTCATGCACCAGATTCAAACATTAATGAGCTTTGAAGCAAGAGAGGGAAGAAAACGTACTTCAATAATTACTAGGCTGGTGAGATTGGAAACTAGTGCGGTAAACCGAAAGTAGCAAAAAAGATATGTATATATATGATCAGAAATTAGTTGGACGAGAAAATTTGTGCAGAATGATTTTAAAATTGATGATGACTTCTGGGCCCTATGGCGAGAACATGCTCACATGGATTTGCACATGAAGAGTTGAAGACCTCTCTTTTGTCTGAGGTCACGACGAGGACTGGCAAGTGCATTTTCTTTTATTATAACTACAATTTGACCTCTTTATTATAAATGTATTTATTCATCAATTTTATTAACTTTCACTTAATATTTTGATATTAGCATACAGATCCAATAATCGAAATGATTGTTTTCGAGCATTCTTTTGTTGATATAATCTGTTGGTTGGTCCGGTATGAAATTTTTTTAATTGATTATTTTCGTACAATTCAATATTTAACAAACTGAACCATGTGTTTTGAATATTGATTATTTAATTTAACGTCCCAGCTATTAATACAAGTTATTACTTGCTTATCTTATATTAATGATTGATCATTGCAAGAGCATCCAATGCAAAATTTCCAGCTGGAATGATGATTTACGACTCTATATTATTATTTTTTTTTGGAAGTATGTATCAATTTAAAGTAAGTGATCTGTTATTATCTTGCAAAACATTATTTGTAAAAACGATACGTAAAAAATCTGTTAACGATAATGTCAAAATCACTCTTTAATGAATTTTCGTGGGAGGGCAGACAAGGGTTCTTACAAGTATATGTCGTTAAATAGTACTGGAGGCAATAATTTAGAAGATTCACCGAATAGTGCCAAGCGCCCATAAATATATTTATATAATGGCACAGTAGATGTAAACATCAATATATAAATTATTAAGAATTCCTTGGAAGGATAATGGAGTGGGCACCCCAAAGTGCCAAAGTCTAGTCAAGTACTAAGATGTGAAAATGGGGACAAACCGAGGGTATTTTGGTAAGATTTGGGACTATAAATTGAGAGTACATGTGTGGCTCTTCCCCCATGCACAAGCTCGCATTATAGTACATTACTAATTACAAATGGTGTCCAAAGTGGAAGAAGCGATGAAGGGAAAGCAACAGCAACAGGATCAGCACCAGAAGCAGCAGAAGCAGATAATTCAATGCAACAAAGGCAAGGCTAACAAGTTCAAAAGGAGCAGCTCCAATGTTGAAGAAGATGGTGTTTCCTCTGCCATCCTCTTGCTTGCTTGTATTGCCTGCGCTCCTCCTTCTTAGTGACAATCATCATCATCATCATCACACACACACACACACATATAGGTAGCAAAATATTTCATAATTATTGTTATTATTTAATTAGTACTCTTTATTAACTATAAAGTAACTCCGGGCTAATATGTATTCATTCTCTAAGTATGTAGGCACCACTCTCCATCTTTAATTAATTGTATCTTGTTGTATTAATTGGATTGTTAAGGTATATCAAGAATAAGCTGATCTTAATCTACATAAAAAAGAATAATCTTATTTCATTTTGCCAAAGTTGAGGAGCTTGATGCTAGCCCTCACAGACCTTCAGCTTAATTAAGAAGAGTGGTGCTTGGTGTAGAGAAAGATAAGAGAAATTTATCATCTCTCTCTTCATCCACTCTCTCTCTTTCTTTTTTTTTTTCATTTCCCTCATCTTTCTTTACACTTAGCATTTTTTAATTGAGAAACCTAATTTAAAGTGACTGGCTGATAAAATATTAATTATTTCTAATTTAAATTTTTTTTTTAATGGGATTGTCCAAATAAAAGAGATGCTGAGATTGGAAACCCCCCCCCCTCCCTTTTTTTTCCTCCAATTCGTATTCTAAATTTGAAGTTAGGAAAAAAAATTTATTAATCAACAATTGTAATTATCAAGAAGGCGCGACAATTTCAGATTAAAGCTTATTGCCACTGACTAGACGAAGAGTGGGGGAACTGACTGTCATGAGTTGCTGAGGTGTTGAATTAATTTGTGACAGACACTAGCATAGCGTCTCCCACCATGTTAACAAAAGAAGCTATTGCCTATATATAGCAGCTACAATCACATATTAACGGATGACAAGAATGGATCCATATTACATATATATATATATATATATATATATATATATATTTAAATCTAGTATTTGGTGGCAGAATGAATCACATGCTGTTTAATTTGCTGCGACACACACGCGGGGGACGACCTACATTACAGCCGTATGCATATTGAAGTTAAATAAGTCCAAAATCATATATTTATTTTCACTCAACGAAACAACATCACAATATTAATCAACAATTCTAAAATATTAATTATGGCTCCTGATCAAATTTAGCCATTGCCCAGCTTCCTTGGACACGCATCACCACACAAGCTTCTGTTCACTTGGCATCACCAAGAATGGCCACATTGGTTTCCCCCACCCGAAATGAGTTTCTAGCGTGATGTTTGCTAATTAAACAGTTTTTGGGCAGCCGCGCGGATTCGTTCCCTTGCGCAAATCTACCATTGTTAGTTGTTACAGCTACACGAAAATCTCTGGTGGATTATTATTATTATTATTATTATTTTCTTGAGCTATATATAAATGGTTATACACTGCCTCATGAATTGTTTTATAGAGCCACCAAAGAAGAATCTTTTGGTCACGATGCTTGGTAATAACATGGTCTTTAATTTTTTTCGTATATGTAATGACCTGTAGAGAGAAGCCCAAGAGATATCAACAACTATGTACGTATATAACTATCAATAGTATCAATATTTTGATACGGATTTCGTGGAAGTAAAAGTACATATATCGTTCGAGTTGATTGATCTAATAATGAACACGACCCATTAACACAATTGATAGTGAAAGCCTTTCTGGAGCGTTAAGAACCATGTGCCAACTCCTACTCGAAAGCTAGCTTGTGAATATATATATATCTATTAGGTCTACTGCAATCTCCCATATATAATCCAAAGAAATCAAAATCGAACACATGAATTTAGAACCTAGTAAAATTAAATGATGCAATGAAAACGGTTCTGTAAAATGTCCATACCATACTTGGTTTAGACTCTCTTTGAGCGAACCGTTTTAGACATGAAGCAAGCTCATCTTTTTTTTTGAAATCACCAAGGGCATGTTTGTCGCGGAGGTTTCACGAGGGTAGGGGTTGTATAAATTTTTACAGCATATGTTTGGAGCAGATAATTAGTATGAGGGTATGCATAAAATTAACCAATTTTGGGTGGCTTATATAGACCCGCCCAACCCCAGGGTTTATGCGGGTCTTGCCACTTTCTTTTTAATTTTTAATTCACTCTTTAATTGATTTTTAATTTTTTAATAAATAAATATTTAAATTTCGGCCGGCAACTAGACCACCGCTGGCCACCGGCCATTGCTAGTTTTATGATATATTTTAATACTAATATTAGTACCCATAGAAGTCTCATCATGAGTTCTACACAACCGTATCAATATCTCTAGCAACGGAGCTACCATTTACGGTAAATATATGAAGTCAAAGTTTTAAATTTCAAAATGTTAAGTGTAGATCTACGGCGGAGGGGTGCTCTATTTCCGGTGACTTTTGGTACCGTTGTGTAGAGCTCGAAAAGAGAATTCGAATAATACTCAATATGACTTAAATGAACAATTTTAAAAATTTCCGCCAGTGGTCAGTGGCAGCTAATGGTAGCTAGGTACCAATGGTTAATATATTTTCTATTATTAAATTTAAAAAATTATAATTTAATATAAACCAATAATGTAAAATATTAAAATAAACAATACATTTCATACTTGCAGTAGATTAATGTATTATTTAATATATTTCAATTTAATATAATTCATTACAAATCAATACAGTCCAATACAATGCGGTACACTCTAATGAGTAGGGGTGGGCATGGGTTGGTTTGGGTTGGATTTTAAGTTAACCCAAACCAAACCATAAAAATTTGGATCCAACCCAAACCAACCCAAATATTTTTAACCCAATCCAAATATTGTAAAATTTGGTTTGAATTTTATTATCAAAATAATTTTTATTTTAATAAAATTTAATTATATCAAAATTATAATAATTATTAATTGTTATTAATTATTAAATTGATATTAAAATATAAAAAAATATAGTGGATAAAAATTATAAATTTTACAATAACTTAATCCTTAAATTAAAGAATACTAGAAAATCAAAATAAAGTTTAATCACAAAAATTATTATTTCTCAATAAATAAGAACGTACACTTTAATAATAAACTTTTACAAACATGACATTAACAATATAATAATAAATTTTGCCACTTGAAAAGTTTGGACATCAAGTCAAGTCCGTGACACGTTTAACAAAACAGCCCACCAGTATCCGCTGGTTGTATTTGCGAATCGAGAGATTGCCACTTTCTCCTCTACAGTAATCAACATATATCATTTTCTCTCTTTCTATTTTTATAATGGTCAAAAACCCCCCTAATAATATTAGTTTACAATATTACCCTTATTTTCAACTACTCTTTTATTTATATTTATTATAAATTAAATAAATCACATGAATAGAAACTAAATAAAAAATAAAGCATTAAAAATAAGAAATATATGTTTTGATATGAACAAAAAAATTAATAATAATTTTTTTTATACTTATTTATTTTGTGAAAATTTTCTTATAATAAATGTATAAGAAAATTATTAGTAAAATGATAAAAACAATTATTATAAGAAAACTTGAATGACAAATAAAAATTTATTTTAAGATAAATAATAAAATATTTTACCTATTTGTGTTCATTTATTTCATTTGAAAAATTTGAGTGTTGGGATTTTGTTCATAACCCATGGGTAAACTAGGGATGGCAATTTCCGGGTCCGGGTCCGAGTTTGGCTGTTCCGGATCCGGACCCGGACACAAAATTTTCATAACCGGACCCGCATTAAACCCGGGTTTTTTAAATCCGGGTCCGGTCCGGGTTCAACCCGGAAAAATCCGGGCTTCCGGATTCCGGGTTTTGAACCCGGATTGCTTATTTATTTTTTTTTAGAGACCATATAACTTATTTTAACAAGGCACAGGGGATGGGGTTTAATGTTTTAATCTTTTCCCCAACAACACATTACACAATTCTTCCTAGAATTGGTTCAATAAAATTTGATGGATAAAAGGCAAAAAAAAAAGAACATATAACACATCAGTGACATCACTAGACTACTAGAACCAAATTGTTTAACTTTGGCTCATCAAAATTTACCGGACATAGGGCAAAAAAACAGAACATATAAACACATCCAGAACCACCAGCCCACTAGAACCAAATTGTTTAACTTTGGTTCATCAAAATTTGCTGGACACAGGGCCAAATAACAGAACATAATAACACATCCAGCTTCTAAAACAAATACAACACAAATACACAATATAAAATCTAAAATTCAAAGTTTTAAAGTAATAAACATCCACAAATACAAATTCATAACACAATTCTATAATTTAAAGCTGAAATTTCCAGCCACTGCCCACTAGTGCTCAGATTTCTAGCCACTGACCACAGCCCACCAATGCTCAAATTTCCAGCCACTGCCCACCAGTGCTCAAATTTCCAGCCACTGCCCACAGCCCACCAGTGCTCAAAAAAGTGCCTGCGACAAATTTGCAGATATCCTAAACAATTCTTACTGCATTGGCGGATTATTCTAAATTTCTAATCGAGGAAAAGGATCAGGAGTGTACAATACTAACTGGAAAGAGTCATTACTCTTCAAGCAACTCAGTATACACAAGTAGTAAAAGCACAGGACAAGGTCGAACCCAATTTCAGTGAGAGAAAGCAGAAGCAAGCCAAACAGAGTATTAATGCTAGTCAGGCTCAGAACTACCATTCATGCAGCTAGCCATAGGCAGCAGCCCTTTGGCTAATTATACTTCAAATTCAATTCTAAGCTTACTCACTAACCAACTCTTAATGCACAAAACCAACAATACGCGGTAGAAGAAAAATGGCAACTATTCTGTTTTAGACAACAATTTCTCCTTGTGTCAGAAAAACAAAGAACAAAAAGAGGCAAATAATTCAGAAAAACAAAAAGCTTATAATTAGTCAAGTGCTCTCATATGTCATATACAAAGAAAACCATGTCTGAGGAAAAATCAAATTGTGCCAGCAGCAATACAAGCTCAAAGCATAACAGCACAAAAATTGCAAAGAGGGAAAATCAAAGTGTAATAGAGCATAAATTGTAAAGAGAAAAGCCGAGACTCACAAATATTCACAACAGCAGCTGAAGTATATGCTGATGAACACATAACACAGCAGCGAGACTGAGGTGGATTTCAACCCCTTTTGCTGGCCGCGACAGAGTGAGAGATCAGACGAGTGATGAAACGAACAAGCCTCGCCGTGAAGGTGATGACAAGCCACGACGCGAAGGATCTGATCTGATCTGAAGAAGAGATTACAGGAGAGTTGCAGAGAGAGTGAGAGAGATTAAGTGACGATGGAGGACTGAGATGAGCAATGAGTCACGGCTCACGGGTGAGAGAGATTGAGAGAGGAACGGATTACGGTTTACGGATGAGACTTGAGAGATTGAAAGGAGAAATTACAGATTTACAGTAATTTTTTTTAGGTTGAAGGAGAAATTTCGAGAGAGGATTAGAGGAACGAGACAAGAGAGATCTAGATTCTAGGGTTTCACTTTTGTTTTTGTTTTTTTTTTTAATTTTTCTATTTATAATTATGAATTTACGGATCAAAATTAATATTAAAATAAATAATATCCGGGTCCGGGTTCCGGATTTGCGGGTTCACCTGAAATCGGATCCGGACCGAAAAAATACGGGTTGTCAAAAACTGATCCGGATTCCGGATAAAAACTATGCCGGTGCGGGTTGAACCCGGACCGGATTTTCCGGGTTCAATACGGGTCCGATCCGGGTCCGGATTTGATTGCCACCCCTAGGGTAAACCATACCCAACCCATAATGAAATGGTTTTCTATATAATTTAATTTAATAGAAGGTTCAATTGCGGCTGAGCTTTGATGCCCGTCGGCTTTCATTAATTAACTCAATATATTTTGAATATACATAATTAGTACAGCTCGGAAATACAATTTAGAGTAGAGTTATTGGCACCCCTAAGAAAATCCTCATCAAACTCCTCTAATAATTTCTTAGTTATATCATAAATAAGACGATCAACTCAATGAAACCATATTTTCTCTTTAGTTAAAGAGTTCGAACTCCCAAAATCTTTGGTACAACAGCCGAAAAAAGGCTAAAAAAAAAAAATGCATCCTCTCTAATTACAGCCTTGATCGAAAATCCATAACGAAATTATTAAATTATTCTATCAATATTTTGTTTACGTTACAATAGCAATGTATGCTTCTTTTTTTTTAATCTTCAAATTATGATTGAATTTATGCTTTCATTTTTTTTAAAAAAAAAAACCTCAATATTTCATAGTAAGACACAAATTTTATTTTATTTTTCCCTTCGGACTTATAATTTTAAGTCAAAATTTTTTTTTTTTTTTGGTTATTGCAAATAGGTTGGTTGTATATTCTGCGTGTAGATGTTCAATTGTAAGTTTTAGGATTAGATCAATATTCTTGCTAACCTATTATCAAATGCTAAATTAATTTTACTTAGAAAACCTAGTAAAATTAACAACAATACAGATACATAAATTTTGTTTGAATTGGGGTCGGAAATGAGAGAGAGCGAGAACTTAATTTTATGGTATATACAAAATGATTCATACGGAAGAGAGAAGTAAGGATGGGATATTAAGCAAGAGTGGGTCAAATATCTTCTCTCCCTTAGTTCTGTTTTAAGCTCTCAACAGATGGACATCATCAAAATATACAGCATTTTTTATTCTCTTTTAAGCTCTCAACAAATTAATTTTTTTAACGTATTAACTATTTGCATCAAATATTAACCTTTAATTCAAATCCAAAATTAAATTAAACAAAATTTTAGGTTATCACGCAAATGAAAACTAATATAATCAATAACAACATAACCCACTATTTGTTTATTAAATTAACAAAACACCACACTAACATTCTCATATGTTGGTGGAGGTGATGGATTGATGGTAATGAAAATAAGAGGTGGTGGTGCTAGTAATGAACTTGTTGTTATTAAAGATAGGTGGTGGGGATGATGGTTAATAAGGATAATTTTATAAAATAATAAGCTAAATTAAAAAGTGAGAGTTGGTAAGATGGTTTGAGTGGGTCAAATATCTTCTCTCCCTTAGTTCTGTTCTTTATCCGTGTCATGGTTTAAGATTTAGGGCAAAAGAATAACACATTTATCGGGTGGTATTTATTTTTCTTCACATCTGACATATGAGTAAAGACTAATCCTATTTGTGTGCAAAATAAAGGGATTTTTTTTAATTATTATTTGAAAGTATATCATCCATTTTGAACCTAGACAAGTGAGTTTTGCCATAACAAAACTTAAAATTGATTGCTCAAAGCATAGACCATAAACCCAATTTCAATAGTTATAAATTTAGGAGAGTGTAACGTGTAATGCCAAAAAAGAAAAGAAGAGAAGGGAGGGGGGAGAGGGCACGCAAGGCCAGACTTGGAGAATATCATGACATTGCACTATTTAATAAGTTGTCTTTCCTGATGCCTATTATATGAATTACTGAACACTCAGGATGCATGGTTCTAAAGTTAAAAAAAGAAAAAAAGGAAAAAAAAAGGTGGCTTATAAAAAACTTTTATGCTCTCAATATCTACAGTGAATTAAACCTTGCCAAATCAGCATATTTTTAATTTACTTTAACAAGTCTTTCCTCATTGCCCTTCATTAGCTGAAACTAAATTAAATAGGAAGCACATAGAATAAGTGTGGGCAAATTTAAATTTATATTGCAAGGTCGTGGTGCCTTGAGAATATGTCGTACTGAACACGTCAAAAGGGGAGACGACGGACTATCGATATTCCATGCATATAAGTTAGATTTTGTGTGTTTGTGTGTGTGTGTGTGAGTACCGTATGGAGTTCAGAAACGTCTCATTGCTCCTCACAATCATATGTCCGTTCTATTTTCTCTCAGCAACAGAAGGCTAATCCTTTTTTCCTTTATTTTTTTCCCTCTTTCTAAATGAGGAAATTACATTTATAATTTCTTGTACTATCTATCTCCCAATTAGTAATTGGATATTAGATGATGCTTATTAATTAGTTCATCAATTTACTGCCAATATATAAACTGCGCTTGCGCGAGATTATTGAAATAATCTCTCTGCTTTAAGAACCTAAACCAATGTCTTGTTTGAAATTGAGGTGCTGTAACTTTTAAGGTACAATTGCTGTGGAAAAAAAATTGTAAGTAGGGGTAGGCATCGGATCGGATTCAGATTTGCTTTCAAATTCGATTGGATATAATTTATACAATCCGATCGAATTTGATTCGGATCGGATTGCACTGTTACTAAAAATAATTAAAAAAAAGCCGAAAATGAAAAATCAAAACTCAATTCCCAAATCTCAATTTCCAATTTCCAAATGACAAAACCACACACCACTGCCGAGCGCCCTTGATGAGCCAATCCACGACCACAAACCACACCACACACATGGGCCACGACCTGACAAGCAAACCCACGACCATGTCGCTGACAACACAAACTGAAAAAATTCGACACAAACCCAGCTGCCACGACATCCTCCAGACTAGATCGGATTCAACACAAACCCAGCTGGATCAGATTCGGCACAAACCCAGCCGTCGCGATGTTATCCAAACCCACGACGAGCAACTGATAGCGACGGAAACCTTGCCTTGTTCATGGTAATCCATTAATCCGACAGCCCCCGATGATTTGCGTTTGAAACTTTGAATTTTTTACTTGTTTATAAGATTTGTCTTGATCATTCGCAAGTAAGTGATTTGGTTGCTTAGAATATACCTGCATGTATTTTATCAGTATCGTTCCTGTGTTTTATTTTTTATTTTTTTGAAAATTTCGTTATTGTGTTCAGTAAATAAATTATTCTTGAGACCATTAGGGAAGTTATTTTTCATTAATTATAGATTTCATAATTTTTGGTGAGTATTGTTAAAAGGTTCCAAACTCGAATTAATCCGAATCCAAAATATAATTTGAACTTGAAATATAATTCGAAATTCGAACTCATCTGAATCCGATCAGAATCCGTAATTATCCGAAATATCCATCCGATCCAAATCCAATCCAAATTAATTCGGATCAGATAGGATCATATTTAAGGTTCGGATTGAATTCAGATGGATTTTTTTTAATCCGAATTATCCGAAATCTGATCGATTCATCCGAATCTGAAATTGCCCACCCTTAGCTGTAACTATGAAACAAAAATTAATAATATATAATAAATATAAATTTTAAATAATATATTTGACAAAATTATTAAAGATATAGTAGATTTTCTATTATATAAGTGAAACATCATATCAACATAGCTATCAAGCTATACTTTAGTATTGTAACTTAAAAGTTATAGTTGTCCAACCTCAATTTCAAACGCATCTAAAATATGTGATATTTGATTGCATCGTGGGCAACATTGATCACATTTTGTTAAGTGGTATTGTCATGGAGTGTTGTTGTTAATTTACAATTTTAACACTATTCACGGAATGACTCTATTGTTGAGAATCACTCACCATATGATAGGACTAATTAAATTCTCATCAATTAGCTAACTTTCGTAGACACCATAGCAATTGCAATTTTGCTTTTCCTTTTCGTTTTCTTCTTTCCTTCTTAGTTCATACCATCCATTTTGTTTACTTATTTTTTGATATTAAATAAATTTGCTTTCTAGACACCATGCCTCCTAACCCTACTCATATATTTGGAAAGAATTATTATTTTCTATTTAATTAAGTTACTTTTATATTTTGAAGATTTCTCTCTCTATATGTATATATAAAGTCCTTCGGTACGTGTGTTCTAATTTTTTTTTTTTTTTATGCAGACATGTTACTAAACCATGCAGTTTAATAGAATCATCATTTTAATTAGTTGTATGCTTTAATAGTCTGCTTGAAAAAAATCACGCTGCCCACATCTATAATAATGATAATAATAATACTTTCCTAGTGAGAGCATCCTCATTTTGTCACTAACAAATATAAAACACATATTTTAATATATTAATAAATAAATAAAACACAATTTTCAGTGTTTTGAAATTAATTTTTTATATATATTTTTTAATATGCATCCTCACTTTAAAGAAAGTGAGAATGCTCTAACTAAATAATGACTAGACACACACAAAATATATTTTTTTGGAGTATGGACATTGACGCGATATAAAATTCTGATTTAGCCCATGTATAATTACTAAACAATTGTGTATAGGTAGGTGACGAAGGATTTTCACAGCGTTTAATCATGAATGCAACATGGTAAATGAAACATATCCATTCCGCCGAGTATAGACAAAGAAAAGGTTTTAAAAGATTATGTAATTCGAATTTTAAAAACAAATGCAGAAATGACATTTACCCAGATAATTAGGAATTAGGATACTCAATTACAGCATGTAATTTGAAATAAAATTATAGCTCCTAGGCTGGAAGCCGATCCAAGTTTAAAGAATCCAAAGCTCTTGGAAAAGGACGGACATGATTCATTCTCACTGGTCTATGCTATGCTAAGCTTGTTTTAATATTGAATGTTAGTTTATAAGGAGACAACCCATGAGACCCATTCTTTTTTCCCCCATCAGGCAATAGCTATCATAATATCTTGAAATTTCCGCGGAACAAGGCAAGCGTTCGCCATAAAATCATCTTCCGATAGCAATAGGTTCTTTCAGAGGTTTGTTGAATTTATTTAGCCAAAGTGGAAGGAGAGCGAATATGGTTTATGATTTTTTGTTTAACACTCATAAGCTCTATAATGATCAAAGGAGTAATCAAGCGATTGGCCTTCAACTGGGCCTTTCGATCGTTGATTGCTATCCTTACTTGCCCATGATGTCGGATAACTCTGCTGCTTCTTCCATGATTCTTCAGCCCAGAGATCAAAAGAGGCTTAAGCGGACAATAAGTGTTGGTGATGGTAGCCCAACCAGTACTCTTAGCCGCAGTAGCAGCACTAGCAGCTTGAGTAATTTGCCAAGGCTTCAATTCAGGGACCATATTTGGACTTATACTCGAAGATACCTTGCTGCTGAAGCTGTCGAAGAAGCGGCGGCAGCTATGATCAAATCAGAAGATGGCTGCGACGGTGATCAACAAGATGGGACCGCGGATGGGATGAGGCTCGTTCAGCTCCTAATTGCTTGTGCTGAAGCTGTCGCTTGTCGCGACAAGTCTCATGCCTCGGCTTTGTTATCCGAACTTCGTGCCAATGCTTTGGTCTTTGGCTCTTCCTTCCAGCGCGTCGCTTCTTGCTTTGTCCAAGGCCTTGCTGACCGTCTTGCATCGGTTCAGCCTCTTGGAGCGGTAGGCTCCTTCGCGCCATCAATGAACATAATGGACATTGCTGGCTCGCGCGAGAAGGAAGAAGCTTTTCGCCTTGTCTATGAAATTTGCCCACACATTCAGTTTGGTCACTTTGTGGCCAACTCATCCATATTGGAAGCCTTTGAGGGAGAGAGTTTCGTCCATGTTGTGGACTTAGGCATGACCCTAGGTCTGCCACGCGGTCAGCAATGGCGCCGGCTGATCGAAAGCCTCGCCAACCGCGCTGGCCAACCGCCACGCCGCCTTCGAATAACTGCCGTTGGCCTTTGTGTTGAAAAATTCCAAAGCATTGGTGATGAGCTTAAAGATTATGCGAAGACCTACGGCATCAATTTGGAGTTCTCTGTGGTGGAAAGCAACTTGGAAAATTTGCAGACTAAAGACATCAAAGTTCTTGAAAACGAAGTGCTTGTTGTTAATAGCATACTTCAGCTGCATTGTGTGGTCAAAGAAAGCAGAGGAGCTCTAAATTCAGTGTTGCAAATAATTCATGAGCTGTCACCGAAAGTATTGGTGCTTGTTGAGCAGGACTCAAGCCATAATGGGCCATTTTTTCTTGGGAGATTCATGGAAGCGTTGCACTACTACTCAGCAATATTTGACTCCCTTGATGCCATGCTGCCCAAGTATGACACAAAGCGCGCCAAAATAGAACAGTTTTACTTTGCCGAGGAGATAAAGAACATTGTGAGCTGTGAGGGGCCTGCAAGGGTGGAGAGGCACGAGAGGGTGGACCAATGGCGTCGGAGGATGAGCCGTGCCGGGTTCCAGGCGGCACCCATGAAGATGATAAATCAGGCACAGAAATGGCTCAAGAACAACAAGGTCTGTGAAGGTTACACGGTTGTTGAAGAGAAAGGGTGCTTGGTTCTCGGCTGGAAATCGAAGCCTATTATTGCTACTTCTTGCTGGAAATGCTAAAACACTATAGCTGCCTAATTCACAGTTCTTCTACAAATAAAGTTTCACCAATAAAGTTAGACGGCAGCTATTTAATTATATAATGTCTTCCCATTTGCATTACTGTGTTGCAACTCCGGAGTCTGGAGTGATGAATGTTGTTTTCATATTCAGTGTGCGCTAACTGTTCAGGTGCTTGAACAGATGAAATAAAGATTTTATGTATTGTTGGTTTTTGACTGGGTTTCCTAGTTTTGCGTACATATATTATTCACATTCCATTGATTCTTTAATGACCAAATTCGCTCAACTGTAATTTCAAATTCAACTTTCTCTAGAGGCTGGTAAATGTACAGAATTGTCTCCATCTCTTATGACTCGTCATCTATTCATTTAATCTGATCCCCATCTCCATCATGCAGCAATTCGATGAGTGTTAAATCTTAATTAGGATATTTTGATATGTTTATGATGCATGAGCAAAGCGGCCAGATCCCTTTGTCCATCATGCAGCAATTCGATGAGTGTCAAACTCTTGAGGATATTTTGATATGTTTATGATGCATGGGCAAGCGGCCATATATATATATATATATATATATATATATAGAACGTATAGATCACATTAACTAATACAATAGTCTTTTGACTTGTTCAATAATTTCATTCACCTCGCTGTCACCTAATTCTCTAGTTTAGGACATTTGGAGGGCCCTAACAGTTCGGAAGCTGTCGTTACTAGCTTGGAATATCTGCTGAAAGATCCCTTCCATTGTATTTATGAATGCGCTTTCAAAGGAAATTGGAAACAAAAATGATATATTGATGCCGTTAATCAAAGCGTGGTGGAATTTTTCGATAGGAAAATAGTGCCAACAAATTAAAATGAATTTGTCGTTACATTCAATGAATGACTGAATATCCTTCAGCTTTAATTAATACATAATTTTATACACTTTTATTGTGAGTATCAAAATTCAAAACTACAAAGGATACCCCCGCTTAGTTTGGGATTGCGATTGTTGATTAAATAAGTTGCTTCTATTGTGTTAATACAATAAGTAATTAATTAAAAAAATAATTTCGTGTTTAGTGAACTGTGTTGTTGCGATTGCTATAAGTTTGAAAAACAGTGTACATATATTTGATAAATTTTAAGGAAATTATCATTTGTATACTCTTAGTTTACTCCATTATAAAAAATAGTACAACACTTTAAGAGTGCATCAATCGTCTACCATAAGTTGACAAAATGTATCAGCTGACCACCAAACCGTTAGTTGTCGTTTAAGTATGATGACGTCAGAATGGTAATTTGGTATTTTCATATGATACAAGTGATAAAAAGAGAATTTAAGGGTATACATTAGATAATTTTCAAGGGTAAAATCGTCAATTCACTGTAATTCTGTTAACTTTCAAACGGTAACTAGCGGTTTGGTGGTCAGCTGATACATTTTGTCAACTAAAGGTGGACGATTGATACACCCTCAAAGTGTTGTAGTATTTTTGATAATAGAACAAATATAGGGTATACGAATGATAATTTCTCTAAGTTTTATTATAAATATATTGTTCTATTATATAATGACAAAAATAAACATAAATTAAATTTTTATTTTATTTTTTGGAGTATATTTAATGATATTTAGACATGTCTTTTTCTTTTTAAAACGCCTAAAATTACTTATAGTAAAAAAAATCAATAAATTTGTTGTATAAAAATATGATAAAAATTCATACTAACGCATAATCTAAATAAAATAAAAAGTAATATGCATTACATTCATATTAAACTTGATGCAATAAACACCATAACTATAGAAGAAAATATAAATAGATTAAATATTAAAAACCATGGTTATAAAATTAATATTAAAAGTTATGGTTAATTTTCATATGAAATTGTTCAAAGTTAAAAAAAATTCATAATTATATACAAATCTTTTTTAACCTTATAATATAAAATACAAGTAAAATATTAAAAAATATGAATTTACTAGATCAAAACTTTGATACTAGATAGAATATACAGTAGTTGTGGCCGTAATTTAATTGTGGTGGTAATATGATATCTAATGACTTAATATTGTGGTGTATAAGAAAATAAGACATAATAATTATTTTTTAAATATTAAAATTATAATAAAAATTTTAAAAAAATATGATAAACTTATTTAATAAGCTACTCATTAAAAATAATTATTTACTTATTTTTAAAAATTACTATAAAAAATAATTATAAAATAAATAATTTTTACAAAATTTATCAAATATTATTTTTATCAATCCTTGGCGTACTCTCCTCTATTTAAAATGGTGGATAGGGCCTGGGGGTGTCAAATTTTGACAAAATCCGGACAACAAAATTATGGCCCCGGCCCTCACATTGACTAAAATTGACGTAATTAATCAATTGTAAACTCGATATTTAAGATTCTCAACATAATAAATAAAATACATGCCGTAGTTCATGTTGCTCAAATTTGACCCCCGCAGGGACAACACGGAGTTACGGCAAATTCAAATTGCGCCCGCTAGGGTTACGGCTGGGTCAGAGACACATTTGATACAAATGGACAAATCATGTCCTTATTGAAGAATAGTTAAAAATGATGGATCCATATGTAATTATCCAATACGTTTATTTGCTCGTGTAGACTGTGAGTGAGAGAGAGAGAGAGAGAGAGAGAGAAGAGAGAGAGATGGAGGGTGTAGGTGCGTTAGGTGTGTCATCATCACCAACTCTGGTTGGGAAGATAAGTTGCAGCAGACGCTTATCCTACAGCTCCAACAAGCTTACCCTGCGCACCACCAGCCACCTTGCAGCATTCCACCCACAGTCCCATCTTTTCGTAAAATTCCCACCATGTCCTCAACGCAAAACAGTTGCTCGCAACTCCAACGAAACCGGCATCTTCCTTCCCCACTTGGTCGCTTCCATGGTATGCTTCTCAATCTCTCTGTTTCTCATTTTTTGCACAATATTAATCGGAACCCGTATATTTAGTTATTTAATTTTTAATTTTTTCTTTTGTTAACTTTGATAACAAAGTGTTGACCAAAAACAGCGCTATGTTTTGGGGGACAAAAGGAATGACATTTTCTTTTGTCGCCTTTTCGGCTCAAATTTATTATTATTTTTTCTTTATATTCTTTAAACTATTGATTTTTGCATGATTTTATGGTACCCCATTCGAGATTATTATGGTTTTTTCTTGTTTTTTTCTCCGGCGTGTAGGAACAAGTTGAGGAGACTTACATTATGGTGAAACCAGATGGTGTTCAACGTGGTCTGGTAAGTTTTGCTCCATTTTGCATAACTTAGTCCTTAAAAATGTATTCTTGGTTTTGGTTGCTGAGAAGGCTCAAGCAGAAGAAGGAAATTTCAATTTTGAAACTTGGATTTTTCGCCATGTGTTACTCGAGAATGTCATAGCTTTAAACATTTGGAACCTATGCACACCTCTTTCTCGCTCAATTTCATGCAACTACTTCATTTTTGGATGATAAAACAGTGTAATAAGATGCGTAATCCAGGCTTCAGCTTTCTCAGCAGCCAAATGGGTGTCAACTGGATTGTCGTCAATTGGATTGTCAATTTTACCTTTTAATCTTGCGTTCTGAGTTTGCTGATTATGTTATGTTATTTTAGGTTGGCGACATTATTTCAAGGTTTGAGAAGAAGGGATTCAAACTGACTGGCTTGAAGCTCTTTCAATGCCCGAAAGATTTAGCTGAGGCCTGTTGTTGGGAGTATTTATATTCCAGTTTTTGTTATTCGTGAAGATATGCTCAACCAACATTTTTCACATACTTCAGAAGTTAGATAATGCTTATTCCTGTGTTTATAATTCAAAGCAAACCAGAAGTTTTTCGCCCTATTATATAAGTGCTATGACCTCGTTCATTTCATGAAAATAAAGCATGTTGCTCTATTTTATTGTTGATAAAATAGAACTTGAGAATAATTTCCTACTATAAAAAAAAAAGAAAAAAAAGAACTTAAGAGTCTCACAACAGAGTATGCCATCTGATTTATAAGATTATAAGCTTTCTTTAGTTATGTTTGTTTTTTGACAATTGTTGCAGATACTTTCCTGTTTGAAATGTTTGCCATATTGTGGCTATTCAATGTTTACTCATTTTCTCTATTAGATTTATTGATGATTTTAACTTGTTTTATATATATCTTCAATGGTTACAGGAGCACTATAAGGATCTCAATTCCAAACCATTTTTTCCTAAACTGATTGAGTACATTACTTCAGGACCAGTTGTATGTATGGTATGCGCCACTTTATTAAACTCTATGTGTGCATATTGTATCACATTTTCAAGGGAATGATGGTGATTTATGTTATCAAGGCATGGGAGGGTGCTGGTGTGGTGGCATCTGCACGTAAGTTAATAGGGTCAACGGATCCTCTTCAAGCTGAACCAGGCACAATAAGAGGGGATCTTGCTGTTCAAACTGGAAGGTTAGTCCTCTTCAGAATTTGGACTTTGCGTTGTATAATAAAATTTTGTTTGAGCCAGCTACGAAAACTCTTTTTATCCCCTTGATAGCAATTACATTATCTAGAGACCTGGTCTCATGATGAGTATTTTGGCAGGAATGTGGTCCATGGGAGTGACAGCCCTGAGAATGGCAAGCGTGAAATAGGTAATTATAAGAACCTTTTTTATGGCACATATTGGATTTATAGCTGCACAATTGCTGTTGTTCAAAGCTTTCATGATATCTTTCAACCAATAGGCGTTTTGATGTGTGTATAAGGGATTTTCTTTGAAGGATATCAAATCCGAAAATTATGGGGGAATAATCCAAGAAGAAACTATTATTGGATGTGTGTGTCAAAATTGCTCTTTCATTCTGCTTCAAAACGTTCAAAGATGTAGAAACTAGTAAATCGAACAAGAAGAATCCCCGTCAATGCAAGAAAAGGATATAATAATGCATTTATTTGATTGTGATTGTTGATGTCATTGTTTTGCCTTTGTGATGGAATGTTGTTTCTCATGTAGTCCATCAACACCCTGTTTCTATATGAGAAACGGAAGAATCTCATTATTTGGTTGTTTTTGCAGGTCTGTGGTTCAAAGAAGGTGAGTTGTGTCAGTGGACACCAGCTCAAGCACAGTGGTTAAGGGAGTAATATTCATCAAACACTTAACTATGCGGCGGGCACACTTTTGAAGAGTTCTCTTCTGAGCGATTATATTGAAATATCAGAAGAATTTTATTGATTTGTGATCCTAATAATTCAATGGTTAAACCGCTTGTTAGAACCGTTGTTTTGGGAGACAAAACATTTGGAAGTCTTGTTCTCTTAGTTTGTGATTGTGCGTCAAAATAATCGAAAAAGAAAAAAAAAACAGTAATAATAAATGTGATTATCTCAATAAACGTTCTTTATATGGTGGTTGTACTGCAAATTAAGCTTTTAAGCCAGAGTTTTGCCAACTCAACTCCGTTAACCATCCATAATCTTGTCATTTCCTCAAATTTCTAGCTCGATGTGGAATTTTCTTTCAACAGCGTTACCATTACATATCCCCTATCAAGTGGACGCTAAAAATATATTAAACATGAAAACGGACACGAACTCATTTTGCTCGTTTTTTGAACATTTTTCCCGCTGCTTGGAAAGCAACAAACGGGAACAACCGAGCTAACCAAACAAACTATGCTGAAGCAGAAATAAAATCTCAATAGTCAATACGATAATCAAACTTGAACATCCTTCTCAATGCCTGAACCTGAACCACGAAAGGAATATGCAAACAATGCAGAGAACCTCAGCCTTCCTGCTCAACTGGTAAGCAGAACTCTCAATTTTGCAGGAACTTTGAGCCTCGACCATCCCAAAAACGACGTTTGGTTTTAAAGAACATTATGTCATTGAATATGAATACTAATCCCTAAGAACCAAATTTCAATTTCAGCTATGAGGAAAAGAAGACTCAGCTTCAGTCTTTGCAATCCAATCTCCCAAAGACGAAGCATCATAACTTCCTATTGCTCTCCAAGTCTAGAAATTGCGTAGCAGCCATAATATATGTCCAAGTTAAATAACCCAAATATAGCTGATAATTCTGAAGTTGAGAGTCACGAATCAAGTTCTATTCTTACATCTGGCGAACAGAACTGACACAATCCTGTTCCAGTTGCTCTTTGGAGCTCTTCAATGATTGACAATCACTAGAATGAGGTGAATTGCTTACAGATGACCCATAATTGTCTGTCATTTTTGCATCGTCTTGAGATGAGCTTATGGCTTGTCCAGAGCTCCTATATTTAGAAAACAAGTAAAGAACTGATAAATTCTTGCTTGGATGCTGCTGCAATCTAGCAATAGATTGACAATCACTAGAACTTGGTGAAATGCACACAGAAGAAAATTTGGAATCTGTCATCATCACATCCTCGTGGGATGTGACTCGTTGAAAGCCCTTGAACACAGAATGAGAATTACAACCCAACTCAGCTAAGCATGCGCTTAAAGTATCACTACAAGAATTAGCACCAATGGCAGAATCACAATCTGTTTCTATTTCTATTGATACCTCAGGAGGTGGACCCAAATCACGCCGAGCACCAAGCTTAAGCTTCATAAGTGTAGCCTCTGCATCCAAAAATGAGATTTTTGATGAACCTGGTCAAGGTTATTAACCACTACTATCCAGTGAATAATGGCAGTAGGTTTACATACACCACACTGCTATGAATGTTTAGAAAAACTATCTGCCCCTAATACAAGTGATAGATAGTGATGTTAACATTTGAGGTCCATTTAAGTTTGGATTTTAACTCAAATTATAGCAAAAATTATTCTCACGAGAATAGCTTTATGCTATATCCTCACAGCTTGATATAAAATTAAAATAGAAACAACCGAAATCAGATCAAATGCATTAATTGTTAAGTTCATTTGTGAAAATAAGAACTGCAAGTACAGAGGCAAATTATCAAATAACCAGAACATCAAAAGGAACGGCGAGCCATATCAGCTGAAGAGTGTTCCGCCAAATAGCAAGCGGGCGATTATAACGGGTGAACGCGATTTCAAAAAAGAAAATAATAATAATAATGCTAATATAAAACAGAAGAGAGTACCGTAGATAGAGAGAGAATCGTCTTTGATAAGCTTGGACGGCATCCTTTCCAACTCCAAATCGTAGGGTGTTGATGAAGCTGCCCTCACTCTCCCCAGCATCTCTCTCTGCTGCCTGGATCTGCTCTTTCTAGTTTCTTCTTCTTCTTTCTTCTTTTATTTTTTATTTTTTTTCCTTTTCTTTTTCCTTCGAATAACAGCTTTGGCGCCACGTTTGACCGCCTGTTTTCTAAATAAATTTAATATATCATCTTCTCATCTCAAGCTTTAACTCCAAATTGGGCCGGACCCATCTTTAACTCCCAATCCAGACCAGCCCGCATTATTTATTTAATTAGTTTCTTCGATTCGCGCTTTTTAATTTGTTTATTTTAGGAATATTTCCATCTTAGAACCAAACTTTTCTTCGCATATTATTTTACCTTTAATTTTTTTTTATAATTTGATTTTTCTTCCTTATATTTTAATTTTTATCATTTTACCACTAAATCATTAATAATAACAATATTTTTAATTGAATTTATAGCAAAAATTTATTCTACCCCTAAATTGTGTAAGTAAAATTTAATCATCTAAATTAAAAAAAATTATCTACAAAAGATAATATTTTTATCAATTTATTACCTTAAATATCTACAATTGATATGTAAATATTATAATTCTTCTGGGTTAATATATTAAAATTCTTGAAATACGCTTATGACATTAATAAATTATCAACATAATTAAAAATTTGGTGGTAAAATGATAGAAAATAAAAACATTAAGTGGGAAAAAAAATTGTTAGAAAACTTTAATGATAGGAGTAAATTTTCAATGAGGGATCCATTCCTTCATTAAAATAAAGAATAAGCTAAAAAAAAAAGAAAAAACACACACATTCCAATCTAGTGTGTTTTATTCTATATAATGTATTGAAATTTATGTTTTTCTATATTTAACTTGTCCCTTAAAGTAAAACAAGCCCTTACTAGATAATGATTTTAAAATTTAAAACCATATGTCAAAAAATAAAGTCAGCATCTCATTATTTTATTATTCAATTCAATAAATACATTTAAACCTGAGAGTCGCAATCTCCATATATTTATTATGTATACGCAATAGAAGTAGCTGCCAGTTGGCCTCCAATATGAGGTTAAGAGCATTAGCCAGCCGACGGCGATTGGAATGTGGGTGGTTGATTTAGTGGGGGCAGAAGCTCCTATGCAAGTATGCATATACCGGGAAGGACATAAATACAGGGCGGTCCTGGCTAAATCCATGTATACACAAGGCACTGAAAATATTTAAGCACATTTGAAGAAATTTCCCAGGTGGAGACAACATCTGCAAACGGGGGACAAAGAGATTGGTGATGTTATTATGATCTTAGATGGGAGTGGAAAATCACAATCACCAATGCACCATCACCATGTATTGAATTAGGATATTTCTCCAGTGACCACTCCCCCGTGGTTATTGCCTTAAGGTTATTGCATCAAAAGAATGATACTCTTATCCTCCTCAACCAGACAACCACCATCATCTTTCTGATTAGGAACCCACGCTTCCATCTCCATCTCCAGCCAAAGCCAATGACTGTTTATTTGCTGTTTTAAAGGTTGAAGGAGCGAGTAATGCAAATGTGCGAGCAAGGATGAATCTTGTCACAAGATTCAACCCACAAATTTCCATGCCATTTCATTAACAGCTTTAATATATATAAAATATTTCAACAAGTAAATAAGAACAATACATACATGCGGGAAATCCAAACACGTATATTCTCTTGCAATGTATTCAAGGAAGATTGCTGATATTTTTGGCTATCACAAGGAACTAATAACAGGTCATTGGAGAATTTTGAATGTTAAAGTTGATTCTGCATCAAAAATCAAAGGCACAAGAGAAGAGCTGGTGAAAAGGGGGGCCAAAAAAAGAAAGAAAGAAACAAATAAATTAAGGGCGTCCATTTGACAATAGTATTTGCTGCTACATAATAGAATTTCTGCACAATGGAAAGAATTCAATCAACATACGCTCCAGGATGAATTCATGTCATGCCTTTGCCTACCTTGTGACAAGATAATCACTCTCTATGAAACGATCTTCTTAAGAGATGTCGCCTACGACCTTTAGTCTTGCGATCCTTATCTGAAATATTGTAATGAAGAATATCACATACAAAGTGAAATAGTTCGGGTAGCACCGAATCCCACAACTTCTAGGGGGTGGCAATTTGGGACTTCATTTGTTTATTCGGATTCGATGTGAACTAAATAGATGTAGATTTTAAAAAATTAATTAATTTATTAAAATAGTGAATTTAGTTGATTTCACTAATTAAATCAATCAAAAATGTGTTTAAAGATATTGATTTATGTATTTGTTTAATAAATAAGTTATAAACGAATCAAATACAATTATGGTGTGTTTACTTGAAGGTTTAAGAAATGAAAATGAAACTCATGTTTAGTTGGTAAAATATAATTTGAAAATTATAATAAACTGTGTGAGTCCCACATAATTTGGGAATAAGGAATGAGAATCTCATTCCCATGGGGGGTTGGGAATTGGGATTCTCATTCTCTAAATTGATTTTTATATCCCTCTAATTTTTTCATATTTTCCGAATTACTCTCGTTCAAATCACAATTAATTTTATTATTTTAAATGTCATTATATTTATTATTAAATTTTATTAATTTAATTACTATTAATTATTGTTATTATTATTTTTATTAATATTATCATTTATTATTATTAATTTTATTTTTAATTATATCATTTTTATAATAATATTTATACATGTATTTAGTTAATAAAAATTACATTATTTAATACTATGGGTATTTTGGTCAATTAATTCTCATTCACATTCCTCATTCCCATTTATTTTGCTAAGTAAACACATCAATGTCATTCCAAAACATTATCATTCCCATTTATTTTTGACAAGTAAACATTAGAATCTCATTCTCATTTCAGCACATTCTCATTCTATGAAGTAAACGCACCACTAATTTGTTTAAAAATTATTTGTTATTCATTTAATTAAATTATATATTTATCTTTAGATATGTATGAAAAAATTTCAAAAGTTGAAGGCGAATATAGTAATTATAATTGATAATAAATTTTCAATTTGTGGTCTTTTATATTTTATTTTACTTAATTATTTTTTTTAAATTAATTCATATTAATTCTATTTGTAATGAGTTCATTAAAGGATAAACAAATAGTAAATAAATTAATAATCAATTCGATTCGTTTATTAATTATACTAAACTAATTAAACTAATCAAACTGAATATTCGTCCAATAAACAAATCGAATATAAATTAACAGAATTTTAACCAAATTCATTTATGATTGATTCATTTATTCATTTTACCGCCCTATTAACCCATGGTCATTTATTAGGTCCACGAAGGCAAAGCCTTTGATTGAACCCCCCCCCCCCCAAAAAAAGCCTTTATTTTATTAATATAATTTTTTTTTGGGTTAAATTCATTCCTCCCCACTTTGTTTTTCAAATTTCAAATTATCCCCTAATCATTTGTAAGTGTCATCAACCAACCGTTTACTCCACCGATGAACTGAATTTATCAACCGTTTTTTTTTTTTTTTGTGTCAGTTGTTGTTAATTCATCACTGTTATAATTTGAACATCATTTTTCTGATATAAAATTTGAAAATCAACTACCACCAATTAAAGTTATCATCATTAAGAGACGACAATTAAGGTGTGCACAATTATCATTGTTTAGATCAATTGAAAATAAAAAGTAATTGATGTGGCAACCCGGCAACGCACCATCTCACTTTCAGCCATATGATGATTATAAGATCATGTGGTGGCGGAATTTTTAGTCTTTATTGTCCAACTAAGTACTAACTGTGATATATATATGAGAATGATGAAAAACATAGATGAATATACTGTTAGACGAGCTTTAAAACACAGCTCCATTGGTATAGTGCCTAAATTTTTATTATGTAAAAAAAGGCTTCAGGGGCATGAGTCATGCGTGTTTCAATTTATACAGTATCTAAACAACGAAAACCAGCTACTAGAAATGACAAATGAAAACAGAGAGCAAAAAATAAGAGAAAGAAAACAAAAAAATAAAATGAAACCCAAGGCCTGCACAGGATAATATCCTTAAAATAAATTTACCACCTATTGGAGTGCTTTAGGTCTGCTGGTAACTGCTTCTCAGAATCAACGAGCACGAATTTCTGGGTAAGCACAGGGTGGAAATTTCCCACGTGGGATAAGTCTCATTTCCTTTCAAATTTCCAACTTCAAGAGTGAACTTTGAGAGAAAATTTCTCATTCACTCAAGCACCATTTTGAGAAAATAAAATTATATTTTAAAATATTAACGGAATAGAATCCGAAACTCACAAGAATTCTCACTTTCTCTAAGTGGAACCCACTCAAAATGTGCCCTCAAAATAGCATAATATATTATTTTTTCAACATATTTGCCTTTAAAAACGTATTGCTATTTTCTGTAATCTCTTCCTAAACGTAGTTCCACTAGCCCAGTGGCTGAGTTCTTGAGTTTGTAAAAGCGATTACGAGCGCGAGTCAATAGTGTTTCAAATTGTGTTTCTAAAAGCTTTATTAAAGAATTTCTTTAAATTACGTTAATCACCTTAAAACGACAAGATGATATGTTTTTTTATATATTACGTTGGTAATATTGACACATGTCTGACTAATTATGGACCATGACTGAACAACCAAACATGGCATGTACTAACATTGGTCAATGGTTCAAGTTAACGGTAGGTTTAAATGGTGTATTAGGCGGCGAAACCATGGGCTTGGTTGGAGGAAGGCCCTTTGTCACCTCAAATGTTGTCCGCACACCCAACGATCGTTTTCATATCATTTCCATATATGTATTCTTTACTGCACGAAATTATTTTTAAGTGAATTTTACGATAATATTTATATAGTGGTGGTGGGTCGACGAGTGAAACGGGTCACTAGTCAACACAGCGGGATAAAACAGAAGTAGTCAATGCTGGCTGGGGTGTCAGCAGTTGTTGTTAGTGGGCCCATGTTATGGGACTCTCTCATCTCACCCACCATTCATTTTGGCAACGGACAACAAATGCGGTGGTGAGGCTTTTGATTAACAACAAATTATGGTTGATTGGAAATTGGAAGTAATTTCAAGAAAATGAATTATAAAAATATTGTAATCTAAATCCAGAAGAAATTAAAAAGAAAAAAGAAAATGATTGTGTATATATATGTTTTTATATACAAAACTCGGATTGATTTCACCGACCTTTTTAATCATCATATCATGTATTGTTTCTGAAACGTCGTTAACACGTACTCATAACAAAATGAACAATTAATTGTAAGCATTGGTGTTCTTTTGATAAACCGTGTTAATTTGTGGCCAGTATGGGCCAACCTCGGACTTTGCTATCATGCCCAACAAATATGGGCCTGGGCTCAGAAGATAAATCTGCAGCTCGTGTCTAATGATTGATCAAAAGACAAGCCTAACATCCCTTGGTGATGGATGAAAATTTACTAAAAAGAAGAAGAGTGTAATTATTTGAGTCTCCCATAAAATTCTACATTGCAGTTTCTTGAGTTTCATGTGTATGCAAAAGAGGTGAATGAATCTATTTAATAATCACTTAGCTAAGTTTCTAGATACTATTGTTTTATTTAAAATACGGCACCATTTTTCATCAATCTATTATTTTAAGTTAAAGGTATTATCTGATATAAAAATTGCTTCGTATTTTCACGTATAATTACTATCAGAGTATGTGTTCAGATTATGTTATTAGCTCATTTTCTTTACTAGTTTACGTGTTTCGAGTGAAAATTCATATTAAGAAGAGGATGTTTACCGATGACAAAATCACAGAAAGATCCATTAGCGGTGGTGGTGAATTGTGATGGGCTAATGGTGCATTAAGAAGAGACTCTCACCCACCATTTCTTTTGGCAACGGACAATAAGTGATTGATAATATATATATATATATATATATAACTTAGATACATAGTTATGAGATGGCTGGAATATGGGTTGGATCCTTGAGAAACTAATGGATGTAAAGTGCAAACAAAATGGGTTGGAATGCCTGTATGCTCCATCTATGCATGGGTAACTCCCTGCAATCTTCTCAGATAATCACTCCTTTTTCTCAAATTTTACTCTTGGCAACTGCTATGTTCAAAGTAAAGTGTTGTCTAATTAACGTAAACATATGCACCATTAAATCTCAACCTTTATAATGTGTGTTATGTAACACACACACACACACACACACACACACACACACACACACATATATATATATATATATATATATATATATAATGTATGTTGAAAATAATAAATTACTATTAATATTAACAATTACATGTGTTGTACATAATCAATGAATTATTAAAGGTCTCTAACAGCCGAATGTGCCTATTACTCCAACTCCAGCCATAACCACTGTGATCCCACAATAACCAATGTTTATTGGGTTAGCAGTTACATCGTTTGTATTTTTAATTTGAAATCTGAATATCTTTGAATTTTCACTGAAGTTTGAATGTATTAGAATATAAATATTTAGATGATATTTTTTTTAATATCTAAATATAAGCGGCATATTGTTTGTTTTATAAACAAAAAATATCTTAAACATGGTATTTGATATTTACATCCTTATAAGTTAAAACAAATAAATGAATTAGATTTTATAGATTAGGAAATAAGTAATTTTAATAAAAATATTTTTGGAATATAATATTGATTTTATGTTTAGACCTTTTTCCCATTCAAATAATAGTCATATTCAGATATAAATGTCTAAAAATTAGACATAAGTTATAAAAAAAAAAATAAATCTTAAAAAACGATTGAAATTAATAAATTTTCAGATTCAAGTATATAACAAACGAGTTTAGTTATCCCCTTCCACAAATAAAAATTCTATGGGTATTACAAACAATTCGATAAAATTTAAAAACATAAACAAGTATTCTAACGCTATTGCCAAATACTTGTATAAATAATGTTGGAAGAATTGATGTGATAATATATGATAGATTGATAAAAATATAAAAAATAAACGTAAATCATGAGATTATATCATATTTTTATTCAACTAATGATATATGCCATGTTAATTTGCATAATAATAAATATTATTGGCACAAAAACTGCTTATGCTGTATCATTTACTCTTGATTAATTTACTCATCAGTCAATGCAACGATTTAAAGTCAAAAGTTTTCATTTTCCACCATTGTAACCTAGCTGGACCCCCAGTACAAATCAAGATTCTCAGCGACCCTCAACAAATATTACTGCATTCGTTTATATTTCTTTTTCCAATCTATATCTGCTGAATTTTCATGATTATTTTTATTACAAAACAACGTTCCTTTCCTCCAAATGAACTTGTACATCTTGTGCAGGTAAATACTTTTTTAAAAATTGTCTCGTATATCTAACTTATTATTATTATTATTATTATTTTGTTTATTGTTGAATTTGTAAAATTATAACAAACTATTTTGTGGAAGTTTAAATAGTTGAAGTATCAACAACTTTTATGAGACTTGCGTGAATATTTTCAGTTGACGCATTAGGCATGCCACCAGAACTTAAGAGGCAGAGCTAATAGAAGATTTTTAGATCTTGCAGTTAGGGATCCCCATTCCCACCCACCCTCCCTGCTGGGAAAATCCAATTAATTTTCTTCCCTCAAATACAAACAACGTATATTCAATCCAACCCAAAATTATCTATGGGTGTGTTTGAGATTGAGATGTTATAATTTAAAAGCTACAGTTGCTGTGAAAAAAAATTTGTAACTATGAAACAAAAGTTAGTAATATATAGTAAATATAAATTTTAAATAATAATTTTGATGAAATTATTAAAAATATAATAGATTTTTCATTATACAAGTGAAAAATAATATCAACATAACTTCTAAACTACAGCAGTTAGTGATTACCAAACACTTTAGTGCTGTAACTTTTAAGCTACAGCTGTCCAACATCAATCCCAAACGCATCCTATATATGATCATCATCATTGGCCTGGTTAACACATTCAATTTACTCAGGTCCTGTTTGGTAGTAAGGTACTGATTTTTTAAGCCATAGTTATTGTAGAAAAAAAACTATAATTATGAAATAAAAGTTGATAGTATGTAATAAATATAATTTTAAAGTAATAATTTTGATAAAAGCAGTAAAGACGTTATAGATTTCTCATTATATAAGTGTAAAATCAAATTAGTTTAGCTTCGAAATTATAATAGTTAGTGTTTACTAAATATTTTAATAATATAACTTTTAAGTTATAGTTGTCCAAACTCAATTCCAAGCGAGACCTTAATCCTAACAAATTAACCCAATACTAATCAAATATTCAACGACAATTAAAATTGAATTAAGTTAAATTTCTAGTTTGTTTACGATCCTATTATGTAATATTTACAATTTTTTTTTTTAACTCTTTGCACAACGTTCTGATCTGCCCCTCTGCTGTATTTTGTTTCAAGCTTTCAAAGCATTTAATTAGTTAGCTTCGATTCAACCTCTTCACAGAATTTTAATAATCAATTTAAGTTAGATATCCGAGTTCGGAATCATGTCCAGCTAAGATGCATAAACCTAGGACTAGTATGTATTCAAATATATACTTAAGACCAACATTAATGGTGCTGGCTTATGATTAGCGAAGTCCCTTGCTTCTTCGAATTCAAAAGTTTTTTTTTTCACAACAAATAATTAATAAAAGATTGAAATAATCTGAATTCTCTGGCCTTAAAAATGAGTTAATTGTATTTAGAATTTTATACTATAGAATTTAAAAAATAAAAAAAGTAAGTAAATATTCCCCTTTGTAATGTTTTGAGCCAACTGATTTGTCTATTGAATTAAATATATATATATATATATATATATATATATTAATTTGAAAATAGAATCAAGACAAACTAGAAACTCTTTTTATTTTTGTAGGTTTCAAGTATTTGATCTGAATACATACTACGCCTAGGGATGTGCATCCAGCCCGTAATGCGTAGTCTTCTCGAGGTTCCCTATCCGAGGGGATGAAGATTCAAAATATGAAAATACCCCTACAGAAATAAATAAATATTATTTTGTGCTTAATTAACCAATAACAATGGATCAATGGAGTTCTCCATTAAATTTCTCAGGGGTCAGAGAAAACCAGAATGGGATGTTTGGGAATGGCCAACATCCCATTTTCTAAAGCCATGTCTCCGCATGCTTAGAATTATGGGCTCATGACTTCACCGCCCTCAATTGCTTGTCTCTTTCAATCACAACAAAGCCATCACTTGCGAAGCTTTGGGCCACTTCGTTGTTCATGCATGAACTTATTATAACCAGACTCCAGACACATGTTATTGCCCAGCTTGCTCTATTGTTTCTTCAATTATATGCCAAAATAGGAGTTACATAATGTTGGGCATTTTTGTTCAAATCGGTTTGGTTCAAGGCCTTCAAGGACTGGTTCGTATCTTCAAAAAAAAAAATCTAAAATCGAAAAATGCAAAAGAAAACTGATAAACCAAATCAATCAATCCAGTTTGGTCTGCGGGAATGAGCACTCAAATTTGTTTGAACTGATCGGATTTGATTTTTGCAAAAAATGAAATCAAACTACATATGTAAATTTGAAATGACAAAATTTAATAATTTACTATCACTTGAGTAAGAACTTATTCACGTTTGTGTTGTGCCAGTTTCGTGTCATGTAAAATTTAAGTTGACCTAAACTCAACCCATTTAATAATTGTGTCAAAATATTGAGACCCAAATCCGACACAAAAAATAAACAAGTTATTCAATAACTCATTTAATATGTATATATTTAACAAATGTTACACACACACACACATATATCCACACCCCCTAAAATATTACACATTTACACTCTTAAAATTTTTAATTATATATATGTAAATAATACCATATATTAATATCATAAAGTATACATATGTATCAATATTTACACACACTATTAAAGTGGTCAAGAACTTTAACCCTAACCCGATACGGAAAAAAGTATCGACCGAACCCAACTCATTTAATAATCTTGTCAAATTTTAAAATCAATACCCATTTATTCGTGTTGTGTTCGTGTTGGTCTGTTAGGTAATCGGATCGTGTCAAATATTGCCAAACTCTAAATTGAAAATCGCTAATTCGAAAGGTATGCAGTGTACAATGAAACAATTGAATGGATCCCATTAAATGGAACAAATTATTAGAAAGTATACGTGCTTCTGCCGAGACCATACTGACTTGTTCTTGCTAGTTGCTACCTTAGCTTTTCGCAATGACAATGAAAATTCATGCACCAGATTCAAACATTAATGAGCTTTGAAGCAAGAGAGGGAAGAAAACGTACTTCAATAATTACTAGGCTGGTGAGATTGGAAACTAGTGCGGTAAACCGAAAGTAGCAAAAAAGATATGTATATATATGATCAGAAATTAGTTGGACGAGAAAATTTGTGCAGAATGATTTTAAAATGATAA
>NW_006262339.1:4032993-4087133 GCF_000493195.1 Citrus x clementina | reverse complement strand
CAAAGCTTTCATGATATCTTTCACCAATAGGCGTTTTGATGTGTGTATAAGGGATTTTCTTTGAAGGATATCAAATCCGAAAATTATGGGGGAATAATCCAAGAAGAAACTATTATTGGATGTGTGTGTCAAAATTGCTCTTTCATTCTGCTTCAAAACGTTCAAAGATGTAGAAACTAGTAAATCGAACAAGAAGAATCCCCGTCAATGCAAGAAAAGGATATAATAATGCATTTATTTGATTGTGATTGTTGATGTCATTGTTTTGCCTTTGTGATGGAATGTTGTTTCTCATGTAGTCCATCAACACCCTGTTTCTATATGAGAAACGGAAGAATCTCATTATTTGGTTGTTTTTGCAGGTCTGTGGTTCAAAGAAGGTGAGTTGTGTCAGTGGACACCAGCTCAAGCACAGTGGTTAAGGGAGTAATATTCATCAAACACTTAACTATGCGGCGGGCACACTTTTGAAGAGTTCTCTTCTGAGCGATTATATTGAAATATCAGAAGAATTTTATTGATTTGTGATCCTAATAATTCAATGGTTAAACCGCTTGTTAGAACCGTTGTTTTGGGAGACAAAACATTTGGAAGTCTTGTTCTCTTAGTTTGTGATTGTGCGTCAAAATAATCGAAAAAGAAAAAAAAAACAGTAATAATAAATGTGATTATCTCAATAAACGTTCTTTATATGGTGGTTGTACTGCAAATTAAGCTTTTAAGCCAGAGTTTTGCCAACTCAACTCCGTTAACCATCCATAATCTTGTCATTTCCTCAAATTTCTAGCTCGATGTGGAATTTTCTTTCAACAGCGTTACCATTACATATCCCCTATCAAGTGGACGCTAAAAATATATTAAACATGAAAACGGACACGAACTCATTTTGCTCGTTTTTTGAACATTTTTCCCGCTGCTTGGAAAGCAACAAACGGGAACAACCGAGCTAACCAAACAAACTATGCTGAAGCAGAAATAAAATCTCAATAGTCAATACGATAATCAAACTTGAACATCCTTCTCAATGCCTGAACCTGAACCACGAAAGGAATATGCAAACAATGCAGAGAACCTCAGCCTTCCTGCTCAACTGGTAAGCAGAACTCTCAATTTTGCAGGAACTTTGAGCCTCGACCATCCCAAAAACGACGTTTGGTTTTAAAGAACATTATGTCATTGAATATGAATACTAATCCCTAAGAACCAAATTTCAATTTCAGCTATGAGGAAAAGAAGACTCAGCTTCAGTCTTTGCAATCCAATCTCCCAAAGACGAAGCATCATAACTTCCTATTGCTCTCCAAGTCTAGAAATTGCGTAGCAGCCATAATATATGTCCAAGTTAAATAACCCAAATATAGCTGATAATTCTGAAGTTGAGAGTCACGAATCAAGTTCTATTCTTACATCTGGCGAACAGAACTGACACAATCCTGTTCCAGTTGCTCTTTGGAGCTCTTCAATGATTGACAATCACTAGAATGAGGTGAATTGCTTACAGATGACCCATAATTGTCTGTCATTTTTGCATCGTCTTGAGATGAGCTTATGGCTTGTCCAGAGCTCCTATATTTAGAAAACAAGTAAAGAACTGATAAATTCTTGCTTGGATGCTGCTGCAATCTAGCAATAGATTGACAATCACTAGAACTTGGTGAAATGCACACAGAAGAAAATTTGGAATCTGTCATCATCACATCCTCGTGGGATGTGACTCGTTGAAAGCCCTTGAACACAGAATGAGAATTACAACCCAACTCAGCTAAGCATGCGCTTAAAGTATCACTACAAGAATTAGCACCAATGGCAGAATCACAATCTGTTTCTATTTCTATTGATACCTCAGGAGGTGGACCCAAATCACGCCGAGCACCAAGCTTAAGCTTCATAAGTGTAGCCTCTGCATCCAAAAATGAGATTTTTGATGAACCTGGTCAAGGTTATTAACCACTACTATCCAGTGAATAATGGCAGTAGGTTTACATACACCACACTGCTATGAATGTTTAGAAAAACTATCTGCCCCTAATACAAGTGATAGATAGTGATGTTAACATTTGAGGTCCATTTAAGTTTGGATTTTAACTCAAATTATAGCAAAAATTATTCTCACGAGAATAGCTTTATGCTATATCCTCACAGCTTGATATAAAATTAAAATAGAAACAACCGAAATCAGATCAAATGCATTAATTGTTAAGTTCATTTGTGAAAATAAGAACTGCAAGTACAGAGGCAAATTATCAAATAACCAGAACATCAAAAGGAACGGCGAGCCATATCAGCTGAAGAGTGTTCCGCCAAATAGCAAGCGGGCGATTATAACGGGTGAACGCGATTTCAAAAAAGAAAATAATAATAATAATGCTAATATAAAACAGAAGAGAGTACCGTAGATAGAGAGAGAATCGTCTTTGATAAGCTTGGACGGCATCCTTTCCAACTCCAAATCGTAGGGTGTTGATGAAGCTGCCCTCACTCTCCCCAGCATCTCTCTCTGCTGCCTGGATCTGCTCTTTCTAGTTTCTTCTTCTTCTTTCTTCTTTTATTTTTTATTTTTTTTCCTTTTCTTTTTCCTTCGAATAACAGCTTTGGCGCCACGTTTGACCGCCTGTTTTCTAAATAAATTTAATATATCATCTTCTCATCTCAAGCTTTAACTCCAAATTGGGCCGGACCCATCTTTAACTCCCAATCCAGACCAGCCCGCATTATTTATTTAATTAGTTTCTTCGATTCGCGCTTTTTAATTTGTTTATTTTAGGAATATTTCCATCTTAGAACCAAACTTTTCTTCGCATATTATTTTACCTTTAATTTTTTTTTATAATTTGATTTTTCTTCCTTATATTTTAATTTTTATCATTTTACCACTAAATCATTAATAATAACAATATTTTTAATTGAATTTATAGCAAAAATTTATTCTACCCCTAAATTGTGTAAGTAAAATTTAATCATCTAAATTAAAAAAAATTATCTACAAAAGATAATATTTTTATCAATTTATTACCTTAAATATCTACAATTGATATGTAAATATTATAATTCTTCTGGGTTAATATATTAAAATTCTTGAAATACGCTTATGACATTAATAAATTATCAACATAATTAAAAATTTGGTGGTAAAATGATAGAAAATAAAAACATTAAGTGGGAAAAAAAATTGTTAGAAAACTTTAATGATAGGAGTAAATTTTCAATGAGGGATCCATTCCTTCATTAAAATAAAGAATAAGCTAAAAAAAAAAGAAAAAACACACACATTCCAATCTAGTGTGTTTTATTCTATATAATGTATTGAAATTTATGTTTTTCTATATTTAACTTGTCCCTTAAAGTAAAACAAGCCCTTACTAGATAATGATTTTAAAATTTAAAACCATATGTCAAAAAATAAAGTCAGCATCTCATTATTTTATTATTCAATTCAATAAATACATTTAAACCTGAGAGTCGCAATCTCCATATATTTATTATGTATACGCAATAGAAGTAGCTGCCAGTTGGCCTCCAATATGAGGTTAAGAGCATTAGCCAGCCGACGGCGATTGGAATGTGGGTGGTTGATTTAGTGGGGGCAGAAGCTCCTATGCAAGTATGCATATACCGGGAAGGACATAAATACAGGGCGGTCCTGGCTAAATCCATGTATACACAAGGCACTGAAAATATTTAAGCACATTTGAAGAAATTTCCCAGGTGGAGACAACATCTGCAAACGGGGGACAAAGAGATTGGTGATGTTATTATGATCTTAGATGGGAGTGGAAAATCACAATCACCAATGCACCATCACCATGTATTGAATTAGGATATTTCTCCAGTGACCACTCCCCCGTGGTTATTGCCTTAAGGTTATTGCATCAAAAGAATGATACTCTTATCCTCCTCAACCAGACAACCACCATCATCTTTCTGATTAGGAACCCACGCTTCCATCTCCATCTCCAGCCAAAGCCAATGACTGTTTATTTGCTGTTTTAAAGGTTGAAGGAGCGAGTAATGCAAATGTGCGAGCAAGGATGAATCTTGTCACAAGATTCAACCCACAAATTTCCATGCCATTTCATTAACAGCTTTAATATATATAAAATATTTCAACAAGTAAATAAGAACAATACATACATGCGGGAAATCCAAACACGTATATTCTCTTGCAATGTATTCAAGGAAGATTGCTGATATTTTTGGCTATCACAAGGAACTAATAACAGGTCATTGGAGAATTTTGAATGTTAAAGTTGATTCTGCATCAAAAATCAAAGGCACAAGAGAAGAGCTGGTGAAAAGGGGGGCCAAAAAAAGAAAGAAAGAAACAAATAAATTAAGGGCGTCCATTTGACAATAGTATTTGCTGCTACATAATAGAATTTCTGCACAATGGAAAGAATTCAATCAACATACGCTCCAGGATGAATTCATGTCATGCCTTTGCCTACCTTGTGACAAGATAATCACTCTCTATGAAACGATCTTCTTAAGAGATGTCGCCTACGACCTTTAGTCTTGCGACCCTTATCTGAAATATTGTAATGAAGAATATCACATACAAAGTGAAATAGTTCGGGTAGCACTCAAAACAAATACAAAAATTCATATGCTACAAAATATCAACTACTATTGGAATTAAGAGAACAATGAGTTGAAAAAGCCAACCCTTTATTCTTCCAGCAAGGTACAAAGCTTCTTCTGCAATGGGCCTCCACTGTTCTGCACATGAGTAGTTGATTCCTAGACCAACGCTGAGTCCTCTCAAAAGATGCACTGTGCGGAGGACAGAAAACAGTTCCTCTGGAAAGCCTGTCAGACATAACGACAACATAAAGGACTCACCGTCAAACAGAATGACTAGAACTTGTGAGCATCAACAATTGTCAACTTAATTTTTTCGCATGCTTCCTATTTTCAAGAACATTGCAATCCTTAATTCCACATAAAGAGAGAGGAGAGGTGTCGTGGGGAAGCCCCGGGGCCGCCGGGGGGGGGGGTTGCAGTGGGGGTGTGGGAGGATCAAAGACTAGTTTCATAAGCTAAAGACAACATGATCACTAATTTTGGTCCCACAGTGCCCTGGAAACTTCAACAGACACATGAAGAATTAACCAGTGTTTTTTTTTTTCAGGCAGTAAAATCAACAGCAAAAACACAGGCAAAGAGATTGATCATTTGCGTTTAGGTAAAGCATCCAATTCTTACCCGAACGGCAATCTTTTTAATCGAAGAATCCTCAGAGAAGGGTTGAAGCATCACTACTCCAGGAGGTAGTTTAGTATCAAACATTGTCTGTGCCAATTTAAACATTTCCTTTTGTTCATCCTCGCATTTGCTTAAGGTTTCTATTCCAAGTTCCCTAAAAACAGAAAAAAATTGTAAAATATAGCAGTCTATTCGATCTAATGAGAAATTGCTTAATCTTGGAATACTATTGACCAAATGGTAATGATAAAAAATCTAAGTAAGTCTATGTTTCATGTTGACAGAAATAGTTACATATTGAAATCATCAGCTACCCCAATGAAAGATTCGGCGGAAGCGTAACTTTCAAGACAAATTAGGATCATACAAGAAGCATATCAATACTTTCTTGTTTGGCTCTTCACAACTAGTAAGCAACTGTAGTACATGGTACAGCCCATTCTAGGTCTTAGTTTCTCTTCCTATATGGGCAAACGAACTCAAAAATCATTAAGTTCAATAAATAAATTAAAAAAAAAAAACCCTCAAATATCATTGATGACACCAATTAACTATGGTAGAAGGCAATAAAATGTGCCAAGCTAAATTCACCTGTAGCTCTCTGCTGCTCCTATAGGGTCATTATCAGCAATAGCAAGAACCAACCTAGCATATCCAAGCCTCAAATTATCTGGGAGATCCTTCACTTGCCCATAATCTAACAACGCAACCTGATTTCAGAAAAGAGAGGCAGAGCAATAAGTAATAGTTGACATTCAACATGCGGAGAAAAATAATATACCTGCAGTTCTATCATTCCATATTTAAGATAACTTGATAAATAAAATGTCGCACAGAGAGCTGCGACTATCCTAATCATCTATCCAGTAACACACTTCAAATATTATGCAAGACGAAACTTGTAGGACATATTATAAACAAATGCCGGCGTACTACTTGCCTCTGAACCTTTACAGATCAGGATATTTCCTGGGTGGGGATCTGCATGGAAGAAACCGCTCTTCAGTATCATTTGTCCATATGCTAGAGTCAAACTCTTGAGTATATTTCTGCATCCACAGACATTTTAACAAGCATATCATGCTTTATATTGAAAATCACTAGTTTGCTACAATGTTTTGGGACCAGCAAAGTCTAATTGTGAAAGATGATTTTGAAGCAAAGACAATTATTCTCACAAAGTTGAGAATCATTTGCAGGCTCCAACATTCAATGAAAACAAAGAATTATAATAATAATCTTCAGAGCAAGGGAAAACATATCATAAGCTTATGGGCAAAGGAATAGGAATCACAAATAAGAAAAAATGAGACAAAAAAAGAGCTCCATACTCTCTGAGACAATCTAGGGGCTTACTGCTTTGCTGTGGCCGCAATCTTACCACCAGGATTTATTCCTCTTTTTGCTATTTCATCTCCAAGATTAAGAATTGGGATTCCGTCAATGTATTCCATCAGTAAGACTTTCCTGATCACACATACAAACTCTAAATTACAAGCTTAAAAAAAAAAAAGGCATATTCGAAGCAGCCAAATGGTCCAGCAAAAGAGTTTAATGAAAAAAAATTTTCAGATCCAGGAAAACTTCTTTATGGATTATCATTTAATAGCCATACAAAGACCAAGCTTTCATTTATAGAAAATAACAACCCACAAGCAGATTTTGGAAGTCAAGAAAAGATAAGAACATTTTGCAACAAGGAGTACCTAGTTACCATATCTGGCAGCAACCTTGGTACCAGAACAGGAGACTTTGTGTTATTCTTGTAAAGGAAATGCCGAATTCTCTCCATAGCATCCGCTTCTCTTGCAAAGTCAAATTCAAATCCAATCTTGAATGGCATAAGAAAGAATATATAAATTATATGGACACATGCAGTCTAATTTCAAGGCACGCAGGAAGAAGCTTTTCATTTATATAGTTGAGAAAGTACCTACGGGCATAGTTCCACCGGGACATGATTAGATTGTCAAATAATGCAAATACAACCATGTTAACATTATGCTTGCTTCGAGACTCAAAATAAAGAGGGAAAAATCAACCAACATGAATACAAGATGAAACAAATAAAAATTACAGAAAAGAGACCAGTGATCTAGCTAAATTATCAGCAAAATGATTTACCTGTTTCTCCATTTCCTTTGTTATGGAAAATAGATCAAACTTAATATCAGTCTTTTGCATGTACAGAGCAAATGCTTGCAAGTTACGGATGTCTGTCATCATCAAATCCCGAACTCCAGGATGTTGTACCTATAACACACTAGATAATCAGAATATTGTGGATATTATAGACCTCCAAAGATGACTTCCAGAAGTCCTTACCTTGACAACAACATCATCCTTATCACCTCTCAATCTTGCTCGATGAACCTAATATGAGCATAAAATCTGAGTTATATATGCATAACTTTCTGTAAGCAGAGTTTACGGTTTCCAGAACAATATTTACCTCTAGTAAACAGCTAATTCAATTCAAACGTAATGCCTGTTAGGCAAAAGTTTAGGATACAGATTCACACGCATAATGGCAAAATGTTTGATGTACAAATGATAATCACAACTTTGTTTCCTCTGTTCATTTCTTTTTCGACATCACCTTTCGTTAAATTACAAAACCTCAGCCAAACTATTGGTGCAGAAGGCTAACCAAGATCACAAAATTGCTCAGCAGTTTTCATCATCATAACAAGTTAAAGTTCTTGGTAAGTAGAAAATGAACATTATGGATGCCTCAAACCCATGCCTTATTGCATCATACATTTAGCAAGGAGAAAGGTACCTGCGCAATAGAAGCAGAACCGAGAGGATCGGGGTCAAATGTTTCAAACATTTCACTAACGCTTCGACCTAATTCATTCTCCACTACAAGTTGAACGGTGTCATATGGAGTTGCAGGAGCTCGATCACATAGTGTAACGAGCCTTCTCACCCATGCAGCTGGGGCCAAGTCAGGCTTCCCAACAACTTGAGCAACCTATTTCAACTCATGCAAAATTTAAACATAAATTATTAAAGCATACCATACAAAATATAATCATCATGGAATTCCAGTTTTCGCTAACGGAAGTAGAAAATAGATAAACAACATTAAAGAAAATGTATGGAAACAGACCAAAATGAAAATAATAATAATAAGCCCAATAGTTTCAGGCTCGACTCCTAATAGAGCTTGGAAAGTAGAAAGCGTTAAGAATTATTACTCAAGAATTGAAATTGAATATTTTACAAAAACATTTTCCCAATGCTAATAACAGCGAAAATCACTTATAACAAACGACAGATCGATTAAACAGTGAAAAAATGGAAAAGATCAAAAACCCATTCAAGGTTAAACGATCTTCAGTGCATAGTTTGAGATTAGAGAACAAAAAGCAGCAACTGAATTGAGCTTAAAAGAATAAAAAAAGTCTAAAAAAGAACCTTAAGAAAGAAGCCACCAAGGTCAGAGCACATTGCATAAATCTTCTCAGCAGCAAGCTCGTGCTGTATCTCCCACATTGCATCCTGCTTTTGCACATCTTTCACAAAACTCACTCGCACTTGAAACGCCTAATAAATCCCAACAAATATATATTCTTTAAAAAAGAAAAAAACTAAAATCTTAATACAATAAACCGAACAACTTAAAGAAAAGAAGAAACCTTGTAGCCAGCGTAGATTTCAGCAGCTCGAACCCAGAACTGAAAGGAGCGTTGCCAGGGTCTAAAATGATATGAGAGCTTGTCTTGAAACTCTTTGAAATTAAAAGAAGACATAGAATTGCTTCTGTTTGAGAATTGCTGCAATAGAGTAAGAGGCTGCCTTTGTGTTATTATTAAGGTGATGCTACGACTGTGATGCAGATGATACTAATTGATTAACACTTCATGGTACAAAACCCTCGTAGGCGGATAATACTGCTGGTGGTGTGGGGGCAGACATGGGAGTGAAGTAGTGGTTGAGAAAACCAATGAATTGTGGACACTCAGAACTGCGTTAAACTGCATGCGTTTATTTAATTATTGACTCACGCTTTGCCTTGCAAGGCTGGGTTTTCAAATTTTTTTTGGACAATTGGGAATTGTTATGGGAATTGTTATCAGTGCCACATGTCAACCCTAAATAATATAAAAGTATAATAGATAGAATTACACGTGTGTTACTAGTAGCAACTCCAATAAGGCCGTTATGTGCATTAAAATATTGTAACTTTTATTTATTCTTTTTTTGTTTTTTGGTTGGGATGGAATTGCATTTAAATCTGCATCGTTACTCTATTTTTTAACAACTCTTTTAGTTTTGGTAAACTCCAAATCTGATTACATACAAAATAGTCCCTAAGCTTATCGCTGCCTTGACAAAATAAACTTATGCTGCGTTTACTTTTTAGATTGGAGTGAGAATCCTGAGGAGTGGAAATCCTTGGATTAAGAGTGTGGAGTGAGAGTGGGAGTAGGGTGTTTACTTAGACTAAATGAAAGTATGAATTGTCAATCAGAATCCTAATTATTTGTTTACTTTGTCTTGGATTGGGAGTAAATTGTTTTAAATTACAATTTTATCCTTATGTACAGAATTATAATTTGTAATTAAAAAATTAATAAAAAATATTTGGAAAATAAAATAAATATTTTATTATATTTCTAAATTAATAATAATTACTAATATTCTTAATTATGTAAATCATAATTTTTTATTAATTTTAATTTAAATTATGTGAATAAAAATTATTAATAATAGCAACACAAACGAAATATTATTATTAATAATATAGTACAAAATTAATATTTTTTTAGAATAAAATATTTATTATTATTAATTAAATAAATAATTAATATTTATTAAAATTAATGTTTAATATTATTAATTTAAATATAATATTTATTTATTTTATTTTATTAAATTTAATAAAATAAATATGATATAATTATTATTTTTAATAAATATGATATTATTTATTTATTTATTAAATATTATTTATTTATTTATTTAATTATAGGGATAAAATGGAAAGAGGTGGGAGTGGATTCCTACTCCCACCTCCCCCCATGGGAGTAGGAATCCCACTCCTCACTCTAAAATTTGGTGGGACCCACGGATTCCCACTCCCACTCCCTCCTTTTTTAAGGTAAGTAAACACTGGAGTGGGAGGAATTCACACTCCACACTCCCACTCCAGAAAGTAAACACTACCTTAGTTTAGCTGATAACGGTTGCACTGTGTAAATGTGAATTAGAAGTTTAGGTTATTTAACTCACAGATAAAACCGAAGAATTATTTCATTCTTGCTATTTTGTTAAGATTATATTTTGGAAATACCATCCACCTTTACTTTGACGAAGAGGGAAAATAAAAATTAAAAAATGACACTGTTATAGTACATTTATATAGGGGTGGGCACTATTCAGTTTGGTTCGGTTCATGGGTTGAACCGAACCAAATTGAAACCAAATGGTTCATGAATTTATGAACCAAATGCGAATCAAATTATAGAACCGAACCGAACCGAACCAAATTAATTTGGTTCGGTTCTATAATTTGGTTTGGTTCGGTTCGGTTCCATTTGGTTTTATCTTATATATTCATTATTCAATAAAATATATATAATATAATAATACACTATTAATACAACAATAATCTTGAGTCTATAAATTAGCAAACAATAAACAACATAATAAAATCTAACAATAGTAAATTAACATAATAAATTCCAAAAATAATTTAGAAATCCATAAATAATAACCAATATAATAAAATCTAACAATAATAAATTAAAATAATAAAGTTCAACATTAAAATAAAGTGTATGCTGTGATATATATAATATCATGTATTAATTAACAAACAAAAATAAAAAAAATAAATTATGAACTATTTTTTAATTTTAATTTTAATTTTTTTGAACCATTTGGTTTGGTAATTTGGTTCAGTTTTGAAACGAACCAAATAAAAAACCAAATGGTTCAGAATTTTTGAACCATTTAATTTTTTGCTCCGAACCAAACTGAATCAAATTGCCATAATACAGTTCAATTCAGTTCTGTTCGGACTGAACCGAACCAAATGCCCACCCCTACGTTTATACATCAACCAGCTGATCGTGGCGGTCGTCTGCCAAGGTAGTAGAACAGATAGTGGAAGCACAAAATCAGACATTTTAGGAATGTGAGTCGTGCATGAACAGAAACTAACGGCGGTAATTACAAACAGCATGGAGGGATACATGTCTATTTGATTAAGTCTTTAAGACTTTACTCTTCCCCTCGAAATCAGAAGGGCTCCGTTTATTGACGTGACATTTCATCTTTATTTAGCATCTAGACAACCCACTATTTACATAGAATCCATTCGTTCACTCACACGTATCGTACGTATCATTTCATCATCACGGTTGAGTGCTTCCAAAGACTCGAGCCAAATAACAATAATGCATTGCGTAATCATGACGATATCCATTTTCGAATAAGTGACCTACTAGTGAAGTGATCGATTTCAGTTGCCCTGTTGTCTGGCATGCACGGACCGACGGACCGACACACACCCACTCTCATGACCAAAGCATTGGATGCTGGGACTTAAGGACACTTTTGGGCTTCTGGCCATGCTTACAGAGTTACAGTTGAAACTCAACTTCAAATGTACAGCTATGCTGCATTTCGATTCCTGATTTAGTCCCCGCGTCAATAAAGATTTCAGTGATTTTCTAGTTATCTGAAGGGAAATGTGAACTCAGTCCTCTACTGCTGTCAATATAGTCTGTTAAAGAGTAACCACCGAATCTCATGCATATTGCATAGTACTATTAAGCACAATAAGAAGCAACCAAGAAATGCATATAACAATGAATGATGACACTTGAATCAGCTACAATTCTTAGAAAATTTGGAACACAGGAAAAACATCTCAACTAGAGTATCGCATTCATCCAGCTAAAGGCATCAAACAGAAGAGTCCCTACTCTGGATATTTCTTAGTGGATTGCAATTGTGCATCATGCCTAGCAATTACCATCTATTTCATAGATCAATCACACGGGAAAGCTTCTGGATCCGGTTCAGTAAGAAGTCCCCTTGCTTGATGGTTGCTTGGTAAAGAGCATTCTTTGCATCAGGACGGTTTGTTTCAAGAACACCAGCAACCTTGTCAATCTTGCAATGAAGCTTCCCTGCTGCGATAAAACGTGATAGTTCCCTGGAACCATAAAGGGTTATATTAACCAAAAGGTCACAAAGATACTGACTCAATCACAACACTGCCTTAACACAATATGACATAGCTGAAAAGAACAAAATCAAATCATATCTGATTAAATACTTACACATCAATGAACTCCACTGTTACCCCAAATGCCTTTGCCATTGCTTCAATAGTAACACTTTTATAAGATTCCAAAAATTGAGAATAGACCACTGTTCTGACCTCCCTCATGTAATATCGGAAGTGGGGATATAAATAGCGGTCTAATTTTATTTGCTCTGTCAGGCCAGCTGAAAATAACCCACAGCAAAACAAACTACTTTGAGAGGCATAAAGTTGGATATTATATGAATGGTCAATCAACACGAAACCAAGAAAATATGAAGGTGATAAAATAGCAATGCAAATCAGGGAGGCAGCAGAAACAACTACTTTTCTGAATACATTTACTAAATGACAGCACAAGCATCAGATCTCTTCTCACCGAAAGCTGAGAAAAACGATTTGTATTGGCAATCATACAGAGAGTTTAGAAACTCAGAAAGATAAGGGATCTTCCCAATCACTGTCAAGATTTCAGGAGCATCCACCACCTGCAGCATTAGATACAATTAGTAAGATTGACACAATAAGCATCAAGCAATCCATTGGCCTCTAGGCGGGGGAAAAAATACAAAGTAATCATATCACAATCATTAGGTGGAAACACCATGTACCTTTTGCTTCAAGGAAACTCTATCCAGTGATATTATGCTTGTAAGGACGGTGTAAAAGATGAAGGTGTCATATGGGAATAGCTCATAAGTTGTGAATGTTGAAATGGAATCCAAAAACAAACTGGCCGCCTTCTTAAAATTTCGAGTGGACATGCAGTACAAGCCCTCATAAACCTTCAAACGGTTCTTCCTTTCCCAATCACCTCCCTCTTCAAACAGGCTGGCATCAAGTGACACAGTCAAATTCGCAGAATCGACTTTAGAGTACTGTGCTTTAGGAAAAATAAACTGAAAGATCTAGTTGATATTCATTGAATGCTTACCTCTTCGCTTTATCAATGCTCTTGGAAATAAGATCAAAATCCATATAGAAAAATCCAAGCTGCAGTGTATAGAACACCAAGTCCATCTTTTGCCCAACTGCGACTGTTTTGCTTTCTGTTACCTTCAGTTGTTCCAATGCTTTCTCCTGAATTCACCAAGGAAAATCAGATGTGAAAATTGCATGCAGATAGAAAGGATATAATTGCAAAAGGTAGAACTAGGGAAACAAAAATTCATAATACTTATCAACCTTGTCACCAATCTGAATATAAAATAAGGATTTGGCTAGATGAGCTTCACGGACTTCGCTTTCACCCAAATTTTCTTCAGCATCAGCAATCCTAGAGAGAGGCATAACAAAAGAAATGACAACCAAATAACTTAGCAACAAACACAGATGACCAGAGGGGGGGGGGGGGAGCGCATTATCCAAACACCTATTTCGAGCATGAAAATTAACCCCAATGACAAAATTAAATCCACCCGTTAACCTCAGTGTTATATTAGTTATTACAACAAAAATAGAACATACAATCAACTAAGAAAGCTCATAAAAGACATATAAAGAACTCAACATGCTATGAAGCATGATCTAAGAAAATGAAACCAACCAAATGGAGTTCGTGAAACTTACATACATCTAAGAAATTTAACTGATAAATAAAAAAGAAAACTAAAGCATCATGGTCGTTGTAATATGAGCTAACCAAATAATTTATATAAAGCAGTAGGCCTAATACTTCATCCAACAACCAAAACTAAGGCCAGCATTTCTCCTTTAATTTATCTTGCAGAAACAGAAGTTATCCCTAGCTGTCTAGCATTACCTGCTAACAACCACAGTACTTATTTACTGACTTTATACACAATAGGCTTTTCTATTAGTGAGCAAGAAATGGTCCATGTCAAAAGCTCAATTGTTCATACAAGTAAACAATAGAGAACGAATGATATGGCCCCCAAAACTTCATAATGAAACATATTAGTATATAACAGACTCGTTTAATTCTCTGAATATATAATCACCCAAGACCACTTCATTTCTTGAATTTTCTCAAATAACACAAACAGGTCAAGTTCACAGTCATCAAGAACAATGATGGAACCTGCCAACACCTCCGACCCACACATATTTTTAAATTACGTGCGCATTCCGCTCAAAATTTGAGAAAACATAAAAGTAAAAGATGCAACATTGTGACATTTATCAGACCATGCATCCACTACTTAATTTCCAGTTTGAGTTTCTATGTTTAATATTAAGATGCATTATGCAACCATTGAAAGATCAATCATAAAAACAATGTTCAACGGTCAGGTTAACAACAAATACTGTAGATTGTCTCATTATTCAACAATGAGTTAATAATTATTAATCAATTGGGACCCAAAAATACTAACAGTTGCACTAATTTCAGCTTAGAACACGAGATTGAAACTTTCCGCAATCAAGCAATCAAACAACACGCGGGGATTCAAAAAAGTAAAAGCCTCAATCACTGCATTTCCTACAATTTCTTGCTATCTAAAGAGATTTTATAATAGCACTCACTTATCATCAAGTTTCTTAAGCTCGTCTTCGATCTTCGTACGCATCGAATCAAGAACGCTTTGATCCATCTCCAGCACAGACTCAGCCACTAGGGTTTCATAAAACGAGGCCATGTCTACAGAAAAAAAGAGCAACAATTAAAATTGAAAAAAAAAATAGAGCATTACTCGGAAGAAATAAGTATGCGAATCCGGCGAGTTAGGTACCGTGGGCTTTGACCATTGAGAAGACCTCCCCTTTGAGACCGACCTTCTCGATGTCTTGAACGTCTGGGTGCGTAAGAAGGAAGCGCTTGTGAGCGAGTACGAGATGCGCCTGCTGAGTTCCTTCGCTGTCCATGGCTAATTCGGCTGCTGATGACTCACTGAGTTACGTTCCGAGTTGGTTCTTTGCTTGAGAAAGGAGCTAGCGCAGTATACAGAGTCGCCGTGACGATTTACAAATAATTTATGCCCGGTATTTTCTTTTATATGAATCTTAATATATGCACCCTCTTCTTTTCAAAAAGAAAAAAATATATATGCACCCCATTAGTCTGATAAATCCCCCTTGCAGGCCCTTGCATGGGCCCTCGTTGGGCTCGTGAAAAATTATGGGCTCGTGAACAATTGTGGTTCTAAAATCATCTGTCCATTTTTTTTTTTTTATTTTAGAAACAGAAAAACAGTTCAATAATTTATGTCGAAAATTTAAAGAAATAATCAACATTTGAGGTTTATTTATAAATTTAACCAACTTTTCTATCATCCTTACTTATTTTTATAACCAAAGACATTTATTGTTCGAGATTAAGGGAGATAATAAGTTGGTCAAAATTTACAAGCCGCCCCCAAGATTTAGCTACTGACGGAGAGTAATATTATAGTAAGAGAGTATTTTACTTCACTTTATTGGAGTAAAGGAGGTAAAAACACTTATTTTAATATATTATAAAAAATACGTATTTTATATTTTAATTTGTTTTAAAAAATTATTAAGGTCATGTTTTGAATTGAATTGTTATATTTTTTAATTTATCCATAAAAAATTGTAATTATAAAATAAAAGTTAATAATATTTAGTAAATATAATTTTTAAATAATAATTTTAATAAAATTATTAAAAAATTATAAATTTTTTATCCAACAAATAAAAAATTATATCAACATAACTTTTAAGATACAAAAATTAATATTTATTAAATATTTTAATTTCGTAACTTTTAAATTATAATTCGTCAATTCCAATCTCAAACGAGACCTAAAATAAGTGATTCAGATATTATAAAATTACTATTTGATGAAAATTCCCCATATTATATAAAATGACCAAATATATATTTGAAGAATGATAAAGTATTCTTTAATAATGTTTTATGTGTACGTAAAATCCACGTGTTATTTGAGATGAAAGCCTTCTGGGCTTCCAATTCTATATTTATATGGTGAGTTAGAGTTTGTGAGTATAATCTATTAAATTTAATGAATAAAAAATAAATCACATCGAATTCTGAGCCGTCAGAGAAAAAATGCCGGAGACACTCTCGTGAGTCCTGTTTCCTGCTCTCAGTCGTGGGTGTTGAAAATTTTCCTTCATGCAGCAGTAGTACTTTCTTCCAAGAAAATAATTATAATTTTTTTTAAAGTAATGGGGAAACGAAAGCGCGGTGATGCTAACAATCCGATAGATATTGTCTCTTCAACTCCTGGTAAATCGCTCTTTTTTGTGTGCTTTAATTTATTCTTCCTTGAATTGTCTCTCTTTTGTTTGGTCGATGGTTTACGGGCCTGTGTTTGGTCGCTGAGAAAACGCGGGAGAAAATATGGAAAGTTTTTAATTTAATAATGTAGATTAGTCTAGATAGTCGATAGTGTTGTTTATGAGGGTCGGTTGGTTTTCATTTGGTTACGATATGTGAATTTTTGTTTGTTTACTTCAATAATTTTGGACAATCTTAGGTGATAATGATAGAAACAGATGCATTTCCCAATTTGTTTTTAATCCTAGAAAATAAAAATAAAAATCTTTCTTTATTTTGCTTTGCAAGATGAAATTGGGATCCTGGACCAGTTTTAGAGTTAATTATTATACTTCACAGAACTTGATAGAACTTCGATGGCTCATGGCTTCATATAGTTTCTTTAGCCTATCGTTTTGAATGATTAAGCTAACTGCTTCATTCCAACTTATTAATATGTTTATAGTAGTACAGCCCAAGTGAAGTTTCCTAAAATTGTCCGAAGAGTCACGCCATTGTCTTATGTTGAGTTCGACTGTATTGCAAATTCTGAACAACAAATAGAGCAACTTAATTCATTTTATGCATCCATATATATTTGAATTGTTTAGAAATTATATTAGGTAATTGATAAAGAAGATTAATGGGTTAATGTTCAATGTTGTTGCAGAGGATCCTGGTCATTTGTCAAAGCATCGGACATGTTGGCTGCATACAGTAGCATTTTTACATGCTCGAAAGATGAAGATATCTAAACAGAAGATAAGAAACTTTGAATTGACTGCCCCATGTTTTCTAGGTACTTTTTCTTGTCGTAGACGATCAAAGAGAAGAGTTAAGTGCAAGAATACAAGCCTCATTAAGGGCAAGAATTCAAGTTCAGTTAAGTGCAAGGATATGATCACTAAACGAAGGAAGAATAAGCTAGATTCTGGAAAATTTGAACACCTTTTGGAGTAAGCCCTAGTTTCTGCAATGTATTTTGTAGCCTGTGACTTGCCCTTACACTGAATGCATGTACAAATTTGCAGTAATTTGTGGAGGAGCTTCTCTGAGGATAAGAAGGCTGGCTTTACATATCTCGACTCTTTATGGTTTGACTTGTATAGGAAACCATCCAGCAAAGCAAAGGTTTTGACATGGATCAAGAGGAAACATATTTTTTCAAAGAAATATGTCCTTGTTCCAATAGTTTGCTGGTGTGTATTTTATTTCACCTTGAAAACTGATTGTCTGATTCCTTGTCAGTGCATGGAATTATATAATCTTAAAATGCTATTTTTAGGAGACACTGGAACCTCTTAATCTTATGCAACTTTGGCGGGAGTTTCGAATCAAAAACAAGAACACCCTGCATGCTTTTGCTTGATTCACTTGAAATGTCAAATCCTTGGCGGTTTGAACCAGATATAAGAAAGTATGTGACTCTTTATTTCTTTGGTGTGTTTGTGTGTCTGTGTACCAGCATTATTGTATCTGTTTATTGCACAAGTTGAGTGTTCAACCTGCGTTCTGGGTTTTGAAGGTTTGTGATGGACATATACAAAGCAGAGGAAAGACCTGAAACCAAGGAGTTGATATCTCGAATTCCATTATTGGTGCCTAAGGTAACCATCATAAGAGCTATTAATTAATTTTACATAACACCCTCTGAATTTGCACCTGTAAATACTATACTTGTTTTAGGTGCCACAGCAAAGAAATGGTGAAGAATGTGGAAACTTTGTTCTCTACTTCATTAATCTATTTGTAGAGGGTGCTCCAGAGAATTTTAACCTTGAGGACTATCCATACTTTGTAAGTTTTCTTGTTTGTGTCATGTTTGTCACCTGCAGGATTGTTCTTATGTATTAGTGACTGAGTTCCTCATCTCTTCAATACACTGCAGATGGAAAAGAATTGGTTTACTGCAGAAGACCTGGATTGCTTTTGTGAGAGACTCAACTCCTCTGAAAACTGATTTGCATTAGTTTCGCTAGATGCAATGTACGATTTGCATTAGTTTCGCTAGATGCAATATATGTAAGTTCTTTAACATATTTGTATATGTAGGGATTAGTTCTCTGAGGTTTATTTTGAAACATTATGATTTATAAGGTTATGATTTAGGCATGGAGCTGAAGCATATATTAGCTGCAATCTCTAGGATGGCAGATGACGATGTCTTGATCAATTTAAGGCATTTTTTACTGTCTCGGCTTGCTATTATATTGTTAGGCAAGATTCTCGGTATTGAGTTACTCGAGCTCTTCACAACAGCATATTCTAGTCTTCACCCAATACTTAGATATTTAAACTAATTTGACTTGCAGAGAACCTGTTGCTCTCACAACTCTAACTCGGCTCCGCAGTTCTGCTTTGAGCTCATAACTCAGCTCCGCAGTTCTGCTTATATCCAAGACATTGATCCAAATAAAAGAATCAGATCTGAAATATCGAACTAGGTTGAAGGCGGTAAAACCACCTGTAGAATTTTCTGCATCACTGAAACCAACATATGTATTAGGGATATTTTGTTCTGGACCTTACAAGGTGCTCCTTCCTTCAAGGAACAGAGAAGCTAGTGCACTTTTCTTTTGTGTGGAAATCCAGCATGGAGATCAGGAGATGAAATATGTAAATTTAGAGCACTTGGAAATAAAAAATAACAAACAATAGCAGTATTTACTGGCAACAATTGTAAGCCGCATAAAGCAAAACAAGCCAATCATTTCATACATCATATGCTCAAAGCTTTGCTCAAAATGGTAGCAAACAATCTAGCAGCTAAAATTCCATACACCATAAGCGCATTTGAACGCATACACTAGGACAAATGGCTCAACTTGTCAGTGCTATTAACAATGTGAAACTACACTAACACAACAAAACATGACAACTAAGCTAATTTTTTAGGCATATCAATATCAGTGCAAGTCAGCAAAGTGTGGTCGGTAACAAAAATACGTTCTTTTCTTTACACCTAAATCTGTAATCAGAAGCTGATTCCTCAAAAAGTATTTTCAGTGTGTTGTTATCAGAAGTTAGCAATAGGGAATGTCACCATCTGGAACCTCCCAGTTATCATCTTCATCATCGTCCCCCTCCTTCTTAGGAGTTTTCTGTTTCACTGGAGATTTTGGCTTTGGTCGTCTGACATGAACAGAATAAATCAATAGCAAGCATCTAGTTCTTTGAAGAGAACATAAAACGAAAATGCATATGAGAGTGCCAACAAACATGATCAGCGACGTTTAAACAAAGCAAAATTGGAGGTACTGGCATGATTTATAGGCCAAGTATCAAGATGGAGACTTTTAATTAATTTTTGGAATCTTTAAAATAAGAAAACATATTAGCATAAAAGATATTAGAATTGTATAATCAAAACAACAGATGCCAGCAAAACACACCCTGACCGTTTTCCCAGAGAGATTTTAAGTTTGAAACTCAGCATTGCTTCCAAGGAGTACATGAAAATTCAGCTACTCTTCTACCATGAAACAATCCATTTGAACTATGCTTCCAAATATCATCAGCACATCTTTAGCAACCACCAATGGGTTGCTATGTTGTTATTGTAATGGGAAGCATAACATAAGGTACTTGATGATATCTAAATAGATCCCAGTGGACGGCATTTATATTGATTCAGCATCAAAACCTAGCAAAAAACTAAATGTGATCGTGTACTAGTAACTAAATTAAGAAACTGAATCATCAGCAGTTGTTCTTCAACAAATATTAACAGAAGCCCAAACTGAATACCTTTTTCGGTTCCTTTGAGCAGCGGATCTCGCTTTACGCTTCCTCTTCTCCTGACCGCTCTCAAAAAATCTTCTTCTCTTGCACTCTTGTATAATACCAGCTCTCAGCACCGCACTCCTAAACCGCCTCGCTATCTTCTCCTCGGGCTCGTCGTCGGCGACTTCTATCTGCACGTTGAAGAAATATAACACGTTTGCATTTGCCAGCGAAGGCCACGCCACCGACGTTAGGCTTAGGTCATCGTCACTTGAAATCTTTGTTGGGGGAAACCGACAGGCCACCAGCGGGGTCCAACCATTTGATTTCGTTTTGGGTGAATGTGGCGACGACAGAGAAACAACGTTAGATTGTCGCGATGGCGGTGGTGATTTTGCGGGAAGAAGAGAGAATAGGAAGTTAGAGACGACGGTGACAGCGCCGGCCATGATCGTTGATCACATAGCTCATGCCTTGCTGCCTACCCTTTTCTTCCCTAATTATTATTATTTTTTTTTTCCCTAACGTCAGGCTTTGCGACTTTGCTTAGGACCTACTACCTAGATAGGATGAGTGATTTTTGTCCCACATAGACTTGCTACGTCAACCAGATGACTCTAATAGCTCTTTGCCATGTGGCAAAGTTGGCCCTCTACTGCTCCACTCGACACTCGACTCTGACTCACCTCGCGCCACTCACGAAAAATGGGGTCCGCTTGTAATACAGCGTTTGTATCTCATACAGCTGAATTCAATATTTTATTAAAAAAAATGACAACCGTTAGATAGAAGTAAATACATCCAATGGTTAATATGTGTGATAACTCATTTTGGCGACCGAATATGGCAGTAATTATTTCATCAATTAACTTAACTAAAAAATCTCAGCCGTTGGATTGTCTCTCTCTCCATCATAATAAAAGCCTTCGCATTCTCCCTCCTATTGTTTTCTCCCACATCCAGAATTTTGGATGATAAGAACTTGTTATTCAAGAGTATTCACCACCCATCACAGCAAAGAGCAAAGATGTAGCCGAAGGAGTGCCGTTTATTCAAGCTTACTCGATCTATCACTCTCACTTCAATTCGTCGCTCAACTTCTCGAGGGCATCTTCAGTTCGTCACTCACAGCTTCAAATTTTCACTCTCGTCAATCACCTCTCTTGCTGTACCTCTCTCTTATGTCTCCCAACAACTTCGGTGAGCTCTCTCTCTAATTTAATATATGAAAAAAAATCTTATCATGTCATTTAAATATGCTTGAAGTTTCAGTTTAGTTTATGATTATTACTTGAAATTTTGAGATGATTTCCAGGGATTGATAATTGAAAGATAATTGGTAGGGCTTGTGTTTTTTTTTTTTTTTTTATCTTGAGATTATGTTTTTCACAAAAAGGAAAAAAAAAAAAAAAAAGAGGTTGCACTATCTAGCATCAAGCAACTGCAAGTAATGGGGTTTGTTTTGATGAGCTGCGAATTGGGGCTTCTCATTTTCTTGAATTATCTTCAATATAAGTGGAAAGAGATTTCTTCTCTCCAAAAAATTATTGTATATTTCCTTTTAAATTCTAGATTGACATGTAGCCGATTTTTGATGTTTGAAGGATTTTATTAAAGAATGTGCTGCTGCCAGTGGCATGAATTAATGTAGTCTCGCTAGTATTCCTGATTTGGGGTAATGATGTAATTGAACGATTATATTTCGATTATTCTTATATTTGAATCCAGTGATATTGTGGTGGTTTTATGATAATATTCTATCGTTTTGTGCTGCATATCAGCCAATGAGTTGGGTATGTGCTGGGTATATGCTGTATGGGGTTGTTGTTGAATTTACTGGACCTTGGATGTGATTCTTGCCATGTTTATAAGAAATAGACAAATGTCTTTCTATCGTAATAGAATTGTCTAAGCTGCGTTACGATAAATGTTAAGTAACTATGCTTTGTAACCTTAAACCTTTATTTGTAAGACTTGGTGTACTTGACTGTGAAAGAATGTTAAATGTTGACTTATTTTCATTGGTGAAGATAAATGAAGTTAGGAAAGGTTTGTAATCACTATAACCGTGACAATTTATTGGGTAGACTTGTAATAATTTTATTCATGGCATGTAATTTGTTTTTATCAGAGGGCATGTTTGCTTGTAGTCTCAAATCTAGGGTAATATTTAAAATAAGTTCTGCAATATATGTTTTGCTATTTTTTATTTTTTGTTTTTATTTTAATTGGTTTTAGTATTACTTGGAGGGGAATTCTGATCTGCTGAAGTTAATGAAGCTGGTGCAGCAAGCAGGCCTTTATCTTAATCTTACAATTGGCCCTTGCGATTGTGGTAAGTGGAATTTTGTGTAAGTTACAACAATATAATTTTTTGAAAAGAGCCGACAAGACTCTCTATTTTCTTTTGTTTTTTTGGAATGTTGAGCAAAAATTTTCTTTATTCTCAGGGGCCCTGTTTTGCTGCAGTACATTCCAGGTATCAATCCCTCTGATATACCATCCCTTTATTAGGTGTTTATAATAATTCATGGGTTTTGTCATATTGGTTACAGCCCATCAGCCCCTACTCCTCTTTCCCAGCAACCTTCAATGCTTTTTTTTTATAATTTTTTTTAAGCATTGTACTTTGATTCACGGTGAAATTTGTTTGTATGATGCTAAGTTGAGGACACGATAATAGTCATGATTTTACTGTATGTAGCAAAGATAAATGTCCATAAAATTTTATGTTGTTGAAATAATAAGATTTCGCTAATTTTGTAGTAAGAAATGAGGGCTATTGATCCCTTCCGTTTATTATATTCAATTTTTTTTTCACTCTTTCATTCATTTATTGTGAAGTGTGTTTAGGTATTAGTCATGGGCAAAGGTAAAGATCTTTACTTTGGTATTTTTGTCTTCTTGTGCTTCATTGGTATAAATGAGGAAAAAAAGCCAAAAATAAAATAAAATTATAATATTTGCATGAATTCCATCGTCTATGGTGTGTTGAATAGATTAAAAAGCAAGGAGTACAGTGATGGAATAGCAGGTGGGGGAACTATTTTTTTTTTAAAAAATATAATACATATTGATGGAATAATTATCCTTCCCTTAATTATCTAAAATTTTTCTTTTGGAAGAATACAAATGGACAGTCAGCAACGAAAGCGTAAACGACAACCAGAGGGCTTACAGAAAAAAGGTGCTCCTATTCTAAGAGCAAATGGTCAGGACGCAGTTCCAACGTCTTCAACTTATGGATTTGTCTCTTACTTGTAAGTAGTCATTGTGACTTACCTATCGACAAATAAACACACCGATACCAGATAACACTAATTAGATGTTATGGTTTTGCAGCATTGAAGAAGTTAAGCGGTTGAGAAGTGAAAATTCAGATTTGTCTGTTACGCTTGGGGTTAGTATATTCATTAAATGTAGCATGTACATCTATTATTTTGTGGGTTTTTTATGTTTTAAAACATATGCATTACCTTTTTTACAGTTACGAAAACATATTGGGAAAACCTACAAAGAACTTCCTCCCGAACAAAAGGCAAGGTACAAAAAGAGAGATGAAAGGATGGGTAATTCGGGTAATTCAAACTCACATTCTGGTGACAATGAAATAGTGGAAACTAAGTGTGTACCTGAGCGGTTTTGTGCGCTGGGTAAGAGTTTATCGGAAGAGAAGAAAAAAGCAATAAGAGAAATAGGATTTGAAAGCCTGCTTGAACTCAGATGTGGCAAGCTGAAGAGGAAGTTATGCCATTGGTTAGTTAATGAGTTTAAACCTGAAAGGAATATAATTGAACTTCATGGTCAGAAATTAGAACTTTGTCCCAAAATGTTTTCGAAAATCATGGGCGTAAAAGATGGAGGTATGGCCATTAAGATTAATGGTGCAAGTGATCATATTGCTGAAGTGCGACGTATTTTCCAACCAACAGTTAAAGGGATTCGCATCCGCACGCTCGAGGAACTAATAGAGCAATTAGATGAAGCCAACAAGATTTTCAAGGTTTGTGGATAACTCAATTACAGCGCTTGTAATTGCTTACAATTGATTGTGTTTTAAATTATGAATCTTTGTGCATAACCCCCGTTTAATCTATAATATTTGTAATTGTAGTTGTATGAAACACTTGAACTTATTTTTAAAAATGTGCACACTTAAGCTATTTATGTAGCTTATTAATGCTTGCAACCGTTCACGATGTTGATATTCTTACATAAAGTTTTTTGCAGGTTGCATTTACCTTATTTGCTATAGTGACATTGTTATGTCCAATAGGCAGTTATATTTCAACGTTGTTTCTTCATCCCATCATGTTGTTCATGCAGATCTTTTATCTCCATAATGTTGCATATGACAACATTCAGCCCGATAGGAATATACTTCCCATCACATTCTGGAACGAATCAAGGATCAAGAAGTTCATGAAGTGGCTTAGATCCAAAAGAGGGATTGGAAGCGATAAGGTAATCTCTTCTTGTAGGGTGCTTAGTTGAATTGAAAACAGAATTAGTTGCATTATGCAGTATAGGCATAAATTCATTATCTATGTCAATTCATTCATAGTTTGACTCCAAATGGAGTAATAGGTCACCATTAATTTTTGGTAATCGATTCAGTTTTTTAAATTTTCAAATCTGTCGTCAAGCTGGTCTACCACAACAGCCAAATGATTTTGATTGCGGCTATTATGTGATGAAGTATATGGATAGTCCTTGTATTGTTGTCCATGACTCTTATCAGGTTTGTACAGTTGTATCTTATTGGTGTATAATATCTTTTCTGTATTAGATTAACAAATAAGGATTTATATCAGCAAGATGAAGATCGACTTTTTAAAAAAGGTTATTTTTTTTTTAACTTTTTCAGCATGACTCGGATCACGCTCGCCTTCTTCTAGCTCTTTATTTGGTGCAATCTCCGCTTAACAAGATTAGGTGTCGACTTATTCAAGAAGCGCGCAAGTTATAGGTTGACTGTGCAGTCTTTTTTTTTTTTTGTTTGCCGAACCATTTTGTAGCATTGTAGCAACGTTAGGGTAAAAGGTTGGCAAATTTTTTGTGATGCCACCCCATTTGTTGGTATTTTGTATAGCAACTACTGTTGTTGTAGAATCCGCGAGTTCACTAACCTGGGTTAGCTGATGGGTGGCCCTCTTATTTTTTGGCTGAGGGTGCTTATTTTACAAACATGTGTGTTCCGGCAAGATTACAATTACTGCACAGGCGTACAGCAACTGTGACGGCCCTATTATTTTTTGTATATGTGAGGGTGTTTATTTAGTAAGAAATTGTACATGTAATGGTTAATCAATTGATGTGTACGCTTCTGTACAAGTTTTCTGTTTTTCTTGATTTCAGTTTTTTCTTTTTACTTGATTTCAGTTTTTTCTTTTTTAAGTGCAAGATTAAATGGTGGACGGTTTGGAATTGTTGTTTGGCTGTTGGGAAATGAGAAAGGACAATGAAAAACTAAACTCGGCACCAATTGGTTATGTGGAATAAAATGAGTATTACAGGTTTGTCCAACTAAAGGCCCCTTCGGTTTCTGATCTTGAAAACCTTGTTCAAGAATTTGAAAACAGGTGGGGAGAAGAATATGTTCTTGTTAAACAAATAAGCCTTTGGATAGATAGATTTAAAGCACATGTCAAATAGTTTACCATTTTTTAAATGCTCGTTTTCTACACACCAGAGACTACAATGTATGTTTTTCGAAACTTAAGAATTCTTCTCAATTTTACGTTAAATTAGAATATTTTTTCATAAATAAATATAACTAAAAATATTTTTCGTTCTGTTCATTTGACCAAAAATGCCTCATTTGACGCCTGGAGGGGTTGGAGACAACAGTGAAATGGCTTAAAATTTTTAGTTTTTTACTGGTTTTTATATTAAATAGTTTGAATAGAAAATATTGTTTGACAATTTAAGTGTTGGTTCTTTCGTTCTCTTAAAATTGTTGGCCTAAATGGCGAAGAAATCATTAATTTTGATGATAACAATTACATGAAAAAATGATAATTTAGTATATTTATTTAAAGGTAAACTTTCTACCCTAACTAAAATCAAGCTCAAGGCATAAATGATCAATGAGAGCTATAAAAAGGGTACGACGAGTTATAAAGAGGGTACCAACTCAAATAATTCACTTTTCCATACTCCTAATGCTAATACACTTTACTGTGTCCACGACTTTGTATCTTAAAAGCTCAAGGCTTCCTTTCATAATCTCTATAACAAATTATCAATTTTCATTGTATAAAGTTGTATATTTTACAAGGCAAATTATTTAATCAAAATGAGTATTTGAAAATTTACGGACCACATCAACAAGATTTCAGTTTTTTAGCTCCTTACGTGTTATTTTTAAACGCCTAAAAAGGACCTATACGAAAATAATTGAATATACTCGTTCAAAGTATAATTACAGAAATTAGTGCTCATGGACACAAAGTTTGCGGCTTACCTCTTCTTGTGAAGCGGCTAACCGCTTGAATTCACTTGCATGCCAGAAACATAGCGGCAACCCGCCTTCCATACGCGGCTAGCCGCATGTACATCACTTTTTGTAACCCATTCCAGAAACATAGCGGCTACCCGCCTTCATTTCGCGGCTAGCCGCATGTGCTACGCTTTTGATAACTCATTCCCAAACATAGCGGCTACCCTCCTTCCACTGTCTTCCTCCTCAATTTTTTAGAGGTCTCTCTCCCCACTCACTCTCGCTGAAAATTGCGCACTTCTTACACATTTTGTCTCCAAACTCACTCTCCGAAACCATTTTCCATCCATTTTACCTCAATTATCAACTCCCAAACTCTCATTGCATATACACGCACGACTGCCTTATGGGAGAAAATGGAACGAAAGCTTCGAATTAATCCAACGAAGAATTCAAATTACTTGGAATCTCAATACAAATATTGGTACATGTAGGCATTTAGTAGGAATATTGAATGCAAAACCAGTGGACCAATAAGTTAAAACAAGCAAACCAAAAACTGAGACAACTGAACTGAACCAAGAAAATATTTTAGATATTTAACCCACATCATTCAATTTTAATCCAATTACTGGGAACACGGAACGCAAAACATTTGCAACTGCAATTGAAAATACATCAACCGAAAAATGGAGAAACCACAACCGAAAATAGTGATCCACTTAACCAAAAAAAAATTCTAAAAAACCTAGTATGTAACCTTATTAACTGGAAATTTGACAACCGAATAGGAATAATTAACGTAAAACTAGAGAAAACGTTAGTTCAAACACATTAACCATTAAAAAACCTGATATGTAACCTTATTAACTGGTAATTTGAAGATGGAATAGGAATAATTAACGTAAAACTAGAGAAAACGTTACTTGAAACGCATTAACCATTAATAGAGAACTTAGAACGAAAACTTGGAACAGATCCAACGAAAAATTCAAATTACTTGGAATATGACATTATATATTGGTACTCGACGAACTTAGTAGGAATACCGAACGCAAAATTTCCGAATTAATAAGTTGAAACTATGAACCAAAAAATGAAACATATTAACCAAAAACTGAGACAATCAAACCAAGATATAGGTTAATGATAATTAACGCACGTAGTTGAAATTTTACCGAATTAACTGAAATCAAGAACGCAAAGCCTGTGAAACTATAATTGAAATACAACAACCAAAAATGGAGAAAGACCAACCAAAATTGGTTACCAACGTAACCAAAATAAATTTCTACTAACCTCTAACCTACTACTTAACCTTTAGAACTGGAATTTAAACGTATTAGTTGGAATATTTAACGTAAAACACAGGAGAAAACTTTAGCTGAAACACGCTAACTATTAAAAGAGAAAGTAGAACGTAAACTTGGAACGATCCAACGAAAAATTCAAAATGACTTGGAATATCACAACAGATTTTGGTACCTAACGAACTTACTACGAATATTAAACGCAAAAGAATTGAACCAATAAGTTGAAACATGTTAACAAAAATGTGAGAATTATTTACCCCAAACCGAGACAAATCAAACCAAGAAAAATATTAATGATATTTAACCCATGCAATTGAAATTTCGGCAAATTAACTGAAATCTAGAACGTAAAACCTATGAAATTTTAATTGAAATACGGCAACCACAATTGGAGAAAGAGCAACCAAAATTGGTGATCCACATAACCAAAATAAATTTCTAAAAACCAAACCTGGTACCAAACCTTAATAACTGGAATCTCAACGAGTTAATTGGAATATTTAACATAAAATTTGAGATAATATTAGTTGAAATATATGAACGATTGAGGGAGAAAGTAGAACGCAAAGTTGGAACATATCCAACGAAAAATTCAAATGACTTGGAATCTAACAACAAATATTGGTACTTGATGAATTTACCAGAAATAGCGAACGCAAAATTAGTGAACCGATAAGTTGAAACATGTTAACCAAAAAGTGAAAATTATGAACCAAAACCGACACAAATCACACCAAGAAAATTGTTAATGATATTTAACCAAAATATTTATAAATTTGCCGAATTAACTGGAATAAGGAACGCAAACCCTGTGAAACAATAATTGAAATACAGCAACCAAAAATGGAGAAAGACCAACCAAAATTGGTTACCAACGTAACCAAAATAAATATCTACAAACCAAACCTGGTACTTAACCTTGGGAACTGGAATTTAAACGCGTTAATTGGAATATTTAACGTAAAATAGGAGAAAACGTTAGCTGAAACCCACTAACCATTAAAAGAGAAAGTTGAACGCGAACTTGGAACAAAAAATTCAAAATGACTTGAAATATCACAACAGATGTTGGCACCCGACGAAGTTACTAGGAATATTAAACGCAAAATCAGTGAATCAATAAGTTGAAACATGTTAACAAAAATGTGAGAATTATTTACCTCAAACCGAGACAAATCAAACCAAGAAAAATGTTAATGATATTTAACCCATGCAATTGAAATTTCGGCAAATTAACTTAAATCCAGAACGTAAAACTTGTGAAATTTTAATTGAAATACGGCAACCACCATTGGAGAAAGAGCAACCAAAATTGGTGATCCACATAACCAAAATAAATTTATAGAAACCAAACTTGGTACCAAACCTTAATAACTGAAATCTCAACTATTTAATTGGAATATTTAACGTAAAACTTGAGATAATTTAGTTGAAATATATGAACCATTAAGAGAGAAAGTAGAACGAAAACTTGGAACATATCCAACGAAAAATTCAAATGACTTGGAATCTAACAACAAATATTGGTACTTGATGAATTTAGCGGAAATAACGAACGCAAAAGTAAGAGACCAATAAATTGAAAAATATGAAGCTATTAATGGAGAAGCATTACCAAAACTTGGAACTGATCAAACAAAAAAATTAATATCGTTATCTAACCTATAAAATTGGAAGCTTCACAAATTAGTTGAAATGTTAGACGTACAACTAGTGAAATAATAGTTGAAATATTGAAACCAAATGTGGAGAAAGTTTTACCCATTTTTTAAATTAATCTAACAAGAAATGGTTTTATTTCGAATTTAACCCAAAATATGCGTATTGTACGATTTTAGTGGGAATACTCAACGTAAAACTAGTGGATCAAAAAGTGGAGATAAGCAAACCAATTTGTGAGAAAGTGTAATCAAAATTAGGTACGTGTTAAATTAACTTGGAATGTCACCAAATATATTGATATTTAACCAAAAAAATCGAGACATACTTATTTTAATTGTTTTAACTTTTATTCAAGCAAAATATTATTTTTTCCCCTTAAATATTGTTTGTGTTCAATATTTACTAATTTTCCTTGACTTTTTCCATTTTATTTTTATTTTTTCCGCATTAAAAAATTTGTTTTTTAAATTATTAAATGAACAACCGGTAAAATACCGGTTGTTCAAGTTTCCTTATTACTGTTGAGCGGCTGTATCACAAACAGCACTGTATTATAGGAAGACTCCGAAAAATGAACATGTTTTCTGATGTCCAGTCACTCGATGTTGATTTTTATAAATTGGGATTGTACATAAAATACACCTAATCAATTGTTCTACAAAATAATTATATAAATAAGAGCTTTCATTATTATTGTGAATTTGTGATAATTAATTTAATTTCATAAAATTAACAAAAAGGGCAAATCTACATTCTATGAAACTCATCCATTCTCACACCGTTAGAATGGTTCTACAAACAGCGATACAGAGGACAAAAATAAAATAAAAATTGAGGAAGGTGCCGCCTTCAAACTGCTGTTTTCCATACTTCCTAATTTATATACATTTCTGAATGGTCCCCCATTTCACTTGAATGTGTTGCCCAGAGTCGAGCCACCGAAAAATTGCACTTCTTGCCGGTATCTCCACAGCAGATGAGTTGGATTGATTGACTGTCTTATTAGCTAAACTTAAACCCGATGGTATTTTTCGTAGCAGCCCAATGGGCTGGTTCCCTTCTGGACACGCTTCATTTACTTTGCTTTACAGATGTTTTTGCTGATATTCAGATTTGGGTTGCATAAGGGTTTGGAGTATTCCAAGAACTTGGAGAGTGGAGACCCAACCAGAAGAAGTAGAATTGTGCGAGCAAAACTACTGCAAAATGAATGATACGAACTGTACAAACAAGGGTTCAGAAGCAGCAAGATCAGCAGGTCTAGTGTTCCGAATTTGAGTGGGGGATTTTGATCATTCCCTTAGAGAGACTGGATGATGGACCCACACTCTTTAACTTGAATGTACTTTCAGCCGGCTCTAGTGCTCGTGAAGCTTGGAGGGCCATTTCGGCATGGAGTTGGAGACATGACATAGCCAACTGCACAATAATGTAATGTCAGTCATTTGGGCATGTGTAACATAAACAAAAGTCAAATGAAAAAATGTAAACGAAATGCAAATATTAGAACATTATTTAGACATAATGAGTTGACAGTCGGGGGAAATAGAGAATTACAAATAACAGTCCCAGATAAACTCCAACAGACTATTTCCAGTAAAGAAAGAAACATCATTTGATAACATCTTAGCACATGCTTAAAGACTTTTGAAAGCAGATATTATAGCCTTTGAAGAAATCAAAACTAAAAATGAAAAAGCAGTCATTAAATTTGAGCGTAAATGATGCTTTAAAATTCCTAGCTTACCATGTAACATTCTTTATCTGTATCCGAGTCAGCTACATGAAGGGCCCAACTCCGAACCCATTCAAGCCCGTTACAAAGTTCATCATTTCCTTCAACCAAGGCGGATGATACAAAAGAAGGATGAACCGCAACTAAAACACATGAAGCGGCAAAAAGAACAGCTCTTCTGACATATGCTTCTTTGTGATGGCATATGTCCCTGCAATAAGTTAGTACCTTGAGGTTAAGCGAGAGATAAACATATAATTTCAATGAACTGCAGAGTAAACAGATCTGCACAGAAGCAGAGGATAATTATTATTATGGGTTGCAGAATGAACCACCGTACATACACCAAATGATCACTTCCCGCACCAGATTGTAGTAAAGGATGATTTTACCCTGACAGTAAATATTGAACCATAAATGGAAGGTCGTTATTTACCTAGATCTCAACATATCTAGAAGAGCAGGAGCCAATGCAGATGCTTCTGGATGCATGGATGCACATTTTATACAAACACCAAGCATATGGAGGAGTTTCCCCAAAACGATAAAATCCATCCCAAGTAAGTCAACACCATGCCTTTTTCTATCAAATCCCTGCATGGCAGGAAGCATAAAAGCCGCTGCATATAGAGGAAATTTATTATGGGACCATTCCACATGGTTTTCTGACATATTAGCTGATCTGAGGCTCCATCTGCGTGTCTTCCCTTTCTTGATCTGACCACGCTTTGATGGAAGTTCTCTCTCATAACAATTTGACCAGTTTAGCAGGGTTCCTGTCCCTGAGACCTCTTTCCAGGCACCTGCCCCAGGGGATCCTGTGCTACTAGGCAAGAACCAGGATTGAGCCTCTGAAATGGTTGATATGAGGGCATTTGGCTGATGCTTAGGTTTCGTAGTTTTGGAGTTAGCAAGCTCCTGAGCTGCCTCTGTCATGACATCAAGTATCATTATGCGTTGGCTGACATCTACATTGGGAGAATATAGCAGTTTGTTCAGAGTATCAAGGGACTCAAATGGACATGTGACAACCAAGGCAACCAAGGCTCTCTGCCTCTTCTCTTCAGCTGATTCTTCTTCACCTTCTTCAGCCAAGTCAGAGCAACGAACCAGTACAAGATTTCTAACTAAATCACCTGCTAAATGTTTAAGTTCATCAGGTGATGCTCGAACAAGTTTTTCAGCAACATCAAGAGCCCTCTCCAACTGCAAGAGCAAACACAAGTATCAAAAAGATAACGATGAAAGCCGTACATAAAGTTGATTTACAGATAGCATGCATGACTGAATTTGTGAGATCTTCAGACCAATGACATCTACAATTTTGTGATTGCCAACTATATATTTCACCAGATTATTTCATTCAACAGATTGAATGAATGATAATAAATCATCTAGCATCAATGTTCCTGAAAAAGGTCTCAATGCATTAAGCTGTGGAGCTCCTACAAACCCAAACTAATACTTGAATTTCAAAATGTCATAAAAACATTTTGAGACAAAAAAAGACCAACAAATTGAAATGACTCACCCCATCAGCATCATCAGATTTCCGCAGAGCTCCAACTACATCAACCAACTGTGAAAAGTTTCTCTTTAAATCATCATCATCATCTGACAAGTCATATGGCTGTAAAGATGAGTCGCTCGAGGAATCAGAATTCTCACTTGCATTATCGTCATCTTGATCAGAGACTGACCGATAATTTAGTGTAGCTGGATCAACAATTTCATCTGGATCAACCAACTTATATTCAGATGATTTGTTCTTTCTACCTTTCTTATTATTCTCAGCATTGGTTATGCATTTGACTTTCTCTTCTCGCATAGAGGTTGCTGATATCTTTATATCATCAAGAGTCTCTTCCGTGAAATTTGAGTTTGGCAGATTCTTCTTGGTCGTGAATCCAAACTCCCAGTCAATGATGTCCCCAGTCAAGCTATCATCAAGATATAGAGGGTTTTTTGGATCGATTACTTTAGATAATGTTAACGCAACAGCACTAGCCATTTTCCGAACTAGATGAAGAGGGCTTTCCAGCCTGCCTGGCAGCCACCCAAAAAAGAAAAGAAATTATATAAGAAAATATACACCCAATAGCATTGTATGAGACAACCAAAAGCAAAGGAACAAGAATCTACAGCTAACTCCTGGAAGGATCAAGCGCAAAACATCCGTAGTCTCGTCTAGTTCTTCTTTTGACATCTTCTCCAGGCAAAGGCCTACAGCGGCTGTTAAATCTATTTTGGAAATTAAGGGGTTACAAGATCCGAAAAGAAGTAAAATGCAATAAAAGAATGGAAGTTCAATACCAAATCTCGTGAACATTTTGAAGCAGGAAACCCGGAAGTATAGAACATTTCTTTTAATGCAGCAGGATTTCTCATATATAAAAAATTTACTTATATTCGCCAACTTGTTCTGTAACATACATCATTAAATCAGAATCAGACAATTAAAGGAATGAGAGAGGATACATGCTTGCTGCTCCATTGTGGCCAACTGCACAAACTCCTTCTTCGACCATACGGCTACCAGACGCTGCACAGTGTCTATAAGACCTACGGTTTCATGATCCTTTGATAGCGGATCAGCAACAGGTGGGCAGCCAAAAACAGCGAATTGGAGAATCCATCGAAGGCAACAAACAGGAAATACTTTCCACAGTAAAAATTTATCCACAAACATAGACCTTGCGAAGCAAAAAAGAAAAAAAAATTGACATCCACTATCATTGGAAGCAAAAGCTCAATGCATTCATCAGCAAAAGAAAAAATAAATAAAAGTACGTTCCACATGTATACGAAGAATTGGGTAGAAAGTTTGAGTTGCACCAGATAAAAATTACAGTCACCTAAACATCTGTCTGTTTTATCTCTCATAATTTTGCAAGTAATTATAGAGGATCAAAGTTTTCAAGCAAAATTCTTAAATTCCAATCCTACTTTATGTACGATAAACTACAATGTCAATCAATCCCAATTCATTAGAGATAGAGAAGGGACTGTCTATCACAGAACATCCTCCTCTCAGCACAAACCCCCTGCTTCTTTCTTTTTCTCTTCCTCTGAAAGAAAACAAACAGAAAGTAAGGAAGTACATCTGAAGGAGAACGAGGCAGAGAGGAGGGAGGAGAAGCAAAAGGCATACACAAGAAATATCTCCTGCAGTTTCTAGGAAGATTTCAAAATTTCAAGATTACACATTACACAATTGATATACTGCAAATTTTTCATGGTTTCATACCATTTAATTTCACATGAAATGAATTGTCAATTGTCACTTTATTAAATTCTGGATGGTCTAATGCAACAAGAGAGAGGCAGGCAGAGAGAGAGATCTCTTCACATGGTAAAAGAAAATAAATGGTAAGTTTGTCCACTGACCTGACTGATGTCTGTTGGTAAAAGATCTGATGAAACATTAACCATATAATCCAATATGCTTCAACATCAGTGACATGCTCAGATGCCAGCTGATGCAAAAGCAGTTCAGACATTCTTTCAACAGTATAAGGGTCTTTAATTGCTCCCATTATCTTCGACCAGACCTGGGATCCAGGGTTTGACCCAAACAATTCTGTGAGATCAGCATCACTGTTGGACAATAAGACTTGCCGAACGTGTCTAAAAATCTGAGAAATAACTTCATGTAACAGTACATCTGGCAAATAGAGAAATTAGTTACTCAGTGCCAACTCTAGTACCATCCATCCAGCAGAAAGAAATAAAGAAAATTTATCCGGAAATAGTAAATTCTCAAGGAAAATTCATCAGGAAACTGGATGCCTTCCTCAGCTGTAGCCAGTTTGACCATCCAGTGTTGTCACGACACAAATACAACATGATAAGACGTATGTGCAAAATCCTTTTCTTGTTTCATAAAAAAATATAACTTGGGAATAACTGTGCATGATATATTGAAGTTACCTGAAGAACCACGTCTACAAATGCGACAAAATGTTTCCCCTACAAACAGCAAAGTACCATCTGTTTCAGATATGCCGAAGGAAGCTTCTTTATCTGAAAGTGTGATAGCCCTTTCTTCTGCTCCCAATAGAAGTTGAATGGTTAGCTGCTTGAAGAACAAACTACGAGACACTTGTAAAGAGTAAACAAATGATCAATGATAGTTATAAAGAAATGGTCAGCCTATAAAGAAATAATAATAGTGTGTTGCCTAGTCCGTTACTAAGATTGGATAAGTGGAAATCAAACTATAGCTGAATAGAACATAACTTGCCAAAGCACACACATAAACATGTAGATATAAATGACAAACCACACAACATCCAATACATAAGAGCATAAGGATACTGTGATGAGAGTGAAGTTGGCGCCCTCAGCCCTGCTTTGTCAGGAACAGATGCTACAAGCTGTGCCACCCTAGAAATAATTGGCCTCGGCCATCCATTAGTAGAATCTTCTGACATGCTAGTTACGCTAAATTCTCGAGCCATCTGGAGCACTCCATTGTTTTCAAGCAAGCAAAGTACGACTAATCTGTCATAAAAGCTTAGAAGTTTGTTAAAGTGCTTGATCAAATATGATGAAACATTAGAAATTCGTATGATTGTCATCAGTTCGTCATCATACGCTAAATAAAAAAAAATAGAAATTTGTTACATGAGTGTCCATTCGATTAAATATGATGGTCATACTGCAATTCTTACAGCAAAGCCTAACATACCACAATAAACCATCTATACTGTAGTATATATCAGATGAAACAATGTAGCATCCTCAAGATGCATGCAAATATATTTAAATAGCAAACAGAACAAAGCTTTTACTCATACCTTTCCACATTTGACTGAATAGCATTAATATCAATAACATCACTTCTACTCTGCTGCAGACAAGGAACCAGAGTCTGAGCAACCTCAACAGCTAGCCCATTAACAAAAAAAATATCATAGACATGTTTCCGTGCTGAAAAGGGGAAACAAGCTAGCCAATTTGAAGCCACATCTGCATGCAATAGCAATATTATAAGCAATAATGGACATGCAAAATACAACATACATAATAACACTGGGGATCAAATAGTACAAAAAGAGCTAAATCTTCCTCAAGCATAAAAATCAAACCATCAGCCATCACCTCTACCCCATGTTAACTTCCATCCGTATGAACAAGTCATCCACTCATCATTCATGAACATATGATTCTGTTCAATCATCAGCTTGTCCACAAATCTAAGTTTACATACGACCTTCTACAAAATAGCTAAAATATCATGTGTGTTCAGCTAAACTTCCCTGAATGCGACCATTATAAATGTGTATTCTCTTGCAACCCTTTAATCTGTATCTATCCTTTTTTTTTAAATTATTTTTCAAACAAGTTCAATTCACCTTTCACTTGGCTCAGTCACACCTTTAGAAATTATAAAACTTGCATGCTCTACCAAGTATCATATAAAGAAGCAAATAAGAAATCAGTAGAGTAAAAAATCCATCTTATCCTGAAGCTTTATATTATGAATGTGAAAAAATACTATTGAAGCATAAGAGCAAGGCAATTTAAAAAAAAAAAATTACCAAGCAATAAAAAGCGAGCCAATGTTGAAAATGCAGGCCCTTGGTAGAATACCTGCCACAAATCGTCCCTTTCATTTGCACAAGGAACCTTTGCACTAAGGACCTACACACACCGAAACCAGAAAGCATCAAATAAATAAAATCGAGTAATTTTAGAAAAACAATTGCTCTCTGAGTTGTGAGAATTCCCCTCCAGTGAAATGAATAAGACAAACCTGATCTCTGTAACGCTGATCAATAACACCTGCAGTTCACCAATATATATAAGCTAATCACTAGCATTCATAAGCAAAATAGAATAACAACAATAATAAGCTTAAGTTTTCAACTGCAAACTTAATTTAGTTATTAATAAGTTCTCAGTTCCCGAAGACAAGTCAACTGCTGATTTTGTTAACTTCAAAGTCAAATTTTCTATATCGCTTCACATTAAACACTTTCCTACATTTTCTAGGCAACCGAACAACGAATTAAGTAACTGAAACTTCAAAAAATATATGGAGTGCTTGCGACTCAGACCTGAGAGAAGACAAGAATCGATGGGGAAGAGAAGCGAAGCAATCGAATGAAGAGCGCAAATGACTTCGTCAACGCGGTTGGCGTTTTTAACAGCTGTGATAACTTCTCCGACCTTTTCAATGATTCTAGTTTCTAGTTCTCTCCTTCTTTTCTTTGAATCGTTCTCCATGTTTTTTGTGTTTTCTATTATCTTATTCCTGCGGCTGCCCGGCTTTTCGGAAACGAATATTTTTGTTTTCTGGAAATCAAAATTTAGTTTCCGGAAGTCGATGTATGTATATGCTGTATGTCGCAAAGCTCGCCTGTAGAAGACGAGTTTATGCTGTGAGCGGCAAAACAATTTCCCTCTGCGCCGAAGGACACTCCAGCATTCCGCCGGGGAGGAACTGCGTACTTCGAGAAAATAAGTGTATTGGTTAATTTCACTTCAGCCCTTATTTGTTACCCAATCATTTAAGTCTCCAATTTTATTTTATTTTTTCTAATGGCCATTGACTATTAGGACCATTTGAGGTTATTTTTAAAAGTTTAAAAATAATATTAAAAATTAAAAATTAATTTTAGTGTTTAATAAATTTTTTAAAATTTATTTTTGATAAAATTATTCTATCTTATAAATTTTAAAAATTAGAAAAAGAATAATTTTTTAAATTTTAATTTTAAGAATCAATTTTATACTTAATATAATTATATATATACCCTCATATACAATAAAAATCTAAATTATTATTATTAATTAGGAAATAAAATTATTAATTTTAAAGAGACTATTATTACTACTAATTATATAGAGATGAAAAAATAAAATTAATAATATAAAACATTTATTTTAGTTATCAATTATTATATATACAATAAAAAATATTTTATGTACATATTTATAAATATATAAATAAATTTTATTAAACATTTGTTCAATTTAATTATTTATATTCTTACAGTAGGTTAAAGATAAGATTTATCAAATACATATGACTGTTTTTAAAACTTACAAATTTTTTAAAAATAAATTTTATCAAACATTTAACTTTTTTTATAATTGATTATTTCTACAGTAAATCTAACAACAATTATTTTAAAGTTATAATATTATCAAACTAGCCCTTAGTGAAAATTGGAAACACAACGATCCTCTTTTCGCATCACCATTGTGTTTATAGGTGAATGTGTCTTGTAGGATTATGACATTATTTCAACAAAAGAATTATGATTTATTTTCTTGTTGCATAATAAGTGTTGTATTTATGTTTCCCATTTTATAGATTGACATGATTATTTACATGGTTTCTAACTTAATTAAATTGTATTGACCAATGTTAAATATTCACGACCACAAAGATTATTTGTTATGTAACGGCCATTACATTAATAAGTGATTTTAGGTACAACTATATTTTATCGTATAATTTAGATAAGTCTACTTTAATGTATTTTATTTTAATTGGCTGTTTTGGTCTTTACTAATAAATATATCAATACTTTTTACCTAAATATAAATAAGGTTTGTGTTGCTCTTTTGCATTTTGTATTAGGGAAATAGGTTACTATTCCTCATTGCTTTCACTGCTTTATTTTATACGGTGAAAATCTGGATCAATAACAAAAAGGCTAAAATTAATATGATTTAAGATGAGTTATGCTTTTTTTATCTAAATTATAGATCGTGAATGAAATACAAAATTTAATACCTTATATTATGAAAAAAAATTATAGAAAAGTACATAAATAACATTCTTTTTTTCATAATACAAAACTAAAAACATATTTAGTCATCTTCAACCTCTATATTGATCAATAGCAAATTTAATTTTAACTCAAAAGATAAAAATAAAAATAAAAACTGAATTTAGATTAAAGTAATATTTGTCTCAAAATATACCATGTATTTTTAACAAGTTGTGATTACATGACAACGTCTTGTAAGTAAGGTCACATAAGATATTATATAACTTAAAAAATAACATAAATTTTAACATAGAGAGCTAAGAATAGAACAAATATTTATCTTTTTAAGATTTTTAAGTGAAAAGTCATTGCAATTTTATTATCGAACTTGTGTACATGTTAGTTAACGAATTTTGCTAACTACAGGTTGTTCTGAAGTTTCATGAAACAGTAAGGGTTTTCAGTGTAAGTTACCCTCGCACGAAACGACATAGTTTTCATTTTTCACTTGGAATAGCAGAAGCTAATAATTTCCATACGCTCGCTTTTTTTTTTTTAAGTAGAGGTTTCCGTCAATATCAAAAAAAAAAAAAAAGTAGAGGTTTCCGTCCCCTTTTTTCTTGCTCAATATGGCCACCGCCGTGCTACCACAAGACGCCAAAAAGCTCCCCCGCCCCGGGCGGGGCGGATTTCAGGCCCACGGCCTTACCGAAGAAGAAGCTCGAGTCCGGGCCATCGCCGAAATCGTCAACTCAATGGTTGAACTATCACGCAAAAACGAAACGGTCGACCTAAACGCAATAAAATCCGCCGCGTGCCGCAAGTACGGTCTTGCACGCGCCCCTAAATTAGTAGAGATGATCGCCGCGCTACCCGAGACTGACCGCGAAGCCTTGCTGCCCAAGCTTCGAGCCAAGCCCGTCAGAACGGCTTCCGGTATTGCTGTCGTGGCCGTTATGTCAAAACCACACAGATGCCCCCATATCGCGACGACTGGAAACATTTGCGTGTACTGTCCGGGTGGGCCAGACTCTGATTTTGAGTACAGTACGCAGAGTTACACTGGATACGAGCCTACTAGCATGCGCGCTATTAGAGCCAGGTAGTTAATATTGTTGATATTGCTGTTTTATTTGTTGTAATCGTGCTAAATGAATAACTAGATATCACAATATTACAACGAGGTTTGGGTTTCTGAAAAATAATGATCCTTTTAAAATATTTTAATTATGTTAGGTTTTGGTTATTGGTTAATGTGATACCTTGCATTGGTTTTTTTCAACTTACTAGCTTTGTGCATCCAGATACAATCCATATGTCCAGGCAAGAAGCAGGATTGATCAGCTAAAACGTTTGGGTCATAGCGTAGACAAGGTTTGGCCGATTCGCTATTTTTAATTGATGCACTGTGTGATTGTTTATTTATAAGCATACATCAGGTTCTTATTTGTGATACTGTCATGTTGTCAGGTTGAGTTCATCTTAATGGGTGGTACCTTCATGTCTCTACCAGCAGATTACCGTGATTACTTTATAAGGAATCTTCATGATGCTTTATCTGGACATACTTCTGCCAATGTTGAAGAGGCAGTCACTTATTCTGAGCATGGTGCTACAAAATGTATTGGCATGACAATTGAAACGTGAGTGACTGTCATTTTTCATGGAATTCATCCTTGTTTAAACCCTATACTGAAGTTTGTTTTTGAGTTACTTTCCGCTTTCCAAGAAACCCCTAAGCAGTATGCTCTATCTACTATTTGGATGCTTAATGTTCATCTTTCATATAAATGATCAGACTGGATGTTGTAGTAGCATATCACATATGAAAATGGCTTACTTGTCTGTTTCTTTGTAATTAATTAGGAGGCCAGATTATTGCCTTGGACCTCATTTGCGCCAAATGCTTTCTTATGGTTGTACACGATTGGAGATAGGAGTTCAAAGCACATATGAGGATGTTGCTCGTGACACAAATAGAGGGCATACGGTAGCTGCTGTGGCTGATTGTTTTTGTCTGGCAAAGGATGCTGGTTTCAAGGTGTGCTAGTGCTCTATCACATATGTTGTGTATCCCTCAAACGAATTGATGTTTTATCTCAGTCATGTTAATACGGATCTGATCCTATATCCACGGAATGAGCAAAGATTGTTTTATCTTAATCCTTTTCTAAGGAACAGTCATGCTCTCATGCTAATTTGGTCCTTTTCATTTTTAGCAAATGAATCCTGCGTATTGATGCTGAGCTTTTCTTGCATTTTGCTGATTTCATTTTATGTGTAGGTTGTTGCTCATATGATGCCTGATCTTCCAAATGTTGGAGTCGAGAGGGACTTGGAAAGTTTTCGGGAGTTCTTTGAGAGCCCATTATTTAGAGCTGATGGGCTTAAAATTTATCCTACGCTTGTGATTCGTGGGACTGGGCTTTATGAGCTCTGGAAAACTGGTAGGTATAGAAATTACCCACCTGAGCAACTTGTGGACATCGTCGCCAGGATTCTAGCCATGGTACCCCCTTGGACTCGAGTTTATAGAGTTCAGCGTGATATTCCCATGCCTTTGGTTACTTCCGGGGTTGAGAAAGGGAACCTTCGGGAGCTAGCTTTAGCTCGGATGGATGACTTGGGCTTGAAATGCCGTGATGTTCGGACACGCGAAGCTGGAATTCAGGTACAGGGACAACCATGCCTATTTGGACTTGATATGCACTTAAAATTTCAAAATTTTGAAATCTGAATAATGTTTCTGTGATAAAATTAGGACATCCATCATCAAATAAAGCCAGAAGAAGTAGAGCTTGTCCGTCGTGATTATGTGGCAAATGAAGGTTGGGAAACATTTCTTTCGTACGAAGACACACGCCAGGTATTGGGAATACTTTCTTCCATCCCTTTTGTAATTTTTATCCGTGTGCCTGAGCTTTTAAATCATGATATCTTGCCAGGTGCTAGGAAATGAAATTTCTGAAACTATCTGATTTGCCCTTTTCACAATCATATTTGTATGTTAGCTCAAGATCTGTTTATTTCACAGCCACATCATGATCTTTTCTCTGCATCGCTTGTTTAGATCCTTCTGTTTTAATTCCTTTGTAAAATGATGTTTTGTTGGAGCAGTTTCTGATGGCAGAATGATATGCTCATTATGTTTTATACCTCAACAGGATATTCTTGTTGGCTTGTTGCGCTTGAGGAAGTGTGGGCGGAATGTTACTTGTCCAGAGCTCATGGGCAAGTGTTCTATTGTTCGTGAACTCCATGTGTATGGAACCGCTGTTCCTGTGCACGGTCGGGAAGCTGACAAGCTGCAACACCAGGTAATGATCTGGATTATTATGTAAAATGAGGAACTATACTGAGATGAACTTCTTGGAGGTGAACCCAGAAAAGTATCTGCTCGATAGATTTGTATTTGCCCCCTGAAGTTTTCTCTTTTATCATATCACAGGGTTACGGTACACTCTTAATGGAAGAGGCAGAGCGGATTGCACTTGGAGAGCACAGATCAAGAAAGATGGCCGTTATTTCAGGTGTAGGAACTCGACATTACTATAGAAAATTGGGATACGAACTTGAAGGTCCTTACATGGTGAAATATCTTGAGTGACCGGACAATAGAATTCAACGCAATTCTTTACGGGCATTAGCACAAATTTTGTAATTTTATTAGATTGAGTTGTATAAGTTGAGTGAATTTGCCTATGTACTATATCGTTACAAGACATGTTGCACAACATTGTTTGTATTGCCTTCCATGTCAGAGTTCAGGGTTGCATTTGGATTCTGATAAAACAAGTGGGTTTGATTCTCCTTTTTTCTTTTTCTTTTTTGGGGTAAACACACACTTCGACTGAAATTACCGTCAAAAGTCAGTCAAGACCTGTCAGCTCGGTTCGGAAATCTAAATATTACACAAAGCAATGGTGCCGATTAGCTGACAGAAACAGTAAGGAAAAAAATCTCAGATCTTGAGGAGAGTCAGATAGTTACACAATGCAATGCAATGAGGAGGATAAAATTGAAATTGAATAATACATAAGGTTAATTTAATAATTTAACACAGTTGAAACAAAAAAAAAAATCTGTTGAGTTGTTAAAATTTAACTTTTTTTTTATTACATGAAATTATTACTCAAATTAGAACTCATATTACATAAGACTATAATTGATATTTACAAATTAGACTATTACTGAGACTAATTTACATCAATACTAATAGAGCGCTGTCCAAATTTTAACTCTCATAAATATTCGAAGATATCTACTCCTCACACTTAGGTAAGAAAGAAAATTATTTTCACTCAAATTTAATTGAGGAATAAAATAACCCCACAATATATTTGTGGGGGTTCAAACTGTTGTCCTCTAAATTGGAGGACAGCAACCCCAACCACTCCGCCAAAGGCCGAGTGGCTGTTAAAATCCAACTAAAAGTGTTACGAAACACTTTAACAGTTAAAGGCTTTAGCAGTCTAATTACCGCACCACACTCCCACGTACACTCTTAATCGAAGAACATGGCCTAGAATGTAGGATAAGGTTTAGGCAGCAATACCTTCTGCAAATACTCTTCAATTGTGGCGACCAAAGCGTTTTCAACTTTCAAGTCTTTAGCGCTATTCACGAGAGTGCTGAGTGCGTACTTCGAATACCCTCAGTTTGGATTTGTTTATTCTCCCGGTTCTCTTGCCAATTGGTGCCGTCAGTTTAACACACCCATGCTTAAGTCAACTTTCACTCCCATTTTCTCAACGTCCCCTTTAAAACCAAGAACCCCAAAACTCTTGAGATCTTACTTAATCAGCAGCTCTACCTCAGAAGCCACTCAACCTGTTCGACAAAATGCCTCAACTAAGATCACCCCACAGCTCTCCCCAACTTCAGCTTACATTCACCTTCCCTTCTGCAGAAAACGCTGCCACTACTGTGATTTTCCTATCGTGGCTCTCGGTTCTTCCCCAACCCAAACCAACGACGATGACCCACGTGTATCAAATTACATACAACTACTCTGTAGAGAAATCATTGCAACAAAACCGGGGCATAAGACCAGCCCACCTCTTGAAACTGTATTCTTTGGGGGCGGCACACCGTCCCTAGTGCCCCCGAGGTTTGTATCATCAATTTTGGATACATTGAGAGACAAGTTTGGCTTGAGTCTGGATGCTGAGATATCTATGGAAATGGATCCTGGTACCTTCGATGCTAGGAAAATGGAGGAGTTGATGGATTTGGGTGTGAATAGAGTGTCTTTGGGAGTTCAGGCATTTCAAGAGGAATTATTGAAGTCTTGTGGGAGAGCACATGGTCTTAAGGAGGTTTATGAAGCCATAGAGATTGTTAAATTATGTGGTGTTGAGAATTGGAGTTTGGATCTCATTTCCTCTCTCCCTCATCAGACACCACAAATGTGGGAGGAGAGTTTGAGACGAACTGTTGGAGCTCAGCCCAAGCATGTGTCAGTGTATGATTTGCAAGTTGAACAGGGCACAAAATTTGGGATTCTGTAAGTCTTTCTTGTAAAATCTGTACTTTTTAGCTTTACAAAGTATTCATCACTTAGATTGATTTGTTCTACAGGTATACGCCGGGGGAGTTCCCTCTGCCTACAGAAACACAGTCTGCCAATTTCTATAGAATGGCATCAAGTATGCTGTCGAGTGCTGTTTACAGACATTATGAAATAAGCAGCTACAGTGAAGACGGATATGAATGCAAGCACAATCTTACTTACTGGAAGAACAAGCCGTTCTATGGCTTCGGCCTTGGTTCTGCAAGTTATCTTGGTGGATTGAGGTTTTCAAGGCCAAGAAGGATGAAAGAGTTTGTGGATTATGTGCAGAATTTGGAGGCTGGGTTGGTGGATTGCTGGGGGAATAATCATATTGATGCCAAGGACTTGGCCATGGATGTTTTGATGCTATCTTTTAGAACTGCAAGAGGCGTAGATTTGAAGTCATTTGGAGAAACATTTGGTTGCTCCCTTGTTCACACTCTTTGCAAGGCTTATAAACCATACATTGAAAGTGGCCATGTCATTTGCTTGGATGAATGGAGGAGAGCCATGAATATAGAAGAATTCAACAGCTTGCTATTAGATGAAACCAAAATTGGGAATAGGCTGGCTTACTTTCGGCTCAGTGATCCTGAAGGTTTCCTCCTATCTAATGAATTGATATCGCATGCATTTGGGGTCATAGATTCTTAAGAAATTGCTCGAGATGTCATACTATTTCGAAGGGAAACTCACGGTAGCTAGCTGTGGAGGCTGAAAAGTAATTTGAAAAGAAATTCGTAGATTCATTTTAGGGTGGTGTTACCAAAAAAAAATTCAGTAGTTACGTTGATCTGTTGTCAATTATGGTGTTAACAATGAGAACAGGACTCGTAGTGGCTAAGACATGACAAATGGAACATAGCAAAGGCGTAGACAGATCTAGTATGTATATGGCTAGATTGAGGTGAGTTTGGGGAATGAATGATCAAGTCTGAGAATAGATGGGCAAAGCCTGTGACAAACCTGTTTTTTTGTGTGAGACGCGAAAATGCAAAAGCAAGCAATAAGCTTTAGAGACTCTACTTAACTGGGTCACAAATTATCTGATCTCTGCAGAGAGATGTCAGGACACAAGAATTCTTGTCAAGTGTATTAATTAATGTCAGCTTTGATATTTTCTTTTAATTATTATTTAGCCTGCCGCTAATCCAACCGCGTGACTTCGTGTTTTTAATATAAAAAAAAATTTACCATCTCAAATATAAATATGACAATCTCACCTTCGATTTGTTGAATTTATGTACATACTGTCAGTTAAAAGCATAAATTTATGAATTTATGAATTGTTGAATTACACAGGCGAGTACGTCTGGACTCCGGACCAGCAGTCGTCGGACATAAGCTCCAGTTAGCTTATGAAAATAAAAATTTAAAATTTGGTTTTACGTCAAGCCACGTACGCATGGTCCTCCAAGATGTGTGGGTTGATTTGGAACATTGTAAATTTATCATTTTATTTTCAGGAATTTGGACTTTCAACGATCTATTTGGCAGAAAATGAAAGATTGAACATGCTTCTCACTACACTGACGAGTGATGAGGCATTAAAATGTTGATTTTCAAGAAAAACTGCTACCAATCACAGTTGGTCGTCCACTAGCTCCACTGACAACTTTTGTTGGTAATTAAGCCGTGAAAAGTAGGCCTCCTACCCCTGCTTGAGATCTCCAAACCCTCCCCATCACAGGCTCCCACAGAAGCAGAATACTTAAAAAGGAAAAAAAAAAAGTTATAGATAAGGTTAATCAGACAGATTGACTAAGTCTTGTAGAAGCCTCATACAGGAAGAACATTTTTTTAAAATTTGTTGTGGCAGTTCTAGAACTTGCTACAAGACATTGTTACCTGACTATATCAAACAGAATGGTCACACACGAGCAATTGCAGATACAAGGCTCGTTTATCAGAAAAAAATTTAAATAAAAGAAAATAAAGGTTGACATATCCTTTTGTTGTATTCATTGATTTGCCCAGCTGCTAGTGGGGGAAGGAGAGAGGCCAGGAATTTAGTAGAAGTTGCACATTTGCTGTCTCGGGCATTCTAGAACAGTCTGGCCTTTCTTTGACATGAAGTTGCGTTTAGAAATCAATGGATGGGGATCACATTTACATGCAAATATCTCTAGTCATACATCTTGTAATCTTCTTTGCTTCACCTAATTACCTAGCATGCATTAGAAAAATGAAGCCAATCAATACCATCACCATTAGAGATGAGCTAGCAAATTAAGGCAAGCAAATCCTCAACATCTGACATCGATAACCTTGGACTATTATAATGCAAATTAATTTGGCTATTAAAAGCTTATAAAAAAAAAAGTTGATAACCTCAGCAACTTGTAAGTAATATCTTGAAATGAGATGTCAAAAGTAGATTACCTTATGAGGGTTTTGCTTTCCGTCCAACTCGAGGGATCCGCTTAAGCTCTTGGGTTCCTCCTCTCATTTCTCTGCGAAAATTCATAAACTATTATGAGGTTTTCGCAAAAGCTTGGAAAATTTGAAATTGACGTACTAGAAACATACCTTTGATACAGATAAACAATAAGATAGAATATAGGAAGAAGCATCAGAGTCAAAATTGAAATAGACAGATAGAATACACTCGGTTGCTTCTGCACAGATGAAAAGAAGAATTAATGCATATTAAATATGAAGCATAACTTCAAGTTTACTTTCAAGATAAGCTAAGAGCAATTTTAGATTCTCTTATTGATGGACTGCATTGAAGAAAAAAGACAATAGCCTAAAAGTTATAAAATTTTAAACTTCTTGCATTGCAAAGTGCAAACAAGCTGAGCTCTTAGGACACCCCCAAAGAAACAAATCAGCTATGGGAATGATAATTATGCTAGCTGGAAATTGTAATATTCCAATATTTGCCAAAGTAAACCAATATAAATCATTAACTGCAACTCTGACCTCTACCCTATAGTCCGAAATATTGCAGCAAAGATTGAAATCTTACCCTGCCTCCTTTAGGAAAGGGTTGACTTTTCCTAGGACATTTGTGAGCATCACAAAATTGGCGCAAAAACAATTCTGCAATTACATGAGAATGGTACTATAAGTATGATCAAATTATATTCTGCAAGTAGATGAAAATGGTACTACAAGTAAGATCAATTAGCATTTGTATAATCAATTTTCTTTCTTAGAAAGAGAAAGAAAATATTTTATAACATCATCAAATGTTTTCATCAGTTGAGAACAAAATAAACAGAAGAAAATAACTTTCACAAGATAGAGAAGAATAAAATAACTTTCACAAGATATAGAAGAATACCGTGAAGACGGCTTGCTGAGGGACCCTGATTAATAGGAAAACAGCGGTTGGCAAGGCTCTGTACCAAAAAGAACAGATATTAACAAATTAAAACAAAACATGAGAATCCAAAATTCCAGCAATAATGGAGGTAGACACAACCTCACAAAGGTGACGATTCTTGGCAACAGCTGCAGGATTGCACTTGCTTCTGGAAGACTTGGAATTCATCACGAAATCACAATGCAATGCTCCACATAAATCAGCCAAGCACTTACCATGACTCTGAATTGATTTAAATTTGTCACACAAAATTAACACAAATCAATGTTGTTTTACTAGGTAAAAATATTCAAAATACACATCCTTTTTCACTCACTATGCAACAATATCTTGTAAACAATTCAATAAGAGATACTTCAAATTTTGATGAGCACATAATGCTCTTTCTTATTTTCATCAATCTAGTTATACCATCACAAAATTGAAAAACATTTGAAACCGTTGAACTGAAAATGAAGTTAATTTCAGGAAGATCCATGGTAGACCAAACATAAACATTATGATCTACAGACATCTGGCCAGCAACATAAAAAATGAAAAATTTATGACAGATTTTCTGAAAATTGAATAAATCACTTTTTGACAAGCCAAGGAACCAGGGTCCACATACAACATTCAGAAGATTGTTGTGTCTGTTGTCAAAATGCTGATCAAGAAATTTTTCAGCACGAAAGCTTTTCTTACAATATCCACACCGCCATTCGTTTATGTCCACATGAATCTTGTGCTGCTCCTGATCCCTGAACATATCATTGTCGGGATGAAGCCTACACTTACTTGAAATCTCATACTGCACTTGCTCCACAAACGGCATCAAATACTACAAGAAGAATCATCCACGGTCATGCACATCACTCAATTTCAAGAACATATCGCACAAAGATAATTGTCTTTTAAGTTTAAATGTTACCTCCTCTATAACACCCCATGCTGCCCTACTTCTTTCTCTCGAACAATGTACTTCATGAGCCCGTCCCGGCTCTTGCTTAAGAGTTCTACACACAACAACTAACCATATTAGTCACAGTCAAAAATTATGCTACACCAATAACTAGATTCCAATAATCCAATCATCACTCATTAGAACTGCGAAATCAACTCTCGTTATAAAATTTTATAAAACTAATAAGTTGATAACTCAATGGACAGTGTCACCTTGAGGCTGAATCGTCAAAACCCTGGCACAAGAAATTAGGCAAAAGAAAAATTAAAAAATAGTGCTTCAATATAAGCTCGTTGAAATATATAAATTCACTAAACACAAAAAAATAAAAATAAATAAATAAAAAGAGTTAAGTTTGTGATAGCACTAATATTGATACCTGAATTAAGATCTCCTGTGGAGAAAACAATAACAAGAGGAAAATTGAAGTAAAAATTTGTGTGTTTCTTCCCATTATTTGTCTTTTGGCTAGCGAGATTTGAGTTTTGAGCTTCTCATGCGAAAAGCTTGTCCGCAGATAATCGGTGCTATTCGCTCTGGTTTCCTGGAATTTTTTATTGCTCTGTTTGGACTCGAGAGGTCTAGTGTCCTGCCCGAAGGTTAAAATGTTTCTGTAACGAAAACCTAATACCGGACCATGTGTATATATATGGGAAAATTTTTATTAATTCTAAAAGTTAAAAGATATCCAACGGTTAAGGCCCAACTGTTATGTTCTATTCATCATAACTGTAAAACAGTAAACTTTTTGAAATTATAAGATTTGCGGCTTCATTGAAATTATTGACCCTTGAGTTATCTCTTCAATTCCCACTTTAATTAACTCTTATTATTTTCAAAATAATAGAAACCCCATTAATTCTTCACATTCAACATCAGCATCAACACCTTGGAAAGCTCCTCAGTAATTGTTTCTTACATTATTACTGCTTCATTCTATCTTCTATTGACAGAATCAGCAATCAGAGGAATGAAGGAGATCAGATTCAGTCCACAAGCTGAAGCCATCCGCAAAAGGTGACGCTTTTCTTTTTTTCCTTGACCCAAATGCTTTAATCGAGAGGTAACCCAAATGAGGTGTAGGCAAGTGGCAACACTTAGCTCTTCCACCTCTTTCCCAACAACGCGCATGCTAATGGTAATGGGCATTGGGCACTTCATCTGATAGTAAAAGGTTCAATTGTAATGAAAATTAAAATGACAATCTTGGTTTGTGCTTTGATTATGCAATACTTTGCTAAAACTGAATCTTATTCATTGATAAAGATGGGTAATACTATGGAGATTAATTAAAAAATGGAGAATGATGAGATAAAATAAGGGGTTAAGTACTACTAGTTTTTGTTTGGTTTTTAAATTCAAAAATGAGTTTCCACGACATCCTAATATTATTTTTTTCGTTTTTATTTATATAATATCAATCTAAAAATGTTTGACAAAAATTTCTCATAAACAGGTAGTTTAAGAAAATAAACAATGACATAATGCAGTTTCTATCATTTGTACTTTATATAAGTTACATACTCACATTTAACTAATTTATAAGAGATGTAAATTGCCATTTGTAGTTGTAAAATACTTTTTTTTTATGAGAAATAATAGAGATATAAACTCTTTTACAAACTTATTTTATACCAAATAATAAAAATAAATTATGTAAACTGAAATGTGTTTAATCCAACTAATGAAAATACAAAATAATAAAAATATATCATGCGGACCAAAAGATATTTAATTCAACCAATGAATTCATGCCATATTAATTTATATAAAATTAATTTTCACAAGAGCTTGTAGTTCTATAATCATTCTATTCTAGACAACGGAAATGTATTTGCTCTTGAAATGAGTTAGATAAAAGTATACATGCAGCGGCGAATGTGCCCCCCTGGTAAAAAAAATAAAATCTAAGAATGAAAGAGGAAATCAGTTTAGGTTTCTAATTAGCTCCATTAAATTTATTAATATAGGCCCTGTAAATTTATAAGCTCATAAAACTTTAACTATTAAGAATCATTAAAACCTATACTTCAATTAAGAATTTTAATAGCCCAACACTCAACATATTTTTACATTCCTAAAAATAGGATTAATTCTTCCAGTTTCCATAACAATAGTAGAGAGAATGTTTTCAACAATAAAATTCGTGAATAATTATCTTTGAAATCGAATGAGATGAATGATAGTTTAGTTGTTTTTGGAGAAAATGACACATTTAATAACATTGATAATGGTCTATTGCATAAAAATTTTAAAATATGAAAATGAGTGAGAACTATTGTAAATTTATTAGCAAATATTTTATATATTTAAAGTTTTAGTTTTTATAATTTACAATTATGTAATTTAATCCCTGGTAAATTATTTTTTGGATTTGCCACCGTATACATGTGAGAATCATTTTTAGTCATATGGTAAATAGGATGTAATTACATAAAAATGGAGTTTCTAGTATTAATATCAAAACTAATAATTACAATTTTATTAAAATTATTATTTAAAAATTATATTTATCATATACTATTTATTTTTATTTTATATTTATAATTTTTTTCACAACAACAGTAAATTTAAAAAAATGATGACATCTCAATACTAAATAAATCTTATTTTATATAAAAGCACGGCCCAGTTGGCGCACCAATATCAACCAACATGTAACAACTTCCAGTGTAAAGTTTACGTACAGGGTACGTCACAGAACAAAAAAAAAAATGATTGGAGCCATAATGCCATGCAAGGGCAAATATATTAGAATTTTGCCTCACAGAAAAATGGCTTGCCCGTTGCCACTCAATGCTCTGATCTCCTCAGTTTATTTATTATTATTATTTTTTTTTTTGGGCTTAATCAATGTATTCAAAGAATAATGCTTTTCTGTTTCTGGTTTTGATGCTTCTTACTCTGAAACCTGTATCTTTTCTCGTGGTGTTCTATAACGGGTTTCTGTTTCTGTGTGTTGCCGCCTTTTATATGTTGCTGAGTTTTGAGAAAACCGCGAGGATTGCTCGTTACTTGCTATAACTACTTTTTGTTCTTTCATTTCCGATGCTCAAAAGGCACCCTGCCTGCAGCCATGCCTCCTGCGAGTTTTCCTCGCCGCGGGGATTGGACGAAAGAAAAGCGAAACAAATTAAACAAGGGATAAGGCGGTATTTTTAGTTCTATCATTTTCCTACTCATAAATTTTAATGGGATAATAACATCTGTATTCCTATTGTTTTAATTAACTCCAAGTATTGACATTTTTTTTTCTTTGATATCAAATAAGTCCCTGATGAGAACCCTAGTAACCTTCTTATTTACATAAAATTGAATATTAACCACATTATGTAATTTGATAGTAAAGAGTACTTCGGTCATTTTAGTAGAGATCACATTACGTCATATTAAATATCTTATTTTTATTAATTGTAATTTTGTTACTGAGTTAAGAGGATATTTCAACTATACTTTATTAATTAATTTATTTGATATAAGAGACGCGAATTGTTAAGCGGACGGCGCACCTTTGACACAAGTTGAAAAACAATCTCATAGCTTCAAAAATCATAAAAAATTAGGACATGAATGTCATTTTCCTGGTTTTTTGATAGGATGCAATTATAAAAAAACTGTAGAAACTGTTATTTATCATAAATTAGCCCTTAAAAGTGCTATTTATCATTGACTACCTCTAGTAAGAGCTACTTTTGCGGGAAAAGAAAGAGAGAGAAAAAAAAAGGAAAATAAACCCTTCGAAATGAATTGAAGCTCCCTCTCCTCCGGCGTTGGTTTCTGCTCAGCCTCAGACAGAAAGTGAAGCAATCCACTTCGGCTTGCGAAGAAGTGACCGAAAGGTGATAAAATGGGGAAGAAAAACAAGAAAGCAGGGAAAGGCAAGGAAAAAACAGAGAGAAAAACAGCCAAGGCTGAGGAAAAAAGAGCTCGTAGAGAGACCAAAAAAATCTCTCCTGAAGATGACATTGATGCCATTCTGGTAACTTCAAAATCAATTTAATTTTTTTTTATTTATAAAAATATCAAATGATTTAATTTCTCATTGACTTGAATTTTCGCAGCTGAGTATTCAAAAGGAGGAAGCTAAGAAGAAAGAGGTCCATGTTGAGGATAATGTCCCGGCGCCGTCTCCTCGGTCTAACTGTTCGGTAGTGCAGTTACATTACATTTACTCGTTGTCGTTAGATTTTTTTCCCCCCAACTTCAGTTTTCTAAAAAGAATGTGTTGAATAACTTTGTAGCTAAACATAAATCCATTGAAAGAGACAGAGTTGATACTTTATGGTGGTGAATTCTACAATGGTAACAAGGTCAGTGTTTTGACTTTTGATAGGATTTAAAATAAGGCTGTACAGTTATTTGAAGTAAGTAGATGTTGCTATTTGTTCTTGCAAGTAATTATGGTTAATTTGGTTTGATGCAGACGTATGTATATGGTGATCTTTATCGGTATGATGTGGAGAAGCAGGAATGGAAGGTGATTTCCAGCCCCAATAGTCCACCTCCTCGCAGTGCTCATCAGGCAGTTTCTTGGAAGAATTATCTGTATATCTTTGGTAGAGTTGATGAAACTTTGGCTCAATTTGTACATGCAGTAGTGCATGGTCTTACTTATTTGTATTAGCTGTATAACTGCATTTTGTTTGTTGTTAGGTGGTGAATTTACATCCCCAAATCAAGAACGGTTCCACCACTACAAGGTGAAACTTTCGTCATCATGTTTCTGCTTTAGCTTTATATGTCAAATTTTAATTTTAATTCCTTATGTCTTATGTTGCCTTCAACTTTGGGGTTTATAGGACTTTTGGATGTTGGACCTGAAGACTAATCAGTGGGAACAACTGAATCTGAAAGGGTGTCCTAGTCCTCGATCAGGTCATCGAATGGTATTTCCAGGTTTCTTTATATTAGAATGTTCATTATTATTAGTAAGGATGTCAACTTGGCGTATTCCTGGTCCTAAGGCGGCAAATTTTGGGCTTAATGCTTGTACGCATTTCTTCTTGAAATAAAAAAATA
>NW_006262339.1:3992277-4032893 GCF_000493195.1 Citrus x clementina | reverse complement strand
ATTTTGTTAATAAAAAATTTGAACGCGGTGTCTTTATTGAGAGAAAGAGATAAAAAATACTCCATAAAGAAGATCCCACCCCTTGTGTTTGTGGATCCTCTTGGTCAATATCAATATAACCTGTTTTATGTACTATTGAGGTAACATAGGATTAAAGATAGAGAAGTACTACCTAAATCACATACTGATCATCTGGCCAGGTTGGTGTAAATTTGAATCACCTCGATTTCATGCTTCCAGCATCAAGAAACATGTAAACTATTGATAAGTATAAGCTACTCTGCTGAGTGTGCAAATCCCAGTAGGCAAATGTGTAAGGAATCTAGTTTAATTTTCATCCAAAATTGATGAATGATAAATCTTTTATCTTGAGCTTATTTCACAAAAAAATGTTTATAATTTTCTGTTAGAGCTGTTATTTGTATAACCTGGTTTTGAATAAAATGTTAAAGATCCCAAAACTCTAGTTTACTTGTACCTTCATTGACACATAAATAAAGGCCATCAGATCAGGCTCAATCTCTACATAAAGTCCTAAAATTCATAAGACTCCAGCCTTTGTCTTAGTTCACTTCTTTTTTCCCTTTCCCCCCCCCCCCCCCTTTTTTTTTTTAGTTTATTTAATCTTTCTTGTTATGTTACAGGTTTTATACAAGCACAAGATTATTGTTTTTGGTGGCTTCTATGACACTCTTAGAGAAGTAAGGTTGTTTGACGGGTCTCCATAAGATTCTATGACAGCTCTGTACTTGTTAACTCATCTCTTCGTGTCAGTTTTTCTATGCCTGTTTGAATGTTAAAGGCTGTGTCCCTGGCCATTGGGGACACATTAGTGTAACATTTTGTTTCTTTCATCAATAGTGTTGGTGAGCTTTGAATGTTCATTTATTATGAATTTTTATCTTCAATTATGTCATTCTGTGGCAATTAATTCTTTTGTTTCCTTGCTCAGGTATTATAATGATTTGTATGTCTTTGACCTAGATCAGTTCAAGGTGAATATATTAAAACTTATTGATGGGGTCTCTATCATGACTTTACCATCTTTTCATGTTCTACCACAAGCTTAGCTAAAATAATTTGATTTTGCATTGTAGTGGCAAGAAATAAAGCCCAGGCTTGGATCCATGTGGCCAAGTCCTCGAAGTGGCTTTCAGTTTTTTGTTTATCAGGATGAGGTAAGTAAGAAAAATATGCCTCATTAGGATCATTGTGTAGCTGTTTGTGCTTAAGTTTATGTGGTTATAACAAAACATATTTCTTTGTTATTATTTTATCTACTAAATGCTTGCCTAAGATGTGCTGCAACACCGACTAGATTTGATGCCAATTTGACTATCAAATTGCTCTCGTTCAGAGGAATGAACTGTATTTTTATCTCAAAAAGAATTTCTCATGTTTTGCAACTTGCCGCAAACACAATGCTGGCATTGAATGGGCTTTTTGCTTGTGCTAACAATTTGCAATGTTGTAAAAGAGAAGCAAAATAAATTGACTGCATTCTCACCTAGTTTATTTCATACGATGAATCTATTTGTATAATATTATCATTATAATTTCTCATAATGTTAATAGTCCTTTGAGCCAGTTTTAAGAAATACAAATTCATATACTTTTACAAGTTCCTTCAATATTGTAGGTTTTTCTATATGGTGGCTATTCAAAAGAAGTTTCTACTGATAAGAACCAATCTGAGAAAGGAATCATTCATTCAGATTTGTGGTCTCTTGATCCTAGGACATGGGAATGGAGCAAGGTTGGTATTTAGATTTTCAAGTTAATAACTTTATTCTGCTTACATTTCATAAAATAGTTTTCCTGTTTTAGCTTATGGTTTTATCAGATTTCTTTTACTACGGATATGCTTCACTGTCCATATTGCATGTTCTTCACAATAGGTCAAGAAAATTGGGATGCCTCCTGGCCCTCGTGCTGGGTTTTCAATGTGTGTTCATAAGAAGCGTGCTTTGCTATTTGGGGGTGTGGTCGATATGGAAATGAAAGGTTAGTTTTCTGTGTGGTTCTGGTTGCTACTATTTTCAAGTTCAGGTTTTGATTTTAGCTTATTCCTCACCACTTTGTTTAAATTGTCTTTAGTGTTTTATTAATCATTTGGTGAGCTTAACGTTTACCAACTCTTTGATTTGGATTTTTGTTTTTCAACGAGCTTCTCCATATTTGTGCTTGTGACCTAATTAATCTGTGCAGGTGATGTAATTATGAGCTTATTCTTGAATGAACTTTATGGTTTCCAATTAGACAATCATCGTTGGTAAGTACTACTCCCTCTATTCCATTCTTCTTACAAAACAGTTTAGGTAATTTGTGTTCCTGTTAATGACTCTAGGCCGAAATTTACTACAAAATTAATGGGCACTTTGGGCTGTGGGACAAGTTCTTGTTCATTTATAAAAACTTCACAATTTTAGAGGAATATTAGGTTTGCAAAGAATGGGTTTTGTATTCCTAAAATGTAGTCCCTGTTATGATACTTTATAACACGGTCCATGTAAGTTTTAGTTCGAGTATCATAAGCAAAATTTTGAAGTGTCATTTTGTAATTTTTGTGACTTTTGGATTATAGGTACCCATTGGAGTTGAGGAAGGAGAAGTCAACAAAAGACAAGGTATAGTCATGGATATACCTTTTACCTAGGTGTTTGCGGTTAACATTCCTCCCAAAAAGCATCCTTTTTCAGTTTTTGTTTCACCAGACAATTCTCTTTTATAATTAAAATTGTAACCTCGTCCATAAAGGTTCATTTATGTTAGCTTTTTTTATTTGGTTTTGCAGTTAAAGAAGAGTTCTGAGCAAAAACCTAATTCTTCAGCTCTTCATGAAAAATTAAACCCAATTGAAGCAGAAGAGTTTGATGCAAATGAAAAAGATGAAAATGCAGAGTATTATGAAGAAGCAGATGAAATGGAAAGCAACATTGACAATCTGTCGGAGTGTGTGCCAAACAGTGTGATTGTTGATGATGGTGTGTTGGCGGCAAAATCTGGTGGAAAGCCTTATGAATCCAAGAAGAAATCTGATATGCAAAAATCTCTATTACCAGAGGTTAGTTGGTGCCATATTGAAATTATTGTTGTTTTTCTATACATTGATTTTCCCAATCATTGATTTATGAATCACTGTAAACTTTTAGATTGTGAAACCTTGTGGAAGAATAAATTCCTGCATGGTTGTTGGGAAAGATACATTATACATATACGGGGGAATGATGGAGATAAATGATCAAGAAATTACGCTCGATGATTTGTATTCTCTGAATCTCAGTAAACTTGACGAATGGAAGTGCATCATTCCGGTTGGTCACATTACTTCCCTACTTAAAATCTCCGTAACATCTCATTGCTTGTGAATATTTACACTATTTTCTATTTATGACTCCTTTTCTTTGTAGAAAGTTATTTGTATTTTTGTATCCGGTTTTCACTCAGAACTAGGTGCTGAAGTTTTAGTGTTCTAAACCTAGCTAGATTATTGTTTAAATACCAGAGTTTGGCATTGAGGTCAGTTTGTTTTTACATGACACCTTGATGGCACCTGCTTGCATAGTTGAAAGTTTTTGCATAGCTCCAAAGGCAAAGCATAAATAAACATATCTGATTAATAATCTCCTGGACAGATTTACCCTGTATATATTAGGTGAAAGGTGAATCTTGTGAAGTTAAATGGAACTTTTCTTTTCTTCATTGTGTGAAGCATTGTAATTGAACTATTTTTTTTGTCTCCCTCTGAGTCCCTATAAGGGCTCTGGAGTCTGATCTGCTTCCGCCTGAACTGTTCTTTACTTTTTTGCCCAGGCATCAGAATCTGAGTGGGTGGAAGCATCGGAGGGTGAAGATGAGGATGACGATGAAGATGATAGTGAAGATGAGGGCAATGGTGGTAGCAGTAGTGATGAAACCGGTGATGATGACGACGACGATGAGGAGGATGCAGAGGTCCCTCTTCTTGCTTTCTTGTTTCAGCTTAAATATATGTAGGATGGGGTTGGGGGTTGGGGAAACAGTTACAGATGCTGAGCTTGTATTTTGTATTTAATATTGTTATGGACCTTTGCCCATTTTTGACTTTTATCTTCATCATCTTGTGTCTGTAGGCTAGGGATGGTGATGCTGGTTCACTTCAAATGGGAGATGCTGTTGCTATAATAAAGGGTGAGGGCAAGAATGTTCGAAGGAAAGAGAAACGGGCCAGGATAGAGCAGATTAGAGCCAATCTTGGCCTTTCAGATTCCCAGAGAACCCCAATGGTACTTTTACATTTCTCCTAAGATATGTGCATCAAGATTAGCTTCTTTTGATGATTTACTTGCATTGTCAATCGCAGCATCAGGCTTCCATGAAGTTTTTTAATTTGCTCCATCACTTTGCCTGTTCGCCAACTGATTGTTTGTGCATATTTCTTTGTGAAGCCAGGAGAATCCTTGAAAGACTTCTACAGACGCACAAGTATGTACTGGCAAATGGCGGCCCATGAACATACTCAACACACTGGAAAGGTCTGTTTTCACTTTTCATTCTTGACTTTTTCTGAAACAAAATTATGAACACGATCAGATCTTTTAATCAATTATACAGTAGATTTCCTATCTGCCTGAAAGGACTGAATGTGATCTTGATTCTGGCTTACATCCAATTGAGATACATTAGACTTCCTGCTTCTATTGTGGTTCACTTGAGCATGTTTCAGTTAAGACTTGGAGTTACATTCAGATATTAAATTAAAAACAATGCATCCAATGTTTTCTTTCACACTGATTCACTGAGTGCTCCCAGGTTTCAACTTCTGCAGCATTTGCCTCTCAATCATCATGCTCAACTCGTATTATGTACTCTGAATCCTCTTCTTTTTTTTTTGCGTTCTTAACCTAGAGATATGGGAATAAAAGCAATTTCCATTGAAGGAGTATCTTCATCCCCATGTTTTATCACTTTGTGCACTAATTGCAACTTTATTGGGGAGGGGTTGCTTGGAAAAGAAGACTGCATTATCTAAACATTTTTCAAGCAAACCCTCCCCAATAAAGTTCCAATTAGAGCATTATCTAAACATTTTTGCATTTGTAATGATTTCAATTTTTCTATGACAACCTGAAGAATTAATCCATCACCCAAAGAGGCCATGTATGCTAATTAGAGTGTTGGTTCACCTTCACCATGGGGTTTATAGTTCATAAACCAGCATAAATAGGCTGTATATGCTTACCGAACTTTGCCATTTTGGCATACTTATACAAGAATATCGGTTCAGGTTCACCATGCTAACCATGTTAGCCAGGATGATTTAACACCGTAGTAAAGATCTAAAATGGCCTGCAGGTCATAAGGATTGCAAGAACCTCCTGAGAAACAGGGGTAAAGAAAAAAGAGTAATCATGTTGTTGAAATGAGAACAAAATTCCTTCAATATCTTGAGCTTCTCTTTTCCCTCTGTCTCCATAATATGAATGATTAGATCACGATGTAGTATTGGCATTGCAGGAGCTTCGTAAAGATGGCTTTGATCTTGCTGAAGCTCGGTACAGGGAGCTTAAACCAATTCTTGATGAGGTAAGTTCTTTACCATGCAGGTTATTTGGTTCATGGAAGGCTGCTTCCAATCCTCGCGTAACTGGAATCATTTTTGTTAATTTATCATTCTGCAGTTGGCCATATTAGAGGCAGAGCAGAAGGCTGAAGAGGCAGAAGGGCCTGAAACTACTTCGAGAAAGAGAGGCAAGAAGAAAAATAAAAATTTAGCCATAAAATAGTTCAAAGCTCTCATTTCCTTAAGCTATTAAATTGAATTATGTATAATATTTTTGTTGGTTTTAATTGTAATATTAAACCTCTAGCTTGCAATCACGCTCATTTCTGCACGAGTGCATACCCGCGCACACATGCCTGATTTGCTGCACTGAGAATTTTGCATGAGGATTATAATAGATATTGTTTTATGGTTTCATATCTTTAATTGCAAGTGCCGTTACGTTTTAAAAATTAGATGTAAATCTACAAACAAGTTAACCAATGCCTGAAAAATTGGGGAAAAAATAGCAAGTGAATCGACTTATCATTATTTGGTGGTGACTGGTGAATGGCTTTAGTGGCTAAATCGTTATCTTATCCGCGTGACTTTTGGTATCATGTGCTGATAAGTTTGCGCAAACAGAGTGAAATGAAATTGTTTCCAGACCAGTTTCCCACTTTGCTTATTCCGTAATTATATTCTTCTTGATGATAATTGTGTGACTAATACTTCAAGTTGCTTCAAATTCCTTGTGCTTTGTCAAAGCCAGGACCATGAGAGCTGGAAGAGCTGAATCTGAAATGACAGATTGTTCGCCAATAACTGATTCTTTGGAAAAGCTTGATGCCACTGCTTCAAGTTGCTTGTTGCCTTGCATATACATAATAACGAAATGCTAATCCTTGTAAGATGAGGTTGTCATTTGCCCTTTGCTGACACGAAAGACAGGTCGTTTATTCTTGAAAAGATCAGCGTGTATCTTATTAAGCCATTCAAGTGACTATTACTTTGAAGGATCATTGAAGTGATTTTTCTTTATTGTATTTCACTTAGATTTTGATTTCAAACATTTTAAAGTGAACATAAATTTAATTCCACCTTATCTCAAACATCATTTGCAAACTTTTATTTTGATTTTGACTTAGATTTTGATTGTATAGGGCTATGGGAAGTACTGAAAGTAATAGTAATGCACGGTAACAAATTAGGAGTCAATTCATGATCAATCATAGAAATTTTTTGGTGGGTGAAAAATCAGCCCGAAAAGAGAAACCAATCAATTAATTAATATGCCTAAGTATGAAGACTGAGATCTTGACCAGTGACCATAATCTCACCTAGAGCAATGGGTGAAATGATGGATAAAAACACAAAAATAAGACCATTAAAAGAAGAGTCTCTGTAGCTTGCTGGTCATGCCCGGCCCCTAAGTAATGCCAAAACCTAACACTTAACACTAATGCAACACTTATTTCCAGTTTTTTTTTTTTTTTTAATTTTATTTGCTTTCCGCTTTTCACTTCCATTGTCTCTGAAAAGATGAACCCACCGCACCTTCAAGTTTCAGCATGCACTAAAATAGTACCTCTATTTCGCGCATGCTTTAAAAAGATCCTAAAAAGTTATTCAACTACGCATAAGATAATATGTTCATAAATTTTGATGCGTAGCAAATTTTTAATCAAGTAGATGCTATAAGAAGCAACTGGAGGCCGGCACCTTTGTAAACTTAAGCGAATCAAAAAGCATGGGCATGCGTTTCTCCATGGCTTGTCTCCTTTTCATTTACTTAACCCCAGTAAAATAAAATGGAAAAAGAAAACTTTTCTTTCCGGTAAAAATTGGAGAGATTGGAGATGGAATATTGCAAGTAACGAGGAAGAAAGCAAGTCTTTGAACAAATCAAAATGCATGTGCTCACAATTTTTCTGGTAGGCTTAAATGTTTAATTTATTTAATCTCCTTTCTGGTTTATTCATTTTATGTTTTAATTTTTGTGCACGTTAATAATCATTACTCTGAGTGCTTTCGTGTCATTTAGTGTCGGGGCATATAGCAATGGGCATAATTCAACTATGAATTGTCAAACAAAGCTAGTGAATAGTGATAAGTTTTTTTATCTTCAAATAGTATCTAATGGGGCAGCAAAATTTAATAGAATCATTTGTATGGTGAGCTGTACCAAGAAAAATAATGTTGGATCGTCCAAAGATTTTGATTTTGGAATTTTCGAGCTACTTGTCTTAACAAACAATTTCATGCGAAATCTAAGGGAATTAATTAATAGAAACTAGTTAGTCTAAATTATGCTTCTTTCGCTTTTTAATTTTCTCACACTAAACGTCCAAATATTTGGATCCTGCTGAATCCAATTTACTAGTTTGTGAGAGTACAAAACACTCATGAATTCATGATCATGGTCATGCGTCAAAGGTTCCAAATCTCAAAATTTTGACAATGATGTGTTGCCAAACCCTGAAATAAATGCTCAATATATGGGTGCGTTGCAAACTCATTAAACTATTCCTCTGTACTTAAACCAACTCTAGTGGCATTATTAATTCTTCACAATACATTTAAGGGAAAACAACACTCAAGATGCTCAAAGTTAATACTCAACAATCAACATTGTTAAAATGCCTTGACGCCTGAGAAATTAATAATTAAGAACTTTTTATTTATTATTTTTCTCTGTGAGTTCTCTGAAAATCAACCAAAACTTAAGCTTTGATCTTTAAGTTGATGTATACACATTTGGTTGAACCATTATAAACACTAAATATGTTTTTTCTTTTTAAATTCTTTTTAGTTTTCACTTTGGTGGTTTTGTGGGATCTTTGATTGAATTGGGTCCTTGTGATTCTTGTTTGCTAATTACAATATTTAGACTTAGGTCTCGGAGTAATTGGATTGGACCAATTTAATGACTTTTGTGATGTGATAATCAACTATCAACTAAAGTCACTAATAGTATCCGGACACAAAATTACTAGGTAGATTAAAATTATCACACAAATAGTTATTGCAGTAAAGCAATAGTTCTGTCATTTCCACTGCTACGGCCCACTAAATTAACTAAATAAACAAGCCTTCACTATCGCAGGATACAAGTCTAATAGTCAAATCGAATCTTATTGATGCACCATTCTTGGCAATTACTGTTTATTGAATAAAATTTATGCTGTGTATGAATAAACTATATGGCAGAGCCAGGCATGAATTGCCCTTATATAGCTAAACATTTAATAGCATGCCTTACTCTTACGTCTCAGCCAAACCAACCCATTAATATTCAGTCAAAAGCGCTCCCATTTTCTGCTTCTGCTTCCATCTAAAACCCTCAACATTTAAGATTCCTTGTCCTTTCATTATCCGTTAATCCTTATATATATATATATATATATACATATAAATAACTTTCACTATGGGTGGAGGTGAGCTTTGTTCAAAAATGGGTACTGGGTTATTCAAAAAATTGTCGAAGTCATGGACAAAGATGGAGAAGGGTCTAAATGAAGCAGTTTCAAAGAGCTTTATTGGAAAGCACTTCAAGTTGGAAGCCAGAAAAAGTTGCTTCACTAAAGAGCTACGAGCCGGTACCGCCACCTTTTTAACTATGGCGTATATCATCACCGTTAATGCCACAATCATCGCCGACTCAGGAGGGACGTGCTCCGTCGCTGACTGTTCAGTTCCGATGAACCAGACGGCCAGCCCTGACTGCACGTTGAAGCCTAATGTTGGCTACGAAAACTGTCTTGCAAAAACAAGAAGTGACCTCATTGTTGCCACTGTTTTATCAGCAATGATAGGGTCATTTGCCATGGGAATCTTAGCCAACTTGCCTCTGGGCTTGGCTCCTGGCATGGGCGCAAATGCTTACTTGGCCTATAACTTGGTGGGATTTCACGGATCTGGTTCCATTTCCTATCAAACGGCAATGGCAGTTGTGCTAGTTGAAGGCTGTGCGTTTCTCGCAATATCTGCTTTCGGGCTAAGGGCACAGCTTGCCAGGCTTATTCCCCAGCCAGTGAGGCTTGCTTGTGCTGCGGGAATTGGGCTGTTTATAGCTTTTGTTGGGCTGCAGCTTCATCAGGGAGTGGGCCTTGTTGGGCCTGACCCATCAACACTATTGACTATCACTGCTTGTGCTGATAATGACCCAATTACCGGTGCCTGCATTGGTGGAAAAATGAGGAGCCCAACTTTTTGGCTAGGCTTAGCGGGCTTCTTAATCACTTGTTATGGATTAATGAAGGAGATTAAGGGTAGCATGATCTATGGCATTCTCTTTGTCACATTGATTTCGTGGATTAGAGGCACAGCGGTTACATATTTTCCTCATTCTCCACAAGGTGATGCAAATTACAACTACTTTCAAAAGATAGTAGATTTTCATAAAATTCAGTCCACGGCCGGGGTAATTAGCTTCACTAACTTCAACCACAGTGAAGTTTGGGTGGCATTAGCCACTTTGTTATACGTTGATGTCCTTGCCACCACGGGCACGCTGTACACCATGGCAGAAATTGGCGGTTTCGTTAATGAACAGGGCAAATTTGAAGGGGAGTACATCGCTTATATGGTTGATGCAAGCTCTACAATTGTGGGATCAGCATTAGGAGTTTCACCAATTGCAACGTACGTGGAATCATCCGCGGGGATCAGGGAAGGCGGCCGGACCGGATTAACGGCCGTGATTGTTGGGTTATACTTCTTTATATCATTGTTTTTCACTCCTTTATTAACTAGTGTTCCTCCGTGGGCAGTTGGCCCTTCATTGGTGATGGTTGGAGTGATGATGATGAAAGTTGTGAAGGACATAGACTGGGGGAGCATAAAACACGCAGCGCCGGCTTTTGTGACAATTCTTCTCATGCCACTCACTTATTCTATCGCATATGGTATCATTGGTGGCATTGGGCTTTATATTGCCCTTAGTTTGTACGATTGTGTTGTGGGCTTGGTGAGATGCTTTCTGAAACTTAGAAGAATGGTTGCTAAAGAACAAAATCAAGTATCTGCCGCCGCTGGTGTAGATCCAAGCATTGAGCTCATTTGAATGTCTTGGTTTTGTTTTTGGTTCTCAAAAAGTGTTTTAGAGCCCCAATTTTGTGCAATGTTTTGTGTTTCAGGCTTTCAGCTAGTAGGCAATGTTGCATGGTTTCTCTGTACAAGCTAAAGGTGGTCAATAGAACTTGCAGGCTAGTTTCGTGGATATTTTATTTGCAAGTTAACCAATGTTGATAAAATGAATCTAAAATAATTGTAATTGCCAGAAAAAAAATGTTAATTTTAAGAGATGTGGAGCTTCTTCCCCGTTGAAATTCAGTGAGATTCTACTCTAATCAAATGAAATTTGGAAAACTTGAAGGTGTATGCACTTTTTTATTTTTTAAATTATACAATAATTCTATTTGTATTACTATCCGAGTCATACAAATAGTATAACCCAAAGTCTACTGAAAATAGTTCGTAGAAACTGCATAAATAAGTGTATTTTTAAAAAAAAAAGATGAACTGCGACTCAATCCCTCCAATCGATGAGTCTCTTTAAAGTGGCGTATTTTCTTCTTTAATCACGTGTGAGATATAAGAAGTTATGTATATTTTTTTGGTTTGAGCAGTGAGAATGTTTTTCACTTGGTGTTTTCCATTGTTTAGAAATAAAAATTAAAAAAACGTCTTTGGTTAGCCTGTTTTAATTTGAGAAGTCGTGTCTGTAATATTATTCATCTATTTTTTTTTTTTTAATATTATTCATTTTGAAAGTTTAAGTGTTACACTTCAAATCCAGCCAATTGGCTCATGTTTCACTGGCGCCATGCACTTAAGTTTCCTTGAGTGTGCTGGGACTCAATTCTCCTTTCAATAAAATTGGGTAGGAGTATGTTGGTTAAACAATTCATTCTTTATTATGGGAAATAACTTGACATCCACGCAGAGAACTTAATATTGATTTTGGGTGAAAAAAATTAGGGAAAAAGTTCGGTCACTATTTTGGGTAATAACGAGGAATCTGCAACAAAGAATTTAATATTGTTTTTGTGTGGAAAAATTAGGTTATTGTCCTGAGTATGGTGCTTAGCAGGTGAAGGAAATTGTGTGGTTGTAAATTGTACTCCGAGCTTATAAATAGGCTAATTGATCGTAATGGAAATTAATCCCCAAAAATTAGCAATCTAAGAGAGTGAATAAAGAAAAGAATTTGAGAGTTTTTTTTTTTTAAAAAAAAAAAATCAAAACTCCTGAGTGAAATTCATGTGAGGTGTGAGTGTTTTCTATAAACACTGTAAACTATTCTTCCCTTAGTAAAAGATTTATAGTAGCTTCAGAGATGTAGGCATAATTGACTGAACTCCGCTATCAATTTGTGTGCGTTATTATTATACTTTTGTTTTGCTTTCTTGAAAATTTGGTTTTAGGGAAATCTTACGTTTAATGATATCCTAACAGAGTATAATCGTCTCCCCGTAATTTGAGGTAGAACATATATCCTAATATCAATAAAGTGTTGATTGTAATATATCACTATATATATAAAAGAAAAGATTTTATTCTATAGTCTACCTAAATACTTAGTATGCACATAAATGTTTAAATTTATTAATTTGAAAACTAACATATTGTATAGATAGCTTACACTAAGCGTAAATAATACTTTCAATTATTTATTTTGGAGCAAATATTCAAAATATGAAATTAAATTACCAAACATATATTTGAAAAAAAAAACTCTACACAAAATATTAATGCCCGATTTGATTTATTTTTAATAAAAAGTTGTGCGTGCATTTTGTTGACATTAGGGTTTGTATGTGAAGGAAGTTATAGGGAGTTCAAGAAACCATACCTTTTTTCCAAGAAGCTTAAGCAACGAAATATTTGAGTGTTGGATCACGCCAATGGTCGGAAAGAGATCGCAAGAGGAAATCCTTCTCTGATCACAGTATAGATACCCTTTTTAATGAATTGTTCAATGTTATTTCTTCATAAATCAAGAAGAACATGAGAAGCAGCAACATTATTTTTCTTTTACTATGTATATATTAATTGTGCTAAGGTTTCTCAATTTATTCATCTTAGTTGATTTTTTAAATCTAAATCAAATTTGAGCACTATTTTCTTACTTTCATATCAAATCTTTCAATTATATCACACAGACCTTTTTTTTTTCTTTTTTAATTGTTTTTAAATTTTGCATAATATTTTGTATATCAAAATTGAAGTCAATACTTCTTCTTTCAAAAAAAAAAAAAAATTACTTTTACTAAATCAACTGAGTGAATACTGACCTAATTTAAAAGAGAAATAAACTTTTTCAAATACAAATATCACCACTAACTAGAACTATTTTAACTAAAGCACAATCAACTGCATTACAATCTCTTAGAATATGCTGAATTTTGAACGTGTTGTCTCTCATTTGCATCTCGTTTTGAATATAAGTAATGGTCCAAAAAATTTCAATTCTACAACTCTTTTTGTGTAAAATAAAATCATACCTCATTTTTACAATCAATTTATATAATTAGAGGAATCAATTATGTATCTTCTGGAACATGAATGCCTAAATTAACAGATGCTGTTTCTACCCGTTCTATGTTCCACGAAAAGTCATTTGTTGAACATTGCAGTGATTACACTTCCATCTTTATCTCAAATTTCGAGCCCTATTTGATGTTTATCTCTATTAACTACTTCATCTACATTCATTTTGAAATGTCTTTGAGAAGGAGGAATCCAGCTTGATCTTCTCTCTGATATTGTTCTTGCTGCTGATCTCACTTTAGACATTTTTACTTTAGCATATTTCTCAAACACAGCTTTGGCGTTAGCTGCAGAGATCTGGGAATCATGCATTTTATTCTAAAAAAAAAAAAGAACTCTTGCATACCATGTTGTCCAATATAACGCAATTATCAATCTAAGCTCCTCTTTACCTCCTCTTCTTATCATATCTTTATCATACCTAACAAATCTTGATTAACAAGTAACTGCACTTCTTCAATAAAAGGATTTAACTTCCACATTTGTTTTGTTACTTTATAGTCCAATACAGCATGAGTAGTGTTTTCAGCATTCATTTTACACTTAGATATATTGGATCCTGCAAAACTTTCTTTTCCATAAGTTTTTCTGCTGTTAGAAGCATATTATTTGTAGCTCTTCACATGAAAATCTTGATTTTCTCAAGAGAGCAAATCACACTCCACTGACAAAGAACGTTACTAGAGCAAGTAGGGAAATCAGGGTTTTTGATTCTCAAAGCTACTTGATAACCACTCTTTACTGAATATTGACCCTTCTTATCATAATGCCACAAGATTTGGTTTGGGTTTGGACTTTGGACTAGTTGGAAGTAGGATTCCCTGCATCTTTAGGATTAAAATGCTGGTGAATCAGAGTCTCTTTCCACTGTTGATTGTCATTAATGAAATCTACCACTGTTTACTAAATATTTAAAGTTGGGGCTGAAATAGGTTTCAAAGTCTATAGTCTGTGGATCCAATGGCTTTTATGCACTTTATCACCTGATCCAATTCTCCATCTCATCTCCTCATGAATGACTTGTCTCCCGTGGAGTATGCTCCGCCAGATAAATGATGGTTTGGTTAATTGGTTCCCAATTGAGGCTGTAAAAAGTTAGCATTTTGAAGTATCTTGCTTGTAATATTCTTCTCATCAAAGACTCCTTTTTCTTTTTTAATTTTAAACTAATAATTTCGAAAGAATGACGATATTTGGTAATATTTTCACTTGCTATCTTGTTAAAATTTGCATAAAAACTAACATGAAAATCTCTCCTTTTTCTTTTCTAAAATGAAAGTCTCTCCTCTTTCTTTTTCATCTTTTGTCTGGTGAGATTGAATCATGTTGATTGGTGCTTTATTTTAAATTATTTCATTTTTAGAATTTAATAAATTATTATTATTAAATCTCTCATTTTTTTCTTATGGTGAAATGTACTATTATGGTATGAAATTTGATTTCATTTTTAATCAAAATTATAATAATAAATGATAAAATATATAAATAATATGTACATTGCATTGTGAATTAAAAAAATTAGTTTTAAAAAATTCTTATAAGCACATTTTTAAAGTTTTCCATATTGTCATACAAATAATTAAATGAATTTTTACATTTTTGTATTTTCAAACAAACAACTAAATATATTTCTATTTTTTTTTCATTTTTTAATAGAAACAGACTACTAAATAAATTTTCATTTAAAAAAAATCTCATCAAAAACATTATTTTCCTTTGCAGGCCAAAAGCACCAATTGAAAAACAATTGGTACATTACCGATGAGCTTTTGTCCTAGTAAAAGAATCTTTATTCTCACAGTTTCCACAAAAATATTATGAGGATTAATTGCAGTGCTTCTTTAATTATTTTATAATTGGGTAGATTTAATCTTTTCTCTCATAAAATATGATTGGAGTAGACACTTATGAGTAGAGTATACACTCTTCAAATTTGATTGAAAATACTAGTTGTATATTAATTGTAATGTACTGAAATATCACTAATACTCCAGTATAGAGTATTAAAAAGAAAAAAAAAGGGTTATTTTTCGCCACCCCCCATATGTTTCGACAAATATTACCGTACACCCACTTGTTTCAACAATGATCGCCGCGCACCCATTCCGTTAAGTTCTCCTGTTTAATTTAACGATTGTGACAATTATTTTGGTGAAAGACGATTTTGTCCACAATTTGAATTTCAAATTATTAAATTACAAAAAAAGCATCAATCACTGACAAAGTGCACGTTGAATTGATTTTCGAGTCTGAAACTAAGATGAAGAACCAATTATTAAGACATAAGATGGAAGCAATCAATCTGTACATTATTGACATAAATTACCAAACAAAGCATTACAAAATATTTGATAGTGAATTCTGACTTATCTCGTAGGGGAAGCATGCGGTGTAAATACTCACACCAAGTGCTCAACTTATAGAACGTTGTATGTATCTCTTACTGAACCTCCCTTTTGACTTGAGCTTTCTTTGCCCACTAGAAAAATCTCATCACTCTTTGAGTTAGCTAGTTAATGATCCTTAGTTCTTTTCAATAAATAATCTTACGGTGATGCTATGGGCCTAAAATCAATGTCAGCCTCAATTATTGTCAAATGCAAAGTGCAACTTTGGTTTCATATTTCCTACTAATTACCATATAATCTGCTACCACGCTCTAACAAACACAAACTCACAAACACTTACAAGCTATTATATCAATCAAAGAAGTTTAAGTTTGTGATGAAATATCAGCAATAAAGGGCATTATCAACACCCATTTGTAGACTTTGACTTTTCCAGATGCATATAAGTTATACGATAGCCCTTATCCTTGTTACCCCCTACGCTCAACATCTCGATAACATTAAGAATAATGTATTTTTGGCAAATCGTGAAACTGGGAAGGGTGCAAATGAGCAGAGTTACAAAATGTTTGTTTTTTGCGGACCACACAAATGTGAAGCTTTATGTCAGTTAGTCAAAATCTGAACAATTTCAATATAGGAAACACATAAAACTGAGAAAACCCATGACCAACCCCATCAAATCCCACATAATTATCACTTGCATGCATGTAATCTAACATGTATCGAGTAATTCTCCAACAAAAAAATCCACATGAACAACATTAAAACCTCACCTCAATGTGTGCAGACTGAAGCTGCAAAACCCACTCTATCCCGCTCTCACAACCCAATAAGCTGTGCAATCCTTAAGATTCTTGAAAAACGAACATATGGTAGGTAAGAGATTAAGCAATTGGCGAGAAATTGTCTCCAACACGCAATATTTTCCCTTCATATTGCTTTGATATTTGCTTGTACATATTATGTTTTGCAGAGATGAAACTGTTTTTCTGAAATGACAACACTATTATTTTCCTTGTTCTATTTCTTATGTGCAACAACTTTAACTTAATTTTTTATTTGTTTATAACACAATCTCTATTTTACCCTTGACTTGTTAAATTAAACGGGAGAACTTAACAGAATAGGTGTGCGGCGATCATTGTTGAAACAAGTGGGTGCACGGTAATATTTGTCGAAACATATGGGGGTGGCAAAAAATAACCCAAAGAAAAAAGAAAAACAATTGGCACGTAACAAAAATCGTAAACATGTGACAAATGTGCATTTTTAGCCCAATTTTAATAAGAGTTGGGCCAATTCTTTAATCTTCGAAGTTCCAACGACGCCGGATTGACTTTACTATAAAATCCCTGCATTTCTCTGACAGAAAGATCACAGTCAGCATGTACGAATTTGACTCGAAACTCGCAAGGGACAAGACTGAAACTGAACCCAAAGGAACGACCAATAAAAACGCCCGCTACTTTATGAAGCTGGAAAAACGAAGAGCTCAAAGAGCAAAAGCAAAATCTGAAGAAAAGATTTCATTTTGTTACCACCACCGGTAAGTTATTGTGATTTCTCTCTTTTTACTTTCTTTTGTTTTATTTCTCCGGGCACTAGTTTATGTATATGTACTTGGTCGATCCAGCACTGTTACTATTTACGTTGGTTTTTTAAAACAACCAAAAATGCAAGCTCCCCTGGGGTTAGCTCCGATCTTGCTAGACGTTCGCTCTGCTATTTTGTTTGACCGTAGGCTTCCGGAAAAGCCATCCAGTAACGGGCTCCCTCAATAGAAAATACCGTCCTTGTCATAATCTTCTTGCCCTTTGAATGTTTCACTGTGTATACACACACACACACACACACACACACACACACACACATATATATATATATATTATTTACCATTATTCGCTGATACATAATGTACATTAGGATTGTGTTGTGTTTCATTCATTAATGTGACTGTTTGTTCAGCTACAATATATATATATATAGCACTTGTTGTGTTTCCTTATTTTGTAATAATTTTCTTTTTAAAAACATTAAAAAAAAATATTACAGTGAGCTGTCAAGCAGAAGTGATTATGGGCGGCAAGTTAGAAGCTTGTGCAGAGTGCACTAAGAAATGCCTACTGGTTCACCGGAACAAGGCAAAATTATCTCCTGTCATCCACTCTTTCTTTAAAATCATGATTGGAAAAGACTGCTCTGAAATTTTGGTATGTTACTTTGCGAATTTTTTTCATGTTCTATACATAGATTTGCCCTTCTTTTTTCCCATTATGTATCTCAAGAGCCATAATTTTATTGTTTTGTTAATCACCCTGTTGGCTTTGATGAAATTGTGAATTTATTGATGAAAACACTGAATGTACCTTATTCTTAATTCAAGCCCAAGGTGCTGTTATTTTCGTGTTATTTCTTAATTACAATACTGATACTGTACATAATACATGAGGAGGTGAAGGCACTAATTGTATATCTTCAATGCTTAGGTAATATTCCATATGTTGCTTTGAATGCTGCTCATTACTTTTCCCCTGCAAAGAGGCTTATTAGCTGTTTAGTTAATTTTAGAAAAGCTTCTGAATACATATCAACTTTGCATGGATGTGGATTCAGTAATGCATCTGTGGGTATGATTATGCAAGCAGCATGCCGGTTTCTTAATATCTTGTGCAATGGACTTTTATTTGTGGTGGAAAGGGGCTTCTTTGACAATGTACAAATCTAACCATTCCGTTCCTTTGCAGTTCTTGCCTCCTAAATTTGCTGAAATGGTGTCTGCAGTAATTGGTAAAAAAGCTGTTATTGAGGATTCAAGCGGAGATTGTTGGGAAGTATCAGTGTCCAATGTGGACGGCTCTCCTGCTTTTCGACAAGGATGGAATGCATTTTCAGCGTACCACAGGCTAGAAATTGGAGATTTTCTTGTATTTGATTACATTAGGGGATCACGCTTTATTGTAAAGATCTTTGATAAAACTGGGTGTGAGAAGCAAAAAATTTCGCTGACAACGAATAAGAGGAAAAGATATAGAACTAGGACAAATTTTACTGACAGGGAAGGTCAATGCTACACAGCTGATACAGGTTCAATGAGCAAAGAGAGAAAAAATGCTAGAACTACTACAAATTCTACTGATAGGGATGGTCAATGCCACACAGCCGATAAAGATTCAATGAGCAAGGAGAGATCAAGGCCCTCTATCTTTTCTGTGTCTGATGAAGAGATGAGTGAAAGCCAGTGTGAATTGAATGATGTGGAAAAGGCGAGTACTTCAAACGGCAAGATTTCTGGCAAAAGGCCTCTATCTGTATCAAGAGCAAATTTCCTTGAAGATCCATACTACTTAATTGATAGAGATTTGGGAGACCAACAAAGAGAAGACAGATGCTCTGTATTTGATTTGTCCCACTTTGAAATGGTAGGTAACAACTGTGGCACAGCTATAAGAGACAAAATGAAGGATGGAGATGATTATTCTCATCACGCTGATGCATCTCTGATATCTGAATTTGAAGATGTTTTAGTTAATAAATATCTTGTGGACAAAGAGATACCAAACAGAGTTGCAGCTTCTGATGCATCTGACATGGACGTTATGAAGAATAATGGTGTTGAAAAGACGGAGCAAATAATAAGCAGAGTTGAGCTTCAAAAAGATGGAGGGAACAACTCTAACGTTTCAAGTGGAGTATCCCAAAAATGCCATGGAGCTGAGGAAGAGAGCAAAGCACTATCCAGTTAGTTGCTTTTTCCTGATTTAATATATTTAGCGTACGATTGATTTCCTTTTAATCTGAATATTATTACCTATGGCTTTATTGTTTAAGTTTTTGCAGAGTCAAAGAGAAAAACTGATCGGGCAACGGTATCCCCAATGGAATGCAATCAAAGTGAGCATCTGAAGTTTATTGGAACGTTCAGGGAGTCCAGTGTTCAAGTTACCACTGGGATGCAGAATTGCCGATTTGGTAAGCCTGTCTCCTGGTTGCTTTATTCCACACTTCATCCTTGTTGGTGGAGCTTCTCTTGTCATAAATCTTCACAACTGCAGTTGAGCCGCAAACAGATGGGTGGACCAGCTCTAGTAGTTCAAGGGGAGTACCCAAAAAATGCCATGGTGGCGTGGAAGAGCTCAAAGCAGTATCCAGTTAGCAGCTTTTTCCTGATTTCATATATTTTTCATATGATTGATTTTCTTTTAATTAGAATATTATTACATCTGACTTTACTGTTTAAATTTTGTAGAATCATTGACAGAAATTGATTGGGCAATGGTATCCCCAGTGGAATATAATCGGAGTGCTCAACTGAAGCTTGTTGGACAGTATGGGGAGTCCAGAGTTCAAGTTACATCTGGAATGCAGAATTGCCAATTTGGTAAGCGTGTCTTCCTGGTTGCTTTGTTTCCCTTCATCCTTGTTGATGGAGCTTTTGCTGTCGTAAAATTTTCACAACTGCAGTTGAGCCACAAAAGAATGAAGGGAACAACTCTAATAGTTCAAGTGGAGTATCTAAAAAATGCATTGGTGCTGAGGAAGAGAGCAATGCACTAACCAGTTAGTTGCTCTTTTCCTAATTTGGTATGTTTATCATGTGATTGATTCCTTTTTAATCAGAATATATTTTAATCTATGGCTTTACTTTTTAAATTTTTACAGAACTACTGACAAAAGTTCATCAGGGTATGGTTTCCCAAACGGGATGCACCTCCCTCGGTGACAGTAATCAAAGTGCACAACTGAACTTTGTTGGAGAGTTTGGGGGTTCCAGTGTTCTCGTTACTCATGGAATGCAGAAAGGCCAATTTGGTAAGCGTGTCTTCCTGGTTGCTTGAATTCCTTTGATCCTTGTTCATGAAGCTTCTGCTGTCACAAAATTTTCATTTTGTAGTCAGGATTTCATGACTAGCCCCTCCTGTGATACAACTTTTTTTGCATCTCTATTTAGCTGAAAATTAAGTGCTATGTTGAACAGAGGAAAGCATGAAGTGTGTTGAAAAAGAGCCTGTAAAGGTCGTTAAAAAAGAGACTGTAAAGGTCGTTAAAAAAGAGCCTGTGGAGCCTGAAGAGATGGTTCAAGACATATTTGGTCTTGCTTTTCTCTACTTCATCCTTTTTTTCACTGAAAGATAAATACTGTTCCTTTCTCTTAAAGTTTGACCAACATGCAATTGATTTTGTGTTCTGTCTAAGAATATTGTTGCATGAATTAAAATGCAGGAAATTTGCCACAGCTCATCAAGGTTGAACGTGGCCTGCGTTATGATATGATAGGAAGAGAATATGGAATTTCTCAGGTGGTGAAAACTGAAACTCTTGATTTAGTTCCTACTTCCTATATTCCCTGTGCGACGCCATCAGATGGTCAACCTTTTCTTGTAAGTTTTTGATTAGGTTTGTACTTTTTCTGATCAGTATGGCTGATAATGATTGCTCATGTGACACATCATACCGTCAATTATCGATCGCAAAATTTGTTCTGCCAAGACAACATTATTATATTATGCTTTCCTGTGGTTCTGCAGAACCCCTGCCACTTGTCTTTCTTGTCCTTATGCTTTCTAAGGTCCATAGCATTGTCCTTTCTTTTCACGATTGGTTGCATCTGGCATTTATGCTGGCAGTATTTGTTTGAGAAAATGTGCGAGCAAAATATCTATATTTGTTTACTGGGTTTCTTTGTAGAGTTGTCTTACAATTTTTTATGATCTATAATTCACTAATTTTTTTGAGTTTGTCGGCTGTTTTTGTGATGCCTGTATTCTCAATTGTGAGTGAATAGATTGAACAGAAAATAATGAAATACTATATATCCAATAAAGCAGTAGTACAGAGAATTTGCAAATCATTTCATTTGTTGCCTCGAGCGTTGGTATGTAACCAGGCTTTGTATAGCTACAGTTCCTTGGTGCTGGAATCCGAATGTACATGCAATTTCCTCTTTCAATGCTTCCAGTTTACTGTGTAGATGATACTGGGTGTGAGCTAAACCTTGTTTGTATTTCTTCTGAACCATTGAACTAATTACATTTGTCTTTCCTATTGCAGGAGCTATCAACATGCTTACCAACTTCTTCCTTCAGGGGAAGATCTCGCACACAAAGGAAGGTGGTGGTCCTTCGGGATCCTGATATGAGGATGTGGCCAGTTCTCTACCACGAAAGATCTGGGTTCAAAGTATTGACTAGCGGATGGGAAGCTTTTAGCAAGGCGAATAACATTCAACCAGGGGATGGGTGTATTTTTGGAGTTGAAAGCTATTCAGAGAGCATATATGGAGTCAGTATTGTTCGAAAGTGACTCTAGAGCTTCCTGTTTATCAACTCAGGCATCTGTTGAGAAGATGTTTATCAACAGTACTGTCTAATTATATAATCAATAGCCTCAGAAAGTAGCAAATTATGTAATATTTGACCAAGAAATAGGCCCTTTTGTATTGCAGTAACCAGTAGTTCTTGTGTTAAAATTTAATCTACAGCTTATTAATATGAGAGTTATTGTTATTATTATTTTTAATTGCCTTTTCACTACTTTTCGGATTCATGACTGTCAAACTGATGGAATGGTAATGGACACACTACTCACTTTAATATACAGCTTATTAATAACAGTCTTGTGCTAACCCAGGCCTATTGGGTGATCTTGACTTATTCAGAGCTTTTACCTTATCTTATACTATACAGTTCATGGAAATTTTAAACCGTTGATTAACGGCTCCATATTTGAAAAGTGGAAAAAAAAAATAATAATACAGAGCTCAAAGACAATCATTGTTATTGCTTAGCCAATTTCAATAACCAAGAGGTTCATCCGTCCCGCTGCTTTCTGCTCAGTAAGTAGCTGAACGGAGGGCGACTAAATGTTCCGCTAAGAAACATGTCACTCATCACCTTATACATGGCTTCAGTGAGATGAACTCCGTCCCAGTTGATGTATTGATAAGGATTCGGGCAAGCTTTTGCAGAGGGCGAGCCACAAGTAGCAAACACATTAAAGTTGTAAGGAGGTTCACCGGATCCGCAGCAAGCCTTGAAGGGCTCCTTGAACCCGTACTTCCCTGGATTTTTCATCACCATGCGGAAAGCATTCCAGTAATCAGCATATACAATCACAGCCTGGGGAAACTGCTGTCTAAGATTCTGTAATTGGGCTTGAAGAACAAGGTTATGGGTGTAGCTTTGATTGTTCACACTTTTTACACAGCCTATACCGTCTCTATCGTCTTCAGGGGCCAAATACATTGCCAGCGGCAAGCATCCTGTTGTCGGCAGACCTTGAACAACAACATATTTTGCTCCTCTTTTAAGCAACGCCTGCATATTGGATTGAATCAATTAGCTGGTAAAAAAGCATATGCAAATTGCAATGAATACTCATTCGGATTTTTACCTGCAGAAAATTTGTAAAACTAGGGATAGCGAGTTTTCGGATAGTGTCACTTGTAACAGAAGATCCTAGAGTGTACGCATAATCGTTGACTCCAATTTCACCAACCCAGAACAATGCATCATCGAAAGCTGCCTGGCACTGAGGCCCTGAGGACTCTGCTTCTTTACATCCCTTGCTCTCCAAGAACTTGTTGAACCAAATGAGCTGAGTTTGGATTGACTGAGGAGTAATGTCAAGACTGAGATTGTTTTTGACAAAGAAAGCATGATTTACAGCAGTGGCACCGCCAACAGCAAAGTTGACACCATATGTTGCATTATCTTTGTTGTGAAGGTAAGGTGGCAAGAATGGTAGTGACAGGGATTGAGTTACAAAGTCAATCACCAGCCGTCCATCGGAGTATCGGTTGGTGGGGTGGTGGAAATATGTGCTGCCGTATGGAGAGGTGGAGACATGGCCAAAGCCACTAGGGCCAGTCGCAGTCTTGGTGTTACCAGTGTCGGTGAATGAGTCACCGAAGGCATAGATCTTATTAAATGGACGTGGGGTTAATGTGTTGGTTGCAGCGGTAAGGGCAGAAAACAGGGAGGGTAAGAGTACGAACATGAGGAAAATTTGGGAGGAAAAAACTCCGAAGGAATTAGCCATTGTCTCACTAAGCCTAGGCTGCTACCAGTTCTCCTTCGACAGTTATATATTTCTAGTCTCTTTTGATTGACAAATTTGTCCTCGCATCCAACTGTTTCCACCAACGTTTGCTAGACTACAATTGACTAGTATCTTGCGTGCAGAGTCGGAATCCAAAATCACTTCGGTTATTACTAAAAGGATCGAAAATATTAATGGATTTGAACAACTTTTCCGGTACTATTAAGGGTGCTTTTTCTTAAGAAATGGGCATCATTACAGTTTAATTAATACGAGATCATGCTTTGAGCTACCTCTAGTCTCTATGTAATATATGATCATTAACTTTACCATGAATTAGTAAAATCATCGCCTGGTATTCGTTCACATCAATTATAAAACAGACATTCACATGGGGGCAGTATCAACAACCGATGAATATGATGAATACTAATGACATACAGCAACTGGTACTAACAGGCAACTTTGCTAGTGCTTGATTTGCCGGACATTAATGAGGATTTCGGTCCATAACGGGACTGGCGTTAAACAGGTGGTGAGTAATAAATTCAGCGGCGAAAGATTGTTGGGGTCGTTGGAAAGACAGAAAAGCATGACTGGTTGAAGCCTTAAATGATGCAGGCCCGCACACGAACTGTTTTCACGGTGAATTTAGTGATGTATATAATAAAATGTGATCTGTGTTATAATCGAGAATTTTTAGCCACGGCATCCATTATTTAATTAGGTTCATTAATGAACCCTAATTTTCTCTCCTACGTGGCGGTGCTTTGATATGGATCCCTAATATACCTCAACTACCACCATCATTACACAATACACGTATCTGCTATGGTGAATAGAATGCACGATCCGGACCCGCAGCATGAATGCGTTTGCAAGAAAATAGCCCTCTCTCTTTTGACAACTGACATCTGCCTCTCTAGTTTCTCCTCTCACCAACCCATCAACATATATTAAATGAGACCCGCACAAACATATTCCGGCAGATGAAGAATTGAGAATCACCATGCTTCCCGCATCGGAACAGGATCTACTCCTAATCTGAATATTACTGAATTTTTAATAATATTTTATCATGTATTTTTTAGTAGCAGGATAAAATTTAACTTTTTTTATTACAACAAGAAAAAATCTCAAGTTTTTTAATTGTAAACTCTGTTAAATTCTCGTCGTTGTATTGCATTATATGGACTATTGTAAAACTTGGAATGTCAATAAAAGAAGCTTAGAGAGAAAACTATGGTTTTTAATAGAGAGAGAATGACGTTATACCAAATTTGTAGGCATGGATCAAAAGATTTTGTAAGTAAATATTTAATTGCATGGGAACAGATTTGAGATGGCCTCACATTTCACTTCCAAAAGCTAACGTGCAATATCGTACATGATTACAAAGTAGATCAGAACACTCTCAGATGACATATATAGTTTCAATATAGCGTTTGTCACTTAATCCGGGGACAATGGACTACAACAAGAAATTTAGCATTCCATGCAAACTGGACTGGATTAACCAACTTTTCCATCGCCTGACTGGTTCCTTGACTCTGCGAACAGTCTCACAGTCGAGTAGATCAATGAAGGTTCAGCCATGGCACCATTACCATAATCTCCGCAAGCCAGCCTTTTGGAGACAGGTGGAATGAGAGAAATTCCAAGCTCATCAATTGACATAAGATGCCGCTCTGTGAATGGATTATTCCACATGAAAGTGTTCATAGCAGGTGCAACAAACAGTGGCTTATTGTAGTCCCATGCCCGCACAATGCATGTCAGCAGATTGTCACACAATCCACCTGCAATCTACAACAGAAATATAGCAATTATGAGAGCCAAATCAGAATCATACGAAAATTGAGATGCCAGAGGCAGTCAAGAGAAGTCCTTCTAAATCATTATACAGGAAAGGGACATGAACTGTATGATGCACAACTCAAGATACAGGCATGCTTACATAACAGTAGTGTATTACTCAACATAAGCAAAGTCTAGTCTTCCTGGAACTTATACATCTTAAACAAGAGAAGTGTACAACAGGATGGTACTGATGGTAGTCATTCTCAGTTCACTGAGGAAATTTAAGGACCAGAAGTGAAATAAACATTCATAATAATGATCTGATGATCAGAATGCATTTCAAACTCAATGACAAGCAGAGTGCATAGCAATAGACAAGATACTATTCTTCTATGGGCATGCAGTTTGACCAGAATTATCTATCTTGAAAGGTAAGTTTATATTAATATTTACATGTCCATTCAATAATGCCAATGGCTGTTTATTTTATTTTACTAGGTACTGAAACTTGATTAATAGAATGAAATCAGTGGCATCTTATTAAACAAGGTGAGAAGAGATCATGGAAACGAGCACATTCATCATGCACAAGTGATGACTTAACAAAACAGAAATATCCCACAGATGATGTGAAAAAATGGGAAAAAAAAAGGAAAACACATTAAAAAGTGAGATATATACACCCCGTATTAGTGAATTGTTATCCATCCTTGTTCTTAATCAAAGATATAAATTTAAAATCACAAGGAATGATAATGTTGTGTTTCTAAAGATATTTTTCAGAGTTCTATTTAGAAGGGGTTGCAGAAATGGATTTCACAAATAATGCTTAGTTTCAATGAGGTTTCCACCACTGTAATAACATTGCTCTGCCTGGTTTAAATAAGAACCAAAAAAAGACAAACCAAGAAAAAGTGTCTAAAATTAAAAGAGTGGGGGAGAGAAAGGAAAGACAAACTAATAATAATACCTTTCTAGCATTTTACTGTCCCTTCTCAACTCCTTACTAAAACTGTCACTGTATATAGTGATCTGAGTGTAACATATTATTTCTAGCACGGGTAATTTTTAAAAACCTCCCCTTAGGTTTGGGCTTGTTGCAAGTAGATGGCGAGAATCTGTTTATTTGTAAAAAACTCCCTACCGTCAGTTAATTTTAACATTGACTATTAGTTGACTGTGCAAAGACAATATTACCCTTAACAATAGTTTGTAGACGGAAATAACTAAAAAAAAACTAAAATTATTGGCTATTTTATCCTCTTTAAATTATTGATATTTTCTTAAAGTTCCTAAAAAAAATAAAATTAAAAACTTGAAAAATCCTCTTTAAATTATTGATATTTCCTTAAAGTTCCTACAAGAAAGATAAAATTAAAAACTTGAAAATGAAATAATCATAATCTTTATGTATGATATTGTAAATCTTTGGAATTGACAAGGATAAAATTGTTAAAAAATAGGGTTTGTGTTTTTCACGCCAACAATTTTAGTTTTTTTTTTAGTTATGTCAGTCTACAAACTATTGTTAAGGGCAATATTGTCTTTGCACAGTCAACTAATAGTCAATGTTAAAATTAACTGACGATAGGGGATTTTTTACAAATAAACAGATTCTCGCCATCTACTTGCAACAAGCCCAAGCCTCAGGGGAGGTTTTTAAAAATTATCCTTTCTAGCACATGCTAATGGCCTAAATTTTCAGACACTCACCTTGCCAAGTGTGTTTGCTGACAGCGGAGCAATAACCATAATATCAGCCCATCTGCGGAGCTCGATGTGAAGAACGCTATCACCTATTTTGTTCCAGGTGGCCCATTCATCCTCGTCTGTGTAAAAGATCACATCCTTAGGAAGCGCTGCTCTATCAATGAAGTGTAGAGAGGACTTTGTGGCCACCGCTCTTACTTCCGCCCACTCAGAAAAACAATGACAGAGATTCCCAAATTTTATTGCAGCTACACTTCCACTTGCAGCAAGTAAAATACGGGGTTTCCTCAGACCAGTATTGACCTGCATCGCCTCCCTATCGGTACTTGTAGGTTCAGAGTATGCCATAATCTATTCCAAAAAACAAATCAATAATCTTTGAAGTTTATTAAAGCTAGGTGATCTTACCCACACAAATACATTAGCCTACAATATATTAACTGATCTTCAGAAAATTGATAATCACTCTCAAGAATAACACCAAAATATGCAAAATTGACTTAAAAAAGGACTGTTAACAACACAATTAAGCAAATGTCAAGCGAATAGTTGATAATTCCATTTTCCTCGTTTTTGTCGTCATCAGCTAAGTTTCACAAAATGTAAATCACATTACAGACCCCAATTGTTCGTTTCCGTCAAAAGACCTCTGACAAGCAATTAACCAAGCATTTCGCATGCACTATAACGATCTCTACAGTTTGAACCGATTCCACGTCCATAAATTTACGTGTTCCAAAAAAATCATAAATTTAGCAGAAATCGTTTATAGTTACGCAAAATTGGTATAGAAGAATTTAAACGCTGGGAAGAACGGCGTACCTAGAATTGAGTTGAGTTCTTTTGAAAGGAGTGTGAAAATGTTTTGTCGATAAAAAATTTAAAGACTAGCCGAGGTGGGCAAAATCGAGTTCGTGTAGTACCGAACGGATCCGAATATTGATCGGATCCCCATAAAATAGAGCCAAAATAAACCCGAACACGATTTGATCCGAATTCGGATTGAGTTCGGTGGGGCCTGATCAGTTCCTTTCCCATTTGTTTTCAATTTCATATTCTTTAAACTAATACTTTGATTCGACACATAAGTGTATTAAGAGATGGATTTAGAAAATAATTATAATATTAAAGTTCCTCATATAAAACAATCCCATGAACTGGCGACTAAGCATTGCCTCACGCGGCCCCACGTAAACAAAATAGAAGAAGAACTTGTGAATGTGAGCTGATGGCACGTATCGGTGATCAGTAATCAGAAAAATTCTCACATTTTTCTTGTATTTTATGAGCAGCAGTCCAACAGCATAACAATCCCGCTAACAACACTGCCCTCAAAACAATAAAATTCATGAACAAAGGTTAGAAGCTTACCAATCATGAGATGAGATGAATCAGATCAGCCGCGGCCGGCGGTGGTAGAACAGCAATCCACGAGTGGCGTGGCGGAGGGGAGACAACAATCGACGTCGCAGCGTCGGAGTGTGGAAACCGACGACTAACGGTCGCTGGCTTGGAGGCAGCCTAGACCTAGAGAGTAGAGAGAGTGCGAGGGGGGTTTTAAATAGAGAGCGGCAGCCGCGACGTTGACAAACAAAGCAACGCCATCAAATTTTGAAGTAACATGCAAAAGGATAAACTGACGCGCTATTAAATAATGATTACTTTATTTTTATTTGTTCTGATGGGCCGAAGTTTTTGAAATAAGTAACAGATCACGTGACGTTGCACCGAAGGGATAAGCGAACTCATGAATTAGAGACGGCTATTATTCATTGTACAACTTATGAAATTACGAGAAATCTAGACAATGTTCATATTTAGTAAGGAAAAGATTATTTTTATTTAATTAAAAATTATACTCCAATAATGTGTTTGTGAGGGTTTGAACTATTGACCTCACATTTAAAAGGCACCTCCAACCACTCGATTCTTCGTGGATGTCATTTGAGTTGAATATTTTTTAGTTTTATGGGTGATATCCCCACATTTTATAATTTGTATAATCACACTTTATCTATAAAAACCATCAACCAGAGATGATCAACTATGCATTTTCTCACACATATCAAAAAGCTACTTGAGCTCATATGTGCATAGGTGAGAAAAGATTTTCATCCCAAATATTTAAAAATAAATACAACTGATTAAGAATTCAAGTATTCAGATCTTTCATTCTAAAACTTATATAAAATAAAGTAATATTGACAAATTTATGATTTTCGGAATGTAATGTTAAAAGAAAAAATATACATATTCTATTCCAAGCAAATCATATCCCATCCTATGATTAATTTAAGACCAGCAGAATTATTTATCTCGAGACAACCATAAAATTCCATATATATACACACCTCATGGGGAGCCATAGGATTAGTTATGATAGGATTAATATTTAAATTGTTATCTTACTTATACTTAATCTAATAAAAATATAAAATTTACTAATATAAATAGAAATATAAAAATATATAATTACTATTCACAAATGATAAAAAATATAATTACTAATTTATCATTACACAAATACATATTTTATAAATTATTAAATTAATTTAATTTCAGGGATATTGTTGTTTTAGCAGCTAATATTTCCACAAATCACTTTATTATTAAAGTTTTATGACCATTACTTTTTCTCATCTAACATTTCAATTTTTATCATTTTATCACTAAATGGTTAAACAGTAATATAATTTTTAATCCAAATTATAATAAAATTGTATTTTATCAGTAAACAATATAAATACAATTTAATCCTCTAAATTTCAAAAATATAAAATATTATATACAAAAAAAATATTTTTATTAATTGATTATTTTAGATACATAAAATAATCAGTTAGTTAAATTGTAAATATTATAATAGTTTTGACTTAATATATAGAATATCTTTGCAACATTAGCTTGTAATTTGGGTGGGGCAAAAAATTGCCGAAGAGGTGGCTATATCTGGATAAAGCTTGTAAATCTGCCGGATGCAACTCAAAGTCTGAAATAGATCGTTATTATTTTATTATAATAATATGTTAATATTGTAACAATATAATAATTATAATTATATTAAGAGTATTATTATTTTACTGTTATATCATCATCTTAATTATAATAAAGAATAATAATAATAAATAAATAAATGTTACTATAATTGCCAACTTATCACACTCTCGAAGCTTTACTTTTCACACTGCCGCGATTATGACTCTCTCAAAACTCACACACACATAAGTATGTATGCATCAATGTATATGTATGTATATATTTTTATGTTGTGAACAAAAAGGAAGTTTTTGTATTTTATTACAAGTAATGAAATCACTTTAAAGAATAAAAAATTTCATTCCTAATTCCACAGAATGAAATTTTATTAATAAATTTTGTGGATCCCACACTTTTTATTATAGTTCCTTAATTCAATTGTTGTATGTAAACACACATGAAAATGAATTTTTAATATTTGTCGATTTTTATTATACCCCGCCATATATTTTCTTATATTTCATTTTTCTTGGGATAAAATAAGCAAATCAAGTTCCGTATTCTTAGCGAGCAAGTAGTCTTTTAAAATGCACGCGGATTAAACGAGCAAAGTGCATCGACTCATTATCATTTTACCCATAAGAGATACAATCGACCGTAACACGAGCACATTAGATTTGCCAAAAGGTTCGATCAAAATCACTTTATAAAACTTTAAACGGTCTAATTGACCTCATCAACGGCTCCCAGTCGAGGTCAAAACTGTCAATTCATAATCGGCCATTTCTTCTCCCAGTCGAGGTTAAAACTGTCAATTCACAATCGGCCATTTCTTCTTTACTTTTCCCGCGATCTCCGCGTTCCTTGATTCATTCTCTTAAGACTAATCTCTCGTCTTCGTGTTAAACCTCATTTTGAAAACCTCTCACGGTTCATCATCATCTCATATTTAGCTTGAAAGAAGAATCCGAACAGCCATAGATCCGATTCGACGAGAACCTGGTCGGGTTCTTTCTTTGTACGAAACCTAGAGTTTCAAATCGTCTGATTCTGATGGCGAGGGTTTACGATAATTGGGAGCGGCTGGTGCGAGCCACGTTGAACAGAGAGCAGCTGAGAACTGCTGGCCTAGGACACGAAAGAATCGGGAGTGGCATTGCCGGTGCAGTCCCGCCGTCGCTCGGTCGCACGTCTAATATCGACGCAATTCTACAGGCCGCAGATGAAATTCAAGATGAAAACCCTAATGTTGCGAGGATACGTAAGATTTCTTTGTATGGTGCTTAATTAATTTTTTTCCCTGAAATTTCTTTCGTGTTAGTTCATCCTATGCAGCCGTGTTGAGCCACTTAAGCTCTGAGACATATAGTTAGTTATGTATTTCTTGAAATTACTATCTAAAAGATGAATATACCAGGATTAATTGGTTATTTTGCAAGAAGCTAACCGCAGATGCTTCTTTTAGGTTAGTGTATCTCTTTATATATGACAGCTGAATTTAAGCTCTTGGCCCATTATGCTTCATGTTAGCTCCAATTTGAATTTCTGGTTTAGTTGCTATAAGAGTGTAAAAAATAGGGTGGGGAAAATATGCCTGAGTTAAAGTTGAATTTAAAGTCATCAGATTCATTGCAGTTAGTACTGGCTTGAACAAATAATGTTCCTGGATTCTGAATTTGAACATAGATTAAAAACAGCTCGTCTAGTTGAGCTGATGTCGATGGAGTTGTCTATAGAACTTAATTCAGTTTTTTGATTATTTGAATTCAAGTTTTTATTCTGTTTTATGCTGCAGTAGGTTTTTGTATAGAATATATCCTTTTGAGCATTTTCTGCTTTAGGTTTGCATTCTTTGCTTTCCAAGTAGGCTAAAAATTTACTAAAGGTGAACAAGACATCCACTAGCCCCAAAAATACCTTGAGAATTTACAATTAAGAGAGCATCTCGAAAAATGAAGTTTCTATCTTGAGAGGGCTATACAGTATCAACATCTGAAACAAAGGCAAAAACCTTCCCAAAAGACAAAATCAACCTAACCTAAAACTCCTTCGTTCAAAGTTAAAAGGTTTTCGACCTATTAATTTGATTTATGATGAATTCAAGCCTGCATTAATATTCTGATTTTAACTGTGGTGCAATTGGACATGATTGATTTTTTGTGGAAATTACTCAGGTTCTGTTGGATTTTGATATCTGCTAACCTTGTTACTTTTAGGCATGTTTCTGAGTGCTGTCCTTTTGCTTAACCATGAAAGCACAATAGCTAAAGTGTTTACTAAACAAGCACTTTTACCAACTACCCACACACTCATACTTGTTAGCTAGTGATTCCATTCCATGGTAGTTGTGAACAATACCTCAATCCCAAACATATCTTAAGTACGGTTCAAACATATGTGTGTTAGTTTTTGGCTTGCTTAATGTCTCAGGTACTTTTAGAGATGAGTAGTGGCAGAGAGTGAGTGGCATGTAGGAATTAGCTGTGTTTTTGTTTTGGACTGTCTGATTGGAGATCATGGTCTATACTTTGGCTGTAATGTTTGACAACTTGGTATTTTTCCAGTCAGACAGTGTTATAAAAAATAAAGTTGTTTAACTAGGAAAAAGATCATGTGGGTAGTTTGATGTAAATTAACTTCCCTAGTTAGTATTTAAGTTAATGCATATCAGCAGGAGTTATATGAAAGACAGAGGAGGAGCTTTTTACTCTTGTTTCCTAGCCTGGGTACTTTCCTTCTCTCAAGCCACGGCCACCTGCAACTGGCCTGGGATTTTAGGTATTTTAAGGTTAGAATGTCTGTACTTCTAAGGACTAATAGCACCCTTGAGTGTTTCCTTCTACTCTGAATTGTGATGTATAAAGTCTGTTAATCTGTCTGGTTCATCTTATAGTGCTCACTGTTTCAGCCCAAAAACTAGTAGAGATCCCTGTCCTGATGTCCTTTTCAGCAATCATTTATCATACTGCTTGATGACATTTTCTGAAGATTACTTCCGGTGACTTGTTATTTCTTTTAGTGAATATTTCACTTGTTTCTTTGTTGGAGTTTGAGTTACTCTCTAAGTAGATATTTCACTCATTTCTTTGTTGGAATTTATGAGTTTACTGTTATTATTATTATTCTTTTTTTCCTTGTAAAAGACTAGAAATGTGATGGCTTACTTATACAAGTCTTATTGTTTTGATCGTAGTTTGTGAGCAGGCATATTCTATGGCTCAAAATTTGGATCCAAATAGTGATGGTAGAGGTGTTCTTCAGTTCAAGACTGGTTTGATGTCTATTATTAAGGTGTAGCACATTTTGTGAATATTAAACATTCACTGTTTCCTGAGATTTAGCTTGAACTTCACAGTTTTGCAGCTTTGAATACAGTGGTCAGATGTGGTTGAATTCTTGCTAGTGCTGAAGTGTAAAACTGTAAATTCTGCAACACTAATTTTCAAATACCTAGTTGCACTAATAAGGAGTTGGCTTTTTTGTTTGCAGCAAAAGCTTGCGAAAAGGGAAAATGTCCGGATAGATCGTAATCAAGATATCGAGCAATTGTGGGAGTTTTACAAACTCTACAAGAGACGGCATAGAGTGGATGATATCCAAAGACAGGAACAGAATTTGCAGGAGTCCGGAACTTTTTCTTCAGAGTATGGCCAACTTGTACCACTTATCAATTTCCTTGTGATTGTAGTTGTTTACTTTTGCACAATCATATTTTTGGCATGATCTAGCAAATTAACTAGGATACATTTTCTTTGCCTTTATACTAAGCATTGCACCTTCGAAGTAAGACTGCAAAGTACTTTTAACATACAATACATATTCAATAAAGTATGGGATGCTTGTATCTCAATGAAACATCCATGAATTTCACGGTCCACTCAGTGCAAACAAATAAACATTGCTATCCATCACTATATTAGCAAACATATATGGTTGAAAGGTCTTTTGTGCAGTTAATTCTGTAATGTTAAATTAGTTGTGCGGATAAGTACTGTAGAATTTAATGCTATTGTTTAACAATAGCATCAATTGTGATTCTACATTAGGATTTTTTTTTATGCTAAACTTGGAGTCATATCTATCCAGATATTGCTAATTGGAAATGTGGTTTTTCACTCTGTGGCATATAAATTTTCAATGCATTGGCCATTGGGTGGGATACTTTATTCATTTATTTATTTTTTCTCCTTTTCCTCCTTTGGTAGAGAACATAAAAACTGGATTCCCAGTTTTATTCTAGCTATATGTGGAATATTCATGTTGTCTTTAATAAATATAGGTCTGTAAATATACTATGTCCATGGATTTTCTTTTCATTGATGGGGGAGCTCTTTGTTGGTTGGATATTTTTCTTGTTTCTTATAAGGAAAAAGAAATGTTTGTCTATGCTAGCCATTACTGAGGATTCTAGATATTGGCTAGATGGCTTGTTTGTTTATTAGTTATGACAAAATAGTGTAAGTGGTCTTCATGGGCTAATTTTACAGTCTGCTAGGGAGAGCTGTTGGCCTGGTCAAAATTTGTAAAACCAGCATTTTTTTTTTTTGAAAAAGTTGAAATTGTCAGTGAAGAACTTGGGGTGCTATTTTCCAAAGCACCTGGTGGATGCTTTTTAGAAAAGCATTTTCAATTGCTTTCTACGTGCCTATTGCCTGGAAGTGCGACCAACTGAAGATAACCTTTCTTTTAGAGTCACATTTTAACCTGGATCTACCTCTTTTCTCAGTCACATTAAAACATCACTAGTATTACAGATGATGTGAATCTTCAATGTATTTGTGTTATTCTTGCGCAACTAATTTCTTTATGTGCTGTTATTCCAGGCTGGAATTAAGATCTTTGGAAATGAGAAAGGTAATTGCTACTTTGAGGGCCTTAGTTGAAGTTTTGGAGGCCCTTAGCAAAGATGCAGATCCTGAAGGAGTTGGAAGACTCATTAAGGAGGAGGTAATTTTCTGCTGTATACCTTTAAATGTGAGGCTATGGAATTTACAATGTATGTTAGTTTGAATCATTTAATTTTATCTATTACTAGTAATCTCTAATCTATGTGTTCATATTATAGGTTGAAATTTGAATCACTATAATTGGTTTACATTCAGTAATCTGAGCTGAACAGCAGTAGATATGACCTAGATTTTTTTTTTTTCAGAAAACTGCTACTTACTATTTTGAGTGTTCTGTTCTTGGCTTATAGAGCAGCTTGTTGTATCTCAACAAGATGGATCTTTGGAAATCTAGAAAATGAATCTGTACCTCTTATGAGTTAAAGTGTTCGTTCAGTAACTTTTGTTTTGTGGTTTTCAGCTACAAAGAATCAAAAAGGCTGATGCAGCCTTATCTGGGGAACTTACGCCATACAATATTGTTCCTTTGGAAGCACCATCATTAACCAATGCTATTGGATTTTTCCCAGAGGTTAGAAAAATCTTGATTTACAATAAATTTTATTCTCTACTAGCCAGAGTGGTTTTTTGCTTTAGTATTGTAAACTTTAGCTGGCTTTGAATAGTCTTGAGCAATGACTAGAGGGTGAAAAAGTTCTCTTATTTGTAGGAAAAAGTTTGTTTTGGTAGCCCTCTGGGCTTCCGTTGTGAAGATTTGAAGATATTTCTCTCTTCTTTTAATCTTAAATGGAGGGGATTCTGGTCCATTTCTGTACTTTGTACCGTTGATGCGCTTTCTTTTTCTTTATTTATGCTTTTTTTCCTTTTAGTTGGGTGTGGTTCTAAGATAATTTGAAGATCTGATGACCATTAATCAGATAGTTTGGGTTTTTTTGGGTGGTTCAGCAGATTTGTTGTCCATTTTTATGCATTTTGCCGCAGTGATATATAGTTTGTTTCTATTTCTCTTTCTAAAAAACGATCTCCTAAAAGGTTTCTCTGCTTCTTCTTTTAAAAATAATCTTCTAAAAAGTAACGTAGTTAGACATCTGACCGTGCATTAAGTGTTATCATGGCAATGTTTTACCTGTAGAGTGCACATGTTCTCTAGGCTGCATTATTTTAAATATATTCATTACTCTGTTTATAAAGTGGGTAATTTGTGCAGGTTAGAGGTGCAATATCTGCAATTAGGTATTCCGAACAGTTTCCCAGACTTCCTGCTGACTTTGAAATTTCCGGACAGCGGGATGCAGACATGTTTGACCTTTTGGAATATGTCTTTGGTTTCCAGGTCTGCATAACTTTCTTTTTTCAATAACATTAGATTTTGCCTGTGAATTGTATCATATTGTATAGTAGGATATTTGGATATATCCATGTGTTGGATTCTCTATTTTCCTAGGTTCTATTGCATGACGACCTCTCATTCCTAATTTCTTTGTTTTTTACATGTTAGTTAATAAGCTTCTTGAAAGAATCTTGATTCTTAGTTGTAATTAGTAGAGTTGGTGAGTTAATAACTTGTCCTTGCTCTTTTGATGAGGTACTTGAGAAGAATTGTGATGTTCTGCTATCCATACCACATTTTGTGCATCTCTCTCTCTCTCTCTCTCTTGCTGGGCGCCCGGGGCCGGGGGGGGGGGGAGGGTGTGAGTTAGTAACACTTTGCGTATAATTGATCTGTGTCAAAGGAGAAAATGGAACAAATTCTGTTAGTGACTGACGTAGTTCAAAGGTTCAGTCATTGATTGACTCAACTGGGTCATTATGGAATGGTGATATGCATAGCTGTACATTAGACATATGATTATGTTGTTATTGGCCTGAGCCCTCTGGCAAATGGTTTTGGTTGTAATAGTGTCAGTGAGTGGGTATATGAATTTTTTGTTGTGGCCTACAATCTTACTTTAGTCTCCTACCCATTGGCAAATGGTTTTGGGTTGTAATAGTGTCAGTGAGTGGGTCTATGAATTTTTTGTTTTGGCCTACAATCTTACATGAGTGGATGCCTTGTTTGTTTGTAGTGTGCAATCTTATGTGTATCTTATTTTTTCTTGCTGGCAAGTGTACGGGTTTTCACTTTGATCCTTTTATTTTCAGAAAGACAACATTAGGAACCAGCGTGAGAACATAGTTCTTGCGATAGCAAATGCACAGGCTCGACTTGGCATACCTGCAGATGCTGATCCGGTAAGTGTTGCAGATATATCTAAGTTGTTACCGCTTCACTTTTTCGCAAGTATAGCATGACTGGAAACTTAATCCCCATCTAGGGTTGACAATGTTGAAATCCCCATCTGGGGATGACAATGTTGAAGGGAGGGATTGACATCCCTGGTATCATCCCCGATGTTTTGCTTACATTCATGTACCTTCCTCATCCCTTTCATAATTAATTGAGGAGAGGGTACAGGGGTTCGTGAGGGTACCCGATCAACAAATAGTTGACGGTTTTATGTTCTAAACTTAATATAATGACACTACAATAAGGACATGTTTGGATTTAGGAAAATTCTTGGATTGGACGCCTTTTTGTCCAATCCCAAATTTATCCCATGTTTGGCAAGCTTTTTGGGTGGGGGGACATTTCTTATGGATCCCACATGAGACCTAGCAATTAATCCTATAAATGAATGAAAACTTGTTTGATACTTCTATGGGATAATTTGCAGGATAAGCCATCAACAATTTTTATTAATTAAAATTATATTGAAGTAATAGATTAAATTTTATTTCATTAAAATAATAACCTCACAAATAAATTGTGCAATTATAATTGAATTTTTTTTGTCTTTTGTGCCTTTTATACTAAATTTTGTGCTATTTTTGGTGCATCCATCAGTATTCATATATTGGTATAAAAAAGAGTATAATTAAATATTAATAATTTTATTATTTATTTAATGAATACTAATTTGATTAATTATTAAATAAATGAATAAAAGAATAATTATTTTTAATAAAATTGTTAATATAATCCCGTTCAATCTTAAACTATATTGAATACTACATGTTGTTAAATATAATCCAATCTAATTCTATCCAGTCCAATGTGGTGTATCAAGTGCACCCTAAAATAAGTAATTGTTTAGAAAAAGATAAAAACTAGAACAAGATTACTTAATAACTAATTACCATCACAAAAACATCAAAATAAATTAAATTCATTTAAAAACATCTCTGTCAAGCTAAGTCAATGTCATCAACATAATCTATGAAAGGAGCAAATATATAGTGCCTGATTTGTGATTTTGAGATACACCTTTGAGTAAGAATAAGATCATGACGTTTATGTCTTTATCAATATCCGTCAATCCACAATTTTGTCTATTATTTATATTACTTCAATATTGCCTTTTAATATTTTCATTGGAAACTTTGAAAAACAAATAATTTTAGAAAGGGGAAATAGAGAGGGGACGGGGTTTGCACCTAATACCCATTTCTTTCATGGATCAAGAATTTTCATTTTCTACCCAAATGGGGAGGCCCCGAGGGTGTTTGTCCCTCCGGGGAGTTTTGTCATCCCTATTCCCACCCTGCTAAGGTAAGTGGGTGTGAATCCTAGACCTCTTGTACTAACCCAAGAGGTTTTTCCAGTTAAACTATCTATTACCATAATTTGTTATCTCTTCATTCTAATTAGTTATTGAGCTCTGTTCTCTACTTCAGATGGCATATATTTTCGGCTTTATTGTATTAAGATCTAAATTGGTTAGGTTATTTATTAAAATCTTTGTATAAGTTTTATTAATGGACAACTTGTTTTCCCTTGTCAAAATAATTGTACTGTACTTAGAAATAAATTTAAGTAAATTTTTTAACCAAGTATCAATTGATGCTTTTTTTTTTGTAATTTATTTTTTCCCAAGTTTCATAGGTTTTTTTTATAAATGTGCATGAGTAAGTATCTTCATGGCAATAATTTCTGACAGCTATCCGAGATTTAATCATTTAGCTTTTGGTTTCTTCACAGTACAAAAGAATTTAGTTTATAGACCTCTCATCCACTTTTGTAGCACTTCTTCTTTATTGATTCAGTCAAATTTTATTTATTTCCTGTAAATAAACATGGAGAAAATTGTGATTTTTAACAATCTGGAGTGGCTCTTATTGTTTATGATTAGTGGCTTATATTCACCTAGAAGATTTGATGTTAAACCATGATGGTTTGGTTAAGAGAACTGTCATAATATTGCTCATAATCCTAGAAAGTTCTATAATCTATTAGTTCATGCTTTTCTAATTCTAGCATTTTTAAAGAACTGATAAGAAGGCGTCCAGATAAGCTATTGTATGAGAATTCCTTCTCTTTTTGCATGTGAACTATTCTTTATTCTGAGTTCCTAACTCATTACTAGGTATATTTTTGTTTATTTGTTGGGGCTGAGGCAACTTTGTTGGTCATTCTGATTTTGCATCAAAAGTTTGACTGTTTGTTGTTGATTTTTTTTGTTTTTAAATTAACTGATAATCTCTTTGATATGTTTCTTTTTGTTATGTACAGAAAATAGACGAGAAAGCAATCAATGAGGTCTTTTTAAAAGTGCTAGATAACTACATCAAGTGGTGCAAATATTTACGGAAACGCCTTGCTTGGAACAGGTCATTTCTTCAACCTGATGTTTTTGGATGCTTGATTAACTTTTACCCTACATATTCAGCTTAAATTTGTTTCCCACAGTTTCCAAGCGATCAATAGGGACAGGAAGCTTTTTCTGGTTTCATTGTACTTTCTTATATGGGGTGAAGCTGCAAATGTCCGTTTTCTTCCGGAGTGTATTTGCTACATTTTCCACCATGTAAGCTTCCTGCTATTATTAATGTTTACCAGTTGTCTGTTGGTCCTTCCTAGGTGCATACTTCTTCCATGTACTAAACTACTTATGCATTATGGAAGTTGTATGGTGCCAACAGGTTACCTTTACGCGGTTGATAATCCTTCAATATTATGCTGTTTTGAGACGACCATCATTTAGAAAACTCTTGATCATATCTTCTTCCATGTACTAAACTACTTATGCATTATGGAAGTTGTATGGTGCCAACAGGTTACCTTTACGTGGTTGATAATCCTTCAATATTATGCTGTTTTGAGACGACCATGAATGAGATGAGTCTTAAAGATCCTCATTGAGGAGTTCACCTTTGACTGACATATATCCTTGACGATTAGGAAGTTTACTCACTAAAGAGGCTACTAGCTGAGATGCTAGATTTCCTGCCATTCCCTTCTCCTATGCACCCCCACCTCCCAACACCCCCTATGGCAGCATCTAAACCATTCTTTATACTCCAAAATCTTCTGCCTTGAATCTGGCATTTTCTGCGTTATCACAAGCATCTTGGCCTTTTAGTTTTACATGTAATAGAAGCAAAAGGTTGCTCTGAAGTTTAAATTAACCAATTTATTTATTTATTTGAGCTTAATTTGTAAATTAACACAATAGAGATTGTGGCTTTTGCAGATGGCAAAAGAGTTGGATGCAATATTGGACCATGGAGAGGCCAATCCTGCTCCCAGCTGCATAACTGAAGATGGTTCTGTGTCCTTCCTTGACAAAATAATCCGTCCTATCTATGAAACAATGGCATTGGTCGGTTGTTTTTCCCCCCTCGTAACAATAATTAATATGCTCTTTATGAATTTTATTTCAATTTATTCTTTTGTTTGCAAAAGTTCGCTTTAGTCTATATTTTAATCAATTTGAGCTTCCATGTTCAGATGATTTTTTACTGCTTCTTAATATATTAAGTGTATGTATCATTCTGATGGTG
>NW_006262339.1:3860482-3992177 GCF_000493195.1 Citrus x clementina | reverse complement strand
AAAGATGTATTTTCTTGTTGGGTGATTGCTTTTCCAATTGTTTAGGCTGCCGAGGAAAGTTGGTGTAGCAACAAAGTTAATTATGGTTTGGATATTGATAATATTTTGTAATATTAAGCTAAATTTAAGATTAAATCTTTTGAAGAAATTAGTTGCTACCTGTTCATTGCTTAATTACATTTATGCCAGAGGATGTTGCTCTCTTTCTTTTTATTACCCCTCATATTGTCCTCAAATGTGAAATATAGTCGTATTTAAAAGTCTGAAATGGTTTTATTCTTAACTACTCTTTCAGCTACTAGTTTTTTTATTTCTGTCTTGATATAAAATTGTGCAACGCGGTTCAACTCATCTTGAGCTAGGTATTCCATGTTTACAGCACACCCGGCTACACTTTACGGTCTGAACCTTGAATCACCTGGAGATAAATAGATGTAGGACTAGATAGGGTTATTTACTTAATCAATTATTTTTATTATTTCCTAATTTCATTTGAGTAGGTTTTATTTAGATTTGTGCTAATTATTGGGGGTGGATACCATTTTAATTCTCCCTTTTCTCTCTAGATTTTTGCCGTTCTTTTTTACCATTGGTTCTGCATCATAAGTCTTTGCCTCTATAAGGTCCTATGTTAAGAGTTTATCTTTCAGAGATTTGTTTCAAATAAAATTTGGTTGCCATGAAGCATTTACATGGTCCGTTGAATTTTGTTTTATCCTATTTAATCCTCGTTTCACGTTATGTAAAACATTCTTAGCTGTCCATAGTGATTAAAAGACGATCTGATATTCGTGAAGTAATTGCAATGATCTGCCATCAAATTGAAATGTTAATTGAACCCTTTTTGAAGTGGGATAAGGTTGCAAGGCCTAAAACTAGAGGTGATTTAGGAATAGGCTATGTGGAAAAGAAAAATAGAGCTCCCTTAGCTAAATGGTTATGGAGGTTTCCCTTGGAGAGGACCTCTCTTTGGCTTTCGGTTGTTCGCAGTAACTATGAATTCATCCAAATGGATGGGATGCAAACATGGTTAGGAATGGGTCCAATAGAAGCCCCTGGAAAGCTAATAAGCTATGGCTAAAAAGTACCCCACTTCTCCTAGTTGCCTTAGAAGTGGGTAATCGGAAGGCTATTCGTTTCTAGGAGGATAGACGGAGGCGTGATGTTTTGTTGTGTGAGAAATTCCCCCACTTGTTTAGGTTATGCCTTTCTTGGAATATCTCGATTTTCTCTAGCATGGCCTTCTCTCCACTATTAATTGGAATTGGAAGTTCAATTTTCAAAGAAATTTGAATGATAGAGCGGTTGAAGAACTTGCAATGCTAATGTGGGGTATTGAAAATATCAGTATTGATGAATTGGAGGAAGACGAGGAAACAAAAGCTGGAAGCCTCAGGAATATACGTGCATGTCATATTTTGAGATGCTGTGCAATGATGATTCTGCTGCAGAGTTTTCACCCTTCAAAATGATTTGGAAGGCTAGCATCTCCACTAAAATTCAAGTCTTCTTGTGGGCCTTGGCACAAGGCAAATTAAATCTTGGAGAAGTGATGCAAAGAAAATTTCCTAATTTTTTCTCTCCTTCTTGATGTGTGATCTGCTAGAGAATGGCAGGATTTTCAATTCAACTTTTATCATCTTTCTCTTCATTGTTTTGTGGCTTCGTGCAAAGAAGCGAATTTTTTGTGGGTCATTCCAGGTTCTTGTGATTCTTTTCTCTTATTGCTTCACTTTGTGCTTCAGTTTCTAAGGAGTTTCAAGATTCTTCCTTTTTTCTCTATGTACCTAAACCATGACAGGTTTTTGAGATAAGAGTTATAACTGATTCTAGCATTGTATAGGGGTGATTGGGTATACTTTTGTATAGCATAAATAGTGTTTGTCTTTCTTTCCTGAGTGGACAGCTGGTCCACTATCTGTTTTTATATCTGCTTCATTAATACATTCTTTGAGTTTCTTATAAAAAAAAGTGATCCACTTTTGAAAATTCTGTAGCTGCTATTGTTCTGCATTTTTTATATATGATAATGTTTCTGGATTTCTGCAACAATTTGATTAGACCAAGTGTTGTATCCCATTTTATTTTTACTGATTTTTATCTGATATATACACTCTTCAGTCTAGTAAGTAATTATTTCTGATTATGTGGATATTTGCAGGAAGCTGCAAGAAACAACAATGGAAAAGCTTCACATTCTTCGTGGCGGAATTATGATGACTTCAATGAATATTTTTGGTCTGTTTATTAAAAGTTTGAAATTTTCAGGATTACTGCGTTGTTTTATTTGTATTCTGATTTGTTATATATCCAGGTCGCCTGCTTGTTTTGAGTTAAAATGGCCTATGAGGGAAGAATCACCATTTCTATTTAAGCCTAAGAAGAGGAAGAGGGTTAGTTTCACTGTTGACCTCTGCCCGAAATTTATTAAATTTTTGTCTTCTTATGTCATTTTAACTTTTGTTTTAATGTTATGCGAGACGTATGGGAATTTTTCTTCTTAAAATTTATTCTTTAGGGTATGATGTTTAATTCTTCTCAAAATTTTACATGAGGACATTGGCATGAAATATGGTAGACCTCAGTGGTGGTTGGCTTAATGGTTTCCTTATTTATTAGGAAAGGTCTTGCATGGGAGTTCAAGTTGCGTCCTCATAATTAAGGTTAGGGACAGTTGTTGCTGAATTAAGTATAGAGAAGGTAATGTGAGTTGTTTAAAGAGAATGAACTTGAATTGAAAATTTGTATTGTTACTATTTTTTCTTTTTGCTCAGAAACAAAATAAGTATTAGATATAGGAAATGTACATAGAGGAGGGACAAGAATTCCATAAGACAAAAGTCAAAAATCGCCAAGCCCAAGATCTGTTTATCCTATAAGATAAAAAATTCTAACTAATGCAATTACATAATAGCTGCTTTCCAATTAATCAAAATAAAGAAGAAAGGCAAATCTTTAAACTCTGTAGAGATAGAAGCCCACAGAGAAGCCCAGAATTTAAATCTGTTCCAAAGAAACATGTAATCCTCCATCACTTTGTTCTAAAAAATTCTTAAGTTTCTTTCAATCCGTAGGAGCCGTGCGGAATCCCATAAGACAGAATCCTTAACCCTACCTTTTAAGTCTCAAAATTTTTTCCAAGAGAACAGAAAAGCTTGTTGCAGGTGCTGCCCAACTCAAATTAAAAGTCCCAACCAACTTGGAGCATAAGAAGAAAGCAGCTGGGCGGTGAAGAATTAAATAGTTAATACTTTCCGAAGCATTTTTACACAAGACGCACCAATCTGGAGATAAGGCCATACTTGATCTTCTCTTTTGAATTACATCATTGGTATTAATCTTCTGCTGAGCAACAGCCCACGCCATCATCTTCACCTTTGAGGGAACTTTAGCTTTCCGAATCAGATTTTTGTTTGGGGGCAAAAAAGTAGGGGCAGAATAATCTATAAGAATGAAAAAGTACCCTTTGGTAAAAAGATCCCTGATTTTTCTATAGTCCAATCTCTCTTGTCTTCTTTTATGCTTTCAATATGATCTCCCTTTAAAGTCCCAAGCAAGTCAGAACAGTGTTGAAGCTCTCTGTCATTTAAATTTCTAAAGAATCTAAAGTTGCAACTGCTCTGCATTGATGAAAACCTCACCATATTAGTTGTAGAATAATTATGACCTAAAAAGACTATACAGCCGAGGAAAAGACTCCCTAAGCGTCCTCTCTACCACCCAAACATCCTTCCAGAATCTAATTTTCTGTCCACTGCCAGTAACTAATGTCATATTTGGCAAAAAACCAGCTCTACCCTTCGTTATATTCACCCAAGGACATCTACCGGATCCTCTATTAGCATCAGCAGTATCCCACCCATTTTCATGCATGCCATAAAGTATTTTTACTATTTAAATCAAATTTTGTTTCATCTATTATTATATAAATGTATAAATCACGAGGAGATCTTTATTTTCACCTAGTTATTGTGTAGCTGTACAAACGATTAGGATTTCTAACCATATGTTGATTTTCTTCTAGTTTTGTTATTAATTTGATAGTTAGATGACTATGTTTAGTGCCTCGGTGGTCCTTTGGTGATCTGTAAATGGTGGTTCGCATTGTAATTGGCTGAAGCTAGCATATAAGTTTGTTGCTTATGAGTTTTAGTATTATTGTAAAGTTCTAGTTAAGGTGTGTGAGGAATGATTAGGCTTTGCTGATTCTCGCTGCCAGCAGCTTTTGGTTCATGGTTGTTGTCTCTACCTGTGTTTTTATGTTGAAACGTCGGTTTTGAGCAATGTCTCTTATCTTCTCATGTGCTTTGGCAGACTGGAAAAAGCACTTTCGTTGAGCATCGTACATTTCTCCACTTGTATCGAAGCTTTCATCGTCTTTGGATCTTTTTGTTTGTGATGTTTCAGGTTATTTTTATCCTTCCAGATGAACTCTGTATTGCTTTTGACGTGGCTTGATCAACTTAAAATCATTTGTTCGTATTTGTTTCTTTTGCCTTCAGGCTTTGACAATACTAGCCTTCAGGAAAGAGAAAATCAATTTGAAAACTTTTAAGACAATACTTAGCATTGGGCCAACATTTGTTATCATGAACTTCATAGAGAGTATGCTATCTACTTTTTGACATTGCTATTCAGTTATGGCGGATCTCAGTTCCTTCTTTTAGGTTTTTTATTTTTTAGTTCACTGTTCATTAATGTTAATCATTTATTGCTTATGTAGGTTGTTTAGATGTATTGCTTATGTTCGGGGCTTACTCCACAGCAAGAGGCATGGCTATCTCAAGGCTAGTTATTAGGTTTTTCTGGTGTGGCTTGGCCTCTGTGTTTGTAACATATGTTTACATGTGAGTCTTAGCTGTTCATTTCTATAACATACTTTTGTTAGTTGTCTGAGGTATGACTTCATATTGTCATAATATATGTTCATATTTTGTTCTCGGCCCCTTTTTATTTTTTTGTTTTTGATTGCAGAAAGGTTCTGGAGGAACAGAATCAGCGGAACTCCAATTCAAAATATTTTCGGATATATATACTTACATTGGGCATTTATGCTGCTGTCCGTGTGGTTTTTGCTTTGTTACTTAAATGTAAAGCATGCCACACACTGTCAGAGATGTCCGATCAATCCTTCTTTCAATTTTTCAAATGGATTTATCAGGTATTTTTCTGTTTAATGTCATCATGTGAAGATGGCCAAGTATTTTTTATATGGATTTCTTCAATATGTTCTTATAAATTTACTTACATATTTCAGGAGCGATATTATGTTGGAAGAGGTCTTTTTGAGAGATTTAGTGACTACTGCAGGTTTGTGTTATGTCTGTTAGAACTGGTATTTTTCTATGGTTGCATGCTACAGTTGGTTTCTGAGTCTAGACTTCTCTAATTGTTATTCAATTTGGAGTTTGGACGATAGTTATTCTTCTGTTGTCTCTGTGGATTTTTCTGGAGATGTATGTGCCGTTGCTTTCACCTAAAAGAACTTGTATAGGTGTTTTTGCTTTTACAAGGATAATTTATGTTTGCTGGGAGACGTATGATCAACTGCAAATAAAATTTGAAATGTGAATTTACAATGCTTGTTAACTTTTATGTTTTTCTGTATGTGCTTTTTCAAGTTGTGAGACTTGCGTTTCACTCTTAGATGAGTCAATATTTGCGTAGAGAAGGCTTAGTTTTCTAAAGCATTAGATATATAAAGTATATAACCATAGTAACTCCTCATGCTTCTGTGGTTTACGGTTACTGTTCGAGAATGTGATTCATGAGTAGATGACATGCCACTGGATTTTTATCTTGTGGCAATGAACCATTAAAAAGCCTCTAGTTATCTTTTTCGGGTGTTATACCTTCATCAACTTATTGTTCTGTTTTAATTTTCTGCAGGTATGTGCTGTTTTGGTTGGTGATCTTAATTTGCAAGTTCACATTTGCGTACTTTGTCCAGGCAAGTATTGCTTTGTGTTCTTGAGAGTCATTGCTTAAGTAATAGAAGGGCAAATAGGTGAATTTATCATTGGAACATTTGGAATTTGTTGACATATTTCTTATGTTATTAACATTTGTCATTATAATGTTGCAGATCAAACCTCTTGTTGAGCCCACCAAAGTTATCATCGACTTGCCATCTCTTCAATACTCATGGCATGATTTGGTCTCAAAGAGTGAGTTCATTACTATTTAGTAATTGATCTTATATTCTCGTTTATCTTGCAAGTTTACATTGGTCGTGTGAACTAAGAAATCTGCAAGCGTCCAGTGTTCTTGGCATATTGAGATATTAAGCTGTAGTAAAGTCACATTATCTTGATACATCATTTTGTCAATGGAGCTTAGTTTTGGAGTATTTTGACCTCGGTTATTGGAAACTAATTAAGGTTGGGTTTTTTTTTTTTTTTTTTTCAGTTTCTAGCGCCAAGATAGCACATCACGTCTTATCTTTAGTGAAAGTCTTGCTAATCATGGTGAATTTGCTAAATGGCTAACATGATAAGATCAGATTAAGTTAGAAAGTAATCTGACAATGTATTGTTGCGTAATTGAGTTATTTTCTTATTTTTGACCTAAGGTTTGGTGGATCTTCTGCCGATGTTAATCTAATTTATATATTTTGAGTGCGACAAGACTAATTCTAAATGCCCTTTTCTTTTCTCTTCTCTTTTTCATACATTAAATCTTGTGCAGCATCTTCTGCTTCTCTATCCTTCTATATTTCTTTCATTTATGCTTATCACTCTATTCTACTCTCTTGACTGTAAACAAGCTGCCTGAATCCTTGAAATGGATGTAAGCCCTAAAGCCTATCAGCATTTGTCTGTCTTGATTCTTTGAGGACAGTGTTTGTTCTGAAATGGGAATTTCCTATGTAGCAGCTGGATAACTTATAGGTTTGATCAATGGCTAATGTAATGCTAATCTTTCAGGTACCATACCTCTAGGAATTTGGAAGCTTTTGTGATGGAATTAAATAATGTTTTTGCCCCATCATTAAATTTGGCTATATTCTTTTCCTTCTAAAATTTATGCTATGAATGTTGTAGAAACAAAAGAAGAGATTTATACTATCACCATTCTTCACCATGGATTTTTTACCCCCTCCTTATTGAAGTTATTGCTAGTTCTCCCTGAGTAGTGGCGGGAACACCTTTATTGTTTGGCCATTAAACTCTAGGACCCTCGTTTTAGTGATCTTTTTCTTGAATAAAGGTGGCTCTATTTAGGTTTGGGATGCTAACAGGGCTTACTATCCAGTTATAGTTGGTCGAACTGGGTATTTAGTATGTATATGATGCAAATGCGATTGTTCAATTATCCTTGAAAGTAGAAATTAAAAATATCATTGTCGTCGTTTGGAATCCAATACAGGTGATAGCATATATGTCTGTCAGGGCATTGTATTACCGAGATCAAAATTTGGTTTGGTTTTGATATACTTGCTTTGACATTTTCTTAATTCTATTAGAATCCTAAAAGTGGATTGTTTCACGAAATGTTAAGGTACTAACTATAAACAATGCAATGTTTTAGAGTTAGCTGAAGTATTTGCTGCTATATTGGTGTGACAATTTCAAAACTGTTTTCTCATGTTATGAGCTTTCTTATAACTTCGTATGCCTAGTGTGAATCACTTATAATACTTGTTATTGGCTTCTTTCTCTTGTATTAAGTTGATAACTTTAACTAATTATTGGCTATGATTTTTGGCAGACAATAAAAATGCCTTGACCATTGTTAGCCTCTGGGCTCCTGTTGTTGCTGTGAGTATTTTTCATTTTTCTTTGTATGCACAATATACAATGCTGGAAAATAATTCAGCATCTGGCTTCCTGGCTAATTTTATTATACTATATGCATTGAAGCAAAAGTCCATGCGACATTCTCATTATTTTCACCAGAATTTTATCATTCTGACTTTGCTTTATTAAACTTTTCTGATACTTTCTTTTATTTACTAGATCTACCTTATGGACCTTCACATATGGTACACACTCTTGTCGGCAATTATTGGTGGGGTAATGGGTGCGCGGGCTCGGCTAGGCGAAGTATGCTTATTCTTTAGAGTTTTTTCGTATTTCTATACTGTTCATGCTTCTTCTTTTTTTATATATTTTCATAAGTCAACTGCTTAATATTTTTGTTTTTTTTGGGTGATAGATACGTACAATTGAAATGGTGCACAAACGTTTTGAGAGCTTCCCTAAAGTCTTTGTTAAGAATCTTGTTTCTTGGCAAGCAAAAAGGTACTTGAATGTGATACTTAGATGCCTTATCAAGCCTAACAGAGGAAAGGCCATTGCTGAGAACTGAGAATTTTTTCCTGGCTCTTTTGCGCCCTGTCAAGCATGTGCTTGTGGTATAAATGACTTGTAGAAGAAAATTGTATTTTTTATGTTTCATAAGTAACTTTTCCTATCATTCTGCTCTTACAGGTTGCTGCTTGATAGACAAGCATCTCAGGTTAGTGGTTAATTTCAAAAAAGAAAATTCTGACTCAGTAATTTCAGTTGTAAAAAATCTCCTTTCTAACCTAGGGGTTGCCTAAAATTCTCCAACTGAGTCAGAAATGTTATTATAGATAACTGCCCAGTTTTTGGTAAACAGGAACTGGTAATTTCATGTGATATGCTTGGCCCAATGATGAAAGGTACCTGAATTTCCTTTCTAGGCAATTTGATCTAATATGTGTGAAAAAAAAAAGAAATTCTAGCTGCCCAATATTCCTTTCTTAAGAAGGCTTTTATAGTAAGCCTTTGAGAATGTCGGTTGCCTAAACTAGTTTGGTTACTGGTCACATATAACAAATATTAAAAGCATATTGCTTCCAATTCAGAAACAGATAAGAGCTAAATTACAGTATCAAATCTGTTATGTTTTTGTTTTTATAGTGTGATTAAGTTCAGTTGTTAAGTAAGATGGATTGCTATTTTAATTTGTTCAAATTTGTATACAGATGCAGGGTTGTGGGCAAAACTGAGAGTATTTTTTGTGTGTGGACTTGAATGTTTGTGATTAGAGTAATGATACAGCCACAAACTCTTGTACAAACTTATTTTGTACAAACTGATGTGGCATGATAAGATTGGTTGAATTAAATATCACTTGGCCCACATGATTTGTTTTTATTAATTTATATTTTCATTCAACCAATGAATTAATGCTACGTCAGTTTGTACAAAATAAGTTTGTACAAGAGTTTGTGGCTGTATCATTACTCTTGTGATTATGTTGGGTGGATTGTACCATTGGTCCATATATGGTGTGTGTTTGCATGTAAACTGCTGCTTCTGTATCGGCTGTGGTTGTATATCTGTCGTAAACCACTAAGCCTGTTGAAATTTTGATCCTGTGGTATTGTAGACTTTTTTATTATAATTATATTTATTTCTTTCTTTTATTTATTTATTTTTTGTTTTATTCCTTTTTTTTAATTTTTTAAAAGGAAGGGGTGGGAAAAGCTTAAATTGACTTTTTAGCCCTTTACCAACTCTAAGGTTCGAATATGGGTGGCCAGTTAAAGAATCCTGCTTAAAAACCACTCAGCCACGCCCTTAGGGGCCTCTTTTGTGGTTTATTGACAATGATTCGTTCTTTGGTTAATATCAGATGCACATCACTCTGATATGAGAATTTCTGCTTTGGACGTTTAAATTTTGGTCTGTTCATGCAGGTTTCTCAAGAACTGAACAAGGAATATGCATCAATCTTTTCTCCATTTTGGAATGAGATAATTAAAAGTTTGCGTGAGGAAGATTTTATAAGTAATAGGTAAACTACGGAGGCAGTCATGCTTATGTTTTGTTGTTAACAGTTAGGGCTTTATTAGTACATTGGTTTTAACAAAGCAGTTAGCGATGGAAAAGCACTTGGTATTCATATATGATTTTATGCTTTTCCAGGGAGATGGATTTGCTTTCCATTCCTAGCAACACAGGCAGTCTCCGACTGGTCCAATGGCCTTTGTTTCTTCTAAGTAGTAAGGTTAGACCTTTCAAACATTAACGGGAACTAAGAATATCTGACAACCTCAGTCTCTATGCTTAAAGCTCACAAGTTTTTTGGTCAATATATTTTTCCAGATATTTTTGGCAATTGATTTGGCTTTGGACTGCAAAGACACACAGGCTGATCTTTGGAATAGAATATGTAGGGATGAATACATGACATATGCTGTACGGGAGTGCTACTACAGCATTGAAAAAATGTTACATTCCCTTGTGGATGGTGAAGGGAGACTTTGGTATGAATTGTTCAGGCTGCTGTGCTCTTTGGTTTTGATTTGATATGTTCAGTTAAAAAATTTAGTGTCATTTATTACTCTGGTCATGAATTTCTCTTGGTTGTCGGTTGTCATATGATTTTACCTTATGCATTTTACATTTTTGTGGTAGGGTTGAAAGAATCTTCCGAGAGATTAATAACAGTATACTGGAGAATTCACTTGTTATAACCTTGTCTCTTAAGAAGCTTCCACTCGTATTGTCAAGATTTACTGCTTTGACTGGCCTTCTGGTATCTGTTATTCTCAAATTTTGTCATTATTTTATTTGGATGATATTGCTGAAATTATTGCCAGAATTTTACTGTAGTATCTGAGCCTTTTTAATATTTTTCGTTTTTCTGCTGCGTATTTTAAATGCTTTGAAAGAATTGGAGCTTATATAAATTGGGCTAATGATTTCTCTTTTCACTCCTTTACAGTCACAGTGCTTTTTCTTTTTTAATTTGAATGCATATATTTGCAATATTTTTTTGGGGCAAATACAAAATTTTCGTTGTTTTCTTATCTATGTTACTAATTCGTTAAGGAGAAATTCACATAAGAATATTTTGTTGATTCTCTGTCGCTGGATCTTACCTAAATCATTTTTTTTTTGTGCCTTTCTTTAGGATACGGTAGATTTTAGGAAGATTATTTTTTCTTATCCTAAAAAGTTTACATATAATTAAGTTTGCTAATATACCATATTAGTTTTGACGTGCTTGATGCATTCCTGATTTGTTTTCATAATTGCTAACGGAGAGAGAAAATTACTGGGACTAAATTGTTTTTGTTCTGTAATACCTACAAGAATTATAATAAAGATTCAGGACAAGTGACATCCAGGGGTATCGTTATTTAACAATAAAAAATAAATGCTTTATGAAAAGATCACTGGGATTTTGTTTTGGCATAACAGTAACAAATTTAATTTTCTTCCCTCCTATATCTGTATTCTTTTTCTGGTAGGTATGTGAAAACAGTTTGTAAGATTTTAGAATTGAAATATTTTGTTGGTGTATCATTTGTCATTTTGATAAACTGCTGTTATAGATTTATGCATCTATAATAATGGGTGAGTTGTGTCAGATACGGAATGAAACTCCTGATCTCGCAAAAGGAGCTGCGAAAGCGTTATTTCAGCTATACGAGGTTGTTACACATGACTTGCTGTCATCCGATTTAAGGTTTGTGGTTGGATATACCTGATTGTCATATGCTGAGTACTAATTTAGTTTAATGTTTCATGACTTGATTTGTTGAATCCTTCTGTTTGCAGGGAGCAGCTTGATACATGGAACATTCTGGCTAGAGCTAGAAATGAAGGTCGCTTATTTTCTAGAATAGAATGGCCCAAAGATCCAGAGATTGTAAGGGCTCCTAAGAAACACACTCCTCTAAAAATCACTCTCTCTTGGTGTGCATTTGCATTTACATTGTTTTGTTTCCACAGAAGGAGCAGGTGAAGCGATTGCACCTCCTTCTTACTGTTAAGGATTCTGCTGCTAATATTCCAAAGAATCTTGAAGCAAGGAGAAGATTAGAATTTTTTTCCAATTCCCTATTTATGGATATGCCACCAGCAAAGCCAGTTTGCGAAATGATACCATTCAGGTAGACCAAAATTTCCATGTCATGTAGATGGCATAAGGACTTAATACTTTCTTATGTATCTTATTTGTTATTTACTCTTTTGGTTTGTTAGTGTCTTCACCCCGTACTACAGTGAGACTGTACTCTATAGTACCTCTGAATTACAGAAAGAAAACGAGGACGGAATATCAATTCTTTTCTATCTTCAGAAAATATTTCCAGGTATTGTTCTGATTTCTTTACCCTTTTCTGTAAGGTTCCACTTCACCAATAATGGTTTGTGTCATTCTGTCATGAATGCTTACCAAATATATTTGTATAATGACTTAATTTGTCTGCATTTGAATACAAAAATACTGTTTCTTGTCATGATTCTTCTTCTTCTGTCTTTATTTTGCTGGTATTGCATTGTGGCATATTAGCTTGTTCAAAAATGTACTAGCATTTAATCCTTACCTTGAATTTGTGCTCATATGTGCATCACGGATTATGCACTCTATTTTGTATTTTGGAGCAACTGTAGTATTGGTAAAAGTCTTCGAGTGACTGTTACATTTGCTTGCCTTTGTCTGCACAATCTTCTGAAGTACACGGTGTGTTTGTTATGCAGATTTGTAAAGCTTATTTTTTTTTTTAATTATTTTTTTGGGTAGAAAAATAAATTTTGTACCTTTTGTTTTGGATTATTACTTCTTCTTCTTCTTCTTCTTATTATTATGATGTAGTAGTAGTAGTAGTAGTAGTAGTGGTAGTAGTAATAATAATACATTGAATAATTATTTGGTTTCAATTTTAGATGAATGGGAAAATTTCTTGGAACGGATTGGTCGAGGCGAGTCAGCTGGGGGAGTAGATCTTCAAGAAAATTCGACTGATTCTTTGGAGCTTCGGTTTTGGGCATCTTACCGAGGACAGACTTTGGCCAGGACTGGTTAGCATTATTGTGCTAGTAACATTATTGTGATACTCCTTTTAGTACATAATGATTGTCTGAAAATTTTGGTTTCCATGATCATGCAGTGCGTGGCATGATGTATTACAGAAGGGCTTTAATGCTTCAAAGTTATTTGGAAAGGAGACCAATAGGAGGTATTTACTTATGAATTTATTATAACGACATACTCTATGTGTTCAAAAGGATTGAATATACTGATATTAATCCTTTTCTGTCTGTAGTGACTGATTATTCTCGAAGTGGCCTGCTCCCAACTCAAGGCTTTGCGTTGTCACATGAAGCCCGTGCACAGTCTGATTTAAAGTTTACTTATGTTGTCTCATGCCAAATTTATGGGCAACAGAAACAGCGAAAGGCACCTGAAGCTGCTGATATTGCGCTTTTGTTGCAGAGGTATAAATTTCCATTGCCGTTTCTATCTATTGAATCTGTTGTTTTAGGTTTCTTCAGTAATCATTTTTCAAACTTTTGTCATTCTGTTTTTTGGATATAGAAATGAGGCACTCCGGGTTGCCTTCATACACGTGGAGGATAGCAGTGCAGCTGATGGAAAAGTTTCTAAGGAATTTTTTTCAAAGCTTGTAAAAGCTGACATCCATGGAAAAGATCAGGTATATTCAAAGAATTTAGTTGTTTTTGTATTAGTCGGTATCATATTTTACCCAAGATCAGGTATATTTAAAAAATTATCATGCAAAAGCATGACAATTTTACAATTTTGACAAATTTACTACCACCCACCCCCCCCCCCCCCCGGCGCGGTGGGGGGATTGTACTGGTACCATAGGATATAAAGTTTTCTGATTCTTTTTGAAGATTTTTAATGTTATTTTCATTTGCTTGTAGGAGATATATTCAATCAGACTTCCCGGCGATCCAAAGCTTGGGGAAGGGAAGCCTGAAAACCAAAATCATGCCATAATTTTCACACGTGGAGAAGCTATTCAAACTATAGACATGAATCAGGTATCTTCTTCTCTTTTTTAATATTTTTAGTAATTTACCATCTATTCTTTTTCCTGAAGAAGGCTTTTCTTTTCTAATTTTCTTAATTTTGAAACAAATTTCATGATGTCTATTTCTGTGGCATTTTAAATTCTCCTCGCTTCTTTTTTCGAAGATATTATTACTTCTTTCTTGCCTCAGCACATTCACTGTTCTTTTAAAGGATATGTTCTATCAAAAAAAAAAAATTGAAGGTTATGTTTGTTTCACATTGTCTGTTTATTGGGAAGAGGCTTGTGTTGCCTTTTATTGATGTATGTTTTCCGGATGCTAGTGATTGCTTGTCTGTGGAATATGCAGAACTGTGTGTTCAGATGTCTCTCTTCTGCGAATCTGTGTAATTTTCCGGGTCATATGTAAAACTAGTCAGCCATAGATTTTCTGGGTCATTTAGCGTTATTCGTGGCATGTTCATCATGGAAACCTAAAATCTTCGAACACGTGTTGGAATCTTAGTATGAGATGCTGCAAAAAGTTATTTTTAAGTAACTATCAGGAAGTGAATTGGCTCTTTTTCTTTTACCTCTTCTATAGGATAATTACCTGGAGGAGGCAATGAAAATGAGAAATCTACTCGAGGAATTCCGAACTGATCATGGCATTAGACCTCCATCTATTCTTGGCGTGAGAGAGCATGTTTTTACTGGAAGGTCTGCAATATGTTCTCGAGTTATTGGCTGATGCTATTTTGTCACTCTGTTGATCTGTCTTACCAATTTTTTTTGACTAAATATGCAGTGTTTCATCTTTGGCTTGGTTCATGTCCAATCAAGAAACGAGCTTTGTGACATTGGGCCAACGCGTGTTGGCAAATCCTTTGAAGTGAGTGGTCTTTTACCTGTATACCTGTTGTGTAGGAAAAGCATACAGACCAGGTTCTTGCATATTCTGTCATGACTTATTGTTTGCTTTTGATACTGGAGATGTGAATTTTCCTGAATTATCTGGGTGAGGGCTCACTGATTCCCGTACCTTTTTGGGTGGATATTAGGAGATCTTAAATGGGACGCAGGGGGCTGAAGTTGATCCAATTTATTCTCACTGCATTTATGGTTGAAGTATTTATCCCAGACATGCAGTTTTCATAATCATGAAACATTCTTCCAAAATGCTCTGGTTTGACTGAGATTTTCCTATTCATGATCTGCTGTGGTTTAATTTTGAAAAAAATCTTATTTCAAAATTTTTTTTCACCTCTTTTGGTGGAAGAAAGCAGATGGAGAAAGAAGAAGAGAGAAAAGAGAGGGGGGGGGGGTGTTCTATTGTTGGCGGTGTGTGGTCTCAAGTTGGGGTGGGAATGATGCAGCCGAAACCTGGTTACCTTTTCCTATAGGAACTTTCTTTTTCATATTGCTAAAAGTTTTATCTGCACTGGAGGAATTCTTTTTTCTAACTCTTGCTTCTTTCAAAACAATATTCTTTTATTTTATCTGAAATAGGAAGAAAGTTGGGGAGGAACTTGAATTGTGTTTGCAGTTGAAGTGTTGGGAATGCAATTCAAAAAACATATTTTCAAAGTCAAATTCTGCACATTATTTGCCCGTCTCCACCCCAAATTTTAATTCAAGACAATAATTTGCCCATCCCCACCCCAAATGAAGTGGGTCCCCATGGGAAGATGTTAGGAGGCATAGTTTAGAATTTCTAGGCATCCAACCCAAAAGACTAGTGTATTGGGTAGAGTGACATATCATATTTATAAACCGAGGTATCTCCTTTTTACTAACCAATGTGGGAAACAACTCAACAATCCCACTTTCCGACAAAACCACCGTCGGACTCCAATCCTTTCATCCGAAGCACTTGAGTTGTTTCACCACCACATTCTAGCTACTGGGGTCTAGCTCTGATAGCAATTGTTGGGAGGGCTTAGCTTAGGATTTCTAACTATCCAGCCCAAAAAACTAGCCTATTGGATAAAGTGACCTATCCTACTTAAAAACTCAAGTATCTCCCCTTTACTAACTAATATGAGACACAGGTCAACAGAAAATTTTCCATCGCTACACCTAACACGTAGATACAAAATGGCAACTTCTGATTTCATTTTCTTTTTCTTTGTTCTTAATCTGTTCAACCCTTTTGGGTTGGGGAGAGAGGGATAGTGTTTAGATGATATTGTTTGCACATTTTGGTTTTATTGCTGCCATATTGTGAGGATGCAACAGAATTTTCTATCACCGTAAAATAATATATACTTGGCTAATTAATTTCCTTGTAAAAACTCTTGCAGAGTCCGCATGCACTATGGGCATCCAGATGTATTTGACCGAATCTTTCATATTACTCGAGGTGGTATTAGTAAGGCATCACGTGTAATTAATATCAGTGAAGACATATATGCTGGTAATTCTCTCCTTTCTCCCTCTCTTTATCTCTCTCTCTGACTAGCTGATTCATGGTGATTTGGCATGCTTCTGTGTACATAATTTTGTTTTTGGTCTTTTTTCTTTCACTGGGTATTGTAATGGCAATTTCAATGTACTGTATTTTGTGATCTGAAATTAAATTCTCTGCAGGGTTCAACTCCACTCTGAGGCAGGGTAATGTTACCCACCATGAATATATTCAGGTTTGATAGTGCTTTGCACATTTTGGTGAAGTTATGCTGAATATGACTCTGAAGATATAATTTTCCCTCCAATTTCCTGATAGATCCTCTCAATGTAGGTTGGAAAGGGAAGAGATGTAGGGTTAAACCAGATTGCCCTATTTGAAGGGAAAGTTGCAGGAGGAAATGGAGAGCAAGTCCTTAGCAGGGATGTGTACAGGCTTGGACAACTTTTTGATTTTTTTAGAATGCTCTCCTTCTACTTCACCACTGTTGGTTACTATCTTTGCACAATGGTGTGTTTACTTCCATGATTCTCCTGTGTCTTAATCCAGTCATTGCACTATATCCAGGTAGCCTGTTTTTAACTTTTGCTGATCAGAGCTTGTTTTTTATGCAGATGACCGTCCTTACTATCTATATATTCCTATATGGAAGGGCTTACCTGGTAATTAATCAAATGAAGCTTTCTCTTAATTGCTCTTTATATAGCAGTTTTGGGTTAATTTTGTTGGTTTGGATTTTTTCCTCCTGTGTTTTGGGTTTCAAGGTCTTCTTGTTTCAAAGTTTTGTATAGTTTTGGGTGTTCTACACTGAAGGGAAGATTTTAGTTTGTAGACCTCTGGTTTACTTCTGTAATACTTGTTCCCTCCTAATATTCTATAGAAGTTTCTCTATTTCCTATTGGAAAAATAATAATAATCCAGAGAATAAAGAAATCCAGCATGATGTTTTGTTGTTTTAATTATGTTTGATGAAATGTCTAAAACATATATCTAACCTTTACGCAGATAACTAGTTATGACAGTTATTAAATTGCAAAGGTAAATTTTTACTAGAACCATATATTTCTGGAATTCTGGAAGCAACTTTTCTTAGGTTTAATTGCTCTCTACAAATAGCTAGATATCCAACACTCTCTTTGAATTTCAAATTTTCAACTATGAGATTTAGATGGCCGGCTACTTGAAAATTGGAAATCAAGAAACAGGATGATACAGCCTGAGCTTTCCCCATCTCCTAAAATGAGTTGACTTTTGTCCCTAACAGGGTCAATTATTTTGAAACTGACAACCTATTCTTGTTTTTCATGATTTATCTACATTACTTGCATCGGGGATTAGTTCATCGATGGCTATCTTATTGGTTGGGAGACTCAAGAAATTTGGTTAGGTTCTTAACTTTGCGGATATGTGGAAGGTTATTGCATATTGTGTTTAGCTAAATAAGGCATCTGAGATGAGCTATTGTGTGCATTACTACACAGCATTAAGCTTTTAAATGAGTCTCGCAACTCTTATTACTTATGTCTTTCTTTCCTTTATCTTTTTGTTTCTATGCTACAGACAAGTATTAAATCTAGAATGTCTTAGACATCCTTTTCCAATTTCCATTATATTGAATAAAAATGCAGTTAGTTTTGCATATCTATTCGGAGTTGTATTGGGATCAGCTTCAGTTAATGCCGTTTTGTCAATGTGCTGCCTATCTTCTCAGGCTTTCTCTGGACTTGATCGGGCAATCTCTCGTCAAGCTAAGTTGTCAGGGAACACATCATTGAATGCAGTTTTGAATACACAGTTTCTGGTCCAGATTGGTGTTTTTACTGCAGTCCCTATGATAATGGGTTTTATACTTGAATTGGGGTTATTGAAGGTCAGTTTATCTAACTCTCATTTCCCCCCCCCCCCCCCCCCCCCCCCCAATTTTTTTACATAAGTGTGATAAACGACAAACATGAAAGTTAATGTAGCAGGCTGCGCTTTTTAAGAGTTTTCTTTTGATATTCGTTTGTCAACTAAATTGTTTCGCTAAATAACTGTCCAATTGATTAGAGAGTTTCAGGGCTTTTTTTTAAAAAAAAAAATTCTCTTGTCCGCAGGCTGTTTTCAGCTTCATCACGATGCAACTACAATTGTGTTCTGTCTTCTTCACGTTCTCATTAGGAACTAAAACTCATTACTTTGGACGTACCATCCTCCATGGAGGTGCAAAGGTATGTACTCATTTTTCTGATCTTATTCGTTCAAAATTTCACACCCTCTCTTTCTTTGTTTCTTTTTTTTTTTCCCAGTCAGCTAACTTTTATGCATTTGAAACTTAATTAACAGTATAGAGCAACCGGTAGAGGCTTTGTTGTCCGCCACATAAAATTTGCTGAAAATTACCGGCTTTACTCAAGAAGTCATTTCATCAAAGCGTGGGTGATTTTATTTGTTATTTACTCTGTTTCTTAGCAGATAAAAAAGATGGTGTATTAAAATCTTAAAACTTGGTTTTTGACAGTCTTGAAGTGGCGTTGCTGCTTATTGTTTACATCGCATATGGGTATGCAGAGGGAGGCGCTGTTTCTTATGTTCTGCTAACTCTCAGTAGTTGGTTCCTTGTCATCTCTTGGCTCTTTGCTCCTTACATCTTCAATCCATCAGGTTTTGAATGGCAAAAGTAAGTTCTGTATATTTTCAATGCAGTGATTTTGTCTTTTAGCACATTGGAGTTCATATTTCTTTTTGTCTTTTAGCTTGGTCTGCATTTTATTAAAAGCATGTACAAGTCTGTATATGTATGTGTGTGTATAGAACTTTTTGTGTCACGTCACTAGTACCATTCTCCTCTTGCTGCTGACCACCAAGTCATATTATCTCATTGTTCAATGAATAGGACCGTAGAGGATTTTGATGATTGGACCAGTTGGCTACTATACAAAGGTGGAGTAGGTGTCAAGGGAGACAACAGCTGGGAAGCTTGGTGGGATGAAGAACAGGTTATGTGTTATTAACTGTTAATTTGGCAATCAATCGATATGGGATTTGTTTCTGCATGATTTGCCATTGAATTTGGGGATTCAGCCATTTTCATATTCTTGCATTGCGTTTAATAGAAGAAGAGAAAACTCCGAAAGAAAAACCTAAAATCAGTATTTTCTTGTCTAGAAGCTTGGAAGTTAGAAACCTTTGATCCACATAAATCTTTGAAATAAAATCTTATTTTAAAGATAAGCAAAAATGCTATTCCCAATTTCCTTTACAATACCAATGACAGAAGTGCTTCACACATCATTTACATTTTTCCCATTCTGAAAATTTATAACAATAGCTTAACCTCTACATCATAAGTAATTACTGTTCAACTCCATTTATTTACTTGGCATGTTAATGTTATGAGAAATGGCATGGAAACAGAGAGAGGGGTATATATATTAATATGGTTTTGTTGATGAAATAGTTTGCTGTCGAATAAGCTTTTAAAAGGCTACTTTCGTATTTTTGCCAATTGGAAAATTAGGATGGTATTCTGAAACTCTGCATGTCCTTTTTTTTATTTTTGGGTCTTAATTTTAGATGAAGAATAATTATTCCTTGTTAGAATTGTAACATTGCTTCTTTACTTATTGTTCATATTTTAAACTTTTTATGTTAGAATTGTAACAAGTAAAACATTCTTGTCACCACACAGCTATGTTATTTTTGCTCCCTTTCTTCTTCTTAAACTTGTTCATGTACTAATGTATGCTTTTCTTTGCAGATGCATATCCAAACTCTGAGAGGTCGTATTTTGGAAACAATACTGAGTTTGAGGTTCTTCATATTTCAATACGGCATTGTATACAAACTCCACCTCACTGGAGATGATACATCACTTGCGGTACATTTCTTTTCTAGCTATGTGTCTAACATGTACTCCTTAAGAGTGGGGGAAAAGGGAAATTTCCTGTGCTTTGCATGAGGCACTCCTCTCCTACATTATGTTACTGCTAGTCTATCTAACGTTTTGATAGACTGATTATATGCTACTTTGTATGTTTGAGGCATGTGTTCCGGTAGAGTAGTTATTTTTGTCATTATTAATGTCGTTAGTACTATTATTATCTTCCAAGACTTTGATCATTTACAGGCTGTGTTGTAAATTATAACACAATTATAGTTTCAAATTTGCAAATATGATGTATGTTATGGGAATATATTTTCATTTTAAAGTTATTCTAGTTATGTTGGTCTTGACAATTGCTTTTTTGGGCAGATTTATGGCTTCTCTTGGGTTGTGTTAGTTGGCATAGTAATGATCTTTAAGGTATGTACCTCTTTGTTTTAATTCCTTTTGTCAATACCTGACTTTTTGTTGCTTGATTTTTGCTGTGAAACTTAGTAGTCTTTGTGATTAATTTTCTTCTGGTTTGCAGATATTTACCTTTAATCCTAAAAGTTCCAGCGACTTCCAGTTATTGATGCGGTTGACACAGGGAGCATCATCCATAGGACTTGTTGCTGCCCTCATCCTTGTCATTATCTTCACTCGTTTGTCAATTGCAGATATCTTTGCAAGCATCCTTGCATTTATTCCTACTGGTTGGGCTATCATATGTGTAAGTTTCAAATTCAAATGCTTCTGTGCCATTCTGCACAATTGCACCATAGATTGGAATAATTTTGACAAAGGACAGCGTTGTTTGCCTGATTAAAATTTACAAACTTTGATCATCATTTTGTTAGAGGAAACTAGAAACTCTGTCCTTGACTGTTGGATGGACGTATTAAAAAACATGAGGTGTTTGTCTTGTGATTCATGACACAAATCCAAATAATGGCTGGTGCCAATGAATTGCACCCTTTCTCCATCAAAGATATATAACTGGCTGGTGACACCAGTCCATTGTGTTTAGCTATCGATTTGTTGCATCCTTGTACACTCTCACAGAAACAGGTACTACATGATTACACGTGTGCATATGGAGGTTGTTTTCTTTTCTGTTCCTACGTGGTAGCTAAATTGGATTTGCTTGAATCTGAATCCCCCTCCCCCCCCAAAAAAAACCACCCAACACAAAAAAAAATAAAAAATCAAGGTCTATCCTGTATATATTTTAATTTTATTTTTCAGCCTTCTAACCTTTTGGCTTTGTGCTGGTACAGCTAGCTCTCACATGGAAGAACATAGTCAGGAGCCTGGGCTTGTGGGAATCAGTGCGGGAGTTTGCCAGAATGTACGACGCTGGGATGGGTGTGATTATCTTTGCCCCAGTGGCATTCTTATCCTGGTTTCCATTTGTTTCTACTTTCCAGTCTCGTCTTCTCTTTAATCAAGCATTTAGCCGTGGACTGGAGATCTCCCTCATCCTCGCTGGAAACAAGGCTAATGTTGATAATTGATTGGTGGTCTCCTATTGGAACACATTCAGCCAGTCTAACCTCTTTAGGTTGTAGATCCCTTGTATGAAATCATATCCTGCCTCACCCTTTCCTAGTTGCGAGGATCCTGACATGCCTTTATATGTACAGATGGTTATAAAGGCGTGGCCTTTTTCAATTTTGTATCTTGCTTCAGTTATCTGCTTTTATTCGAGTGGCTGGATAGACGAGTTAGTTTCGGTGCAATTTGGGATGGAGGAGAGAACCGAGGCACATTCTTTATGACTAATCTGCGGCGACCTGTTTCTTTTGTAGTTTGTGGAGTATATAGCATTGGGTTTATTATGTAAACGTAACGCTACAAAGTTTTATTTTAGTTTAGACAAAACAGTGTTCCATTCAAGGTTATGGGGTGAAAAGATCTACAAATAATTCTTATCATTATATATATACTTAGCAACAAACAATTATCGTCAATGCTACGTCGCATGGATGGATACGGAAATTTTTTGGCACGTCGGTATGGAAGAGGGAGAGATCATACGAAATGTTTTTCTTAATTTTTGAAACAACACCAGTAAACACCAATTGACGTGTGATTATGAAAACTGTTCCAAAGTAAATATCTGAATGAGGAGCCGAGCCTTTATTTAGAACATCACCGAAACTAGATCAGTATGGCAATTTAAAGCTAATAAATAAGATTGGATATCCATTCTAGGTCAGGCTGGCCATGAATGGAAAACGGTTATATGAATCCTGAGCGTAAACGACGTGTGTGGGGTGTGGTGACCCGAAATTGTTCACTGCCTAACAACTAACAAATAGGAGGTAATAGGAGGAGTAGCTCTCTCTCTGTCTCTCTCTCAAAATTTGTCTCACGTTGTCCCTCTCTCACTCTCCAAACATCCCCATCTCCATCTACCCGAAGCTGGAGCTGCTTCCTTTGGTCTCCTCCATTGATGGGATCCGTATGCTCATTCTTCTTCTCTTCATCTTATTTGGGTCATCACATTTCTCCTGTTCCATTTCTTTATCCTTTAATAGTATGTTTGAATTTGACGTGCATTGTTCATGATTATTTATGTGTATGCATAACGTAATTGTATTGTGTTGATTTGTGTTGCTACAATATCAAAATGACTCTCACTGATACTCTTACATTGATGCTGCGTTTACTTTTTGGATTGGAGTGGGAATCCTGAGGAGTGGGAATCTTTGGATTAGAAGTGTGGAGTGGGAGTGAGAGTAGGTTGTTTACTTACACTAGAATGGAAGTATGGAATAAAGATCATAATCCAATTTATGTGTTTACTTTGTCTTGGATTTGGAGTAAATAGTTTCAAATTACAATTTTATCCTTATTTAAAGAATTATAGTTTTTAATTACAAAACTAATAAAAAATATATTTAATGAATAATATTTATTTTATTATATTTATAAATTTATTATAATTATTAATATTCTTAATTATGAACAATAAATTATTAATTTTAATATAAAATGAAACCTTATTTTATTTTATTTAATATAATTATATTAAATTTATTATTATATAAAATAATAATATAATATTATTTAGTACAAAATTAATATTTTCTTAGAATAAACTATTTATTATTATTAATATTAAATAAATATAGTACTATTATTTTTAAAATAAATATAATAATATTATATTTATTAATTCTCTATTAATGTAATAGTATTATTTTAAAATAATTTTAACTTAGAATCAATGTAAATTATTATTTAGTTAAATATAATATTATTATTCAAATAAATATTATTTATTTTATTTATTAATTATAAAATATTAAATTAAATTAAATTAAATGAAAGGGTAAAAAGGGGAGAGGTGGGAGTGGATTCCCACTCCCACCTCCCGCAATGGGAGTCCCACTCCCACTCCCCACACCAAAAATGAGTGGGGCCCACGGAGTGGGATTCCCAATCCGTGGCCATTTTAAGCAAGTAAACGCTGGAGTGGGAGGAATCCACACTCCTCACTCCCATTCCAACAAGTAAACACAACCTGAGTTTTTTGTCTTGAGCTACGAGAAGTTTTTGTCTTTCCCTTTGTTTCTTATATTTTCTTCTCAATGATTGTTCATACTTTTTGTTCTGATTTTTTTTGAGGTAGGCATTTTTTTTTTTAATGTCATCGTCGTGTTATAGATTCATAATTCTGCAAAGGACGTTAAAGATTTTGGATGTTCTGTAATTGACATGCTGGTTCCCACATCCTAACAATATATGATGTTTATCTTTTAGAACTATGTTGAAAGTTGGAATCATCTCCTAAGCAAAAGTTTACTTTATGATGATGCCAAAGAACCTTAGGGTAAAATACACCAATTTTTGGAGGAAAATGAAAATCTCTGTTGATTAGCAAATTACAGGACGTTTACTCTAATTAAGAAGAAGTACTTGTAGAAAAGAATAATTTTTAGTTGGTACAGTTCAATTTTGTAGTCTTTATCTCTAAGATGGGAGTATAAAGGTGGAGGTTATACTCAATGGCTTTCATTTGTTGCATTGACAGGAATTTCTACTCAATGTTTCATGTTACTTTTGCTGTTTTGGCTTCCTGTTAGAATTAATTCTCTCGGCTTAATACCAAAATTCACGTGTAGTGAAATCCGTAGTATTGATGGACAAAGAGATGGTCAAAGGAGGGATATGGAGATTGATTTTGTGCAGACTTCTCGTGGAACACAAGATTTTTACTGATAATTAAGTATTTGTATTTGTATTTGTATGAAGCTTAATTTTTACACAAATATTTTGACAAGCAACAATCTATGAGATTGAAACAGATTCTAGATGGTGTCTGCGAGTAATATGTCTGCAAGATGCATGATGCGCAGGAAGGGAATCCTTTTCTCAATATATTTTCTTTTATCAGTTATCACAATGTGTAGAAATGGATTTTGCCGGAAGTCAAGTTCTTTTTTTTTCCCCAATTAAAAAAAAAAAAAAAAAAAAAAAAGCCCTAGGGGATTAGATAATCAATGTTTCATGTAAAACTACTCCTCAATAATAAGCTGATATGAATGATTCTTCTTGGAAGCATGTAGTTTTGGTGTTTAAGTCTTGAGTATTTTCAGGGGGTCTTCACTAAAGTATTGTTTTTTTCTTCTGTAATTTTCAGGAGGACAGAGGCCGGCCATTGCCTAAATTTGGAGGTTGGGATGTAAATAACCCTGCCTCAGCTGAAGGATTTACAGTCATATTTAACAAGGCCAGAGATGAGAAGAAGACCAACAGAAGTAGTGTTGGGAAATCTAATACACCCAGAAGGAGTGATAGTGTGTTACAAGGAAAGCGAAAGTTTTGAGTACCCTCGAGCTCGAAAGGTAAATGTCTGTTATGGCTGCAAAATCCTTCACTCGCAATGGCGGTTTAATTTTTTGATAGTGTAACCAACCGTCTTCTTATATTTTATATGTAGAGCAAGTGGTTGTGCTGTGGCTGAGTCCACATTGCTTTGGAGGCATTGAAATGATGTAAGTTGCCTATGAAGTTAGTAGGTGCTTAACAGCTAAGTCTTTGATGAATACGCTGGCCAGGCCTACTGGTTTACTGCTTGTGATAATGTCAAACTTGTCGATTGCATTTGTTGGTGCAGTATATTAGTTTATTCTGCACATTTTCTTCCTCTTCTTTATTCTACTTTACAAATGTTGCCGTTGTTAAATGGAAGGGAAAGTTTTACAAATATTGACGTTTTTAACTGAGAGGGAGAAGATACGGATATTGAAAAACATTTTTTTTTTCAATAGCACTGGCAATACGGCACCATGGATATTATATTCATGGTGTGATATTAAACATACAACTAAGCTTACACAAATGTTGTGATATTATATTCCAATTTTTAAAATGTTAATTCCTCAGAAGTCAGAACTACATCGACTCTGTGCAATGTGGCACGATTCTCTTTCATCGTAAACGCACTTAATTGATTTTCTTTCACCGTTTCTACGAATACTGCATGGCAACAAATTGCATCAGGCTACTTCAAATCAAACCATCAAATTGTATTAGCTAGGCCGTTGACATTCAATTCAGTGCCACAGCATTTACCCGTTTGCAGGTATGCCTTCAGAGTTATTTTCAGTGATGTCAGTACTCTTCTGTCTTCACCCACATTCACAGGAAACTGGGAGGAAATGGCATTTCCTTGTAAATCATATATTGAAAATTGATTAAAAAAAAAACACTAATTCTCAAATCATCACTTCGTTCGCAGCTGATTTGGTATATGATTGTAATTACTGGACGGATTGAATAGAAACAACTGAAACCGAGATAACTTACATATCCTGATTTCCCTTTGGCTTGTAGTAACACAACAAATAAGTATATATCTAGTGCCAGCCTATGAAAAGCTTGTGGCAGCTTAACTAAAATTGCTAAATAGAATTTTCATGTCTAAAGAAGAAGAAAAAAACCTCAGCAGTCTGAATCCTAAAATCTAGAGAGCCCTCGATGCAAAAAAAAAAATTTACACAGGCTGCTAAATGTTCTTGTCACTCCCATTTCCGTTTCCAGTTCCAGCCATTCCAGTCTCTTGCCTAGTTGTAGAGTCGCCAAATGATGGAGGCGGATCTAGCCCATACTCAGCTGAAGCATCTGGGTGTATCGGATGATCATATTTACAAGCCGGCCCAAACTTGCAAATGCCATAGCGGCTATAATATGAACAGACGTTTTGACCCTGTATTTCAAAAACCAAGAACTAGAGGTCACAAAATAGAAAACTCAGTGGCTTGATGTGGTCAAACAAAGTTCAGATTCTTATGCTAAAAGTCAAAAACTGATAAAAAGAAACAGTAGTCTCTCATTAACACCATCAGCGAAGAAGATTTTAGAAGCAACAAAACAGATAAACAACCACTGAGGAACACATTGTCAATATCCATCACCTTTGTAAGAGCATAGATTTGTTTTACAGTAGACTGCAGTTTTTGTTTTCACTCTGTAACTGAGAATTCGGTGGCAATTCAAATTGTCATTTTCAAGTAAGTATATCATCCAAAAGCACAGCTGAAAATCAGAACTTACAGGCCGCAGTGGCAGACCCTTGTCGCTGAGAGTGCATGGTGGTGACTTAGGGATCCGATTTTTTGGATGATGATATTTGCAATTAGACTTATACTTACAGTCTCCCGTTCTTAGGAAGTAACTGCACTCAGGCTGGCCAGGTCGTTCTGGGAACTCATCAACTAGCATCTGCGGCTGATGAATTATCTGGACATTATCTACCAATGGGTTGTTGTTTATGACATACGTGGGGGCTGACTGCACGCTCCTTTCTTGTGGATATAGAGGAGACTTGACATGCCATAAGCAGATCAAACCAATCAGAAAACGATTTGATAAGTAATTGAATGAACTTTACAGACAAGCAAAACCACTTCACATCTAAAATTTATTATTATTAATTTTTTGAGACGTAATTTTTTTTTTCCTTTTGTTGAGAAACATAGAAACTTGTAAGAAAAGTTTTGGTAAGGTAAGTTACATTTTACAATTCAAAGCAGAAGCCCTTTTTGGATGAAATGTAAAACGAACATTAACTTGAACCATTTAAAATACTACAGTAGTGTCTAGACAAGGGTAAACTAAGCATCAGGTGAAACAAAAAAGAGTATTAAGGAACAGTTTTGTTATTGCCAATTATTCTGCCATTATTTCCCTTCAATTGATCATGCAACAAAGAGGATGATAAACAGACAAACATTTATGGCTAGGCTAACCACAATAAGAGCAATGCCACTACCTGATACCCATTCCATTCTGAATTTTGAGAAGGAACCCCTGGAGTTGGTGAATACATCATTGGCACAAAGGGAGCAGGTTCATTTAAAGCCCTAGGTGATGACCAGGATCCTATACTTGCTTGTGATGGAGCTTGTGAAGAGACAGATCCACCATTACCATATCCTGAAGGAGAGTCAGACCCGCCAACAGCTGTAGGATCAGGATGATTAAACCTGCAATTAGCACCATACTTGCAGGAACCATTACGCATGTAATAAGGGCACTCCTTCTCACCCTGCGGTGAATCAAAATTTCAAAATTAGGATAATCATTCCAGCAGACTGTAGAATGAGCAACTCTCATATAGATTCATGATATTTGGAAACAACTAAAGAAAAAACATAGATAGGTGGACAAGGTTCATTTAACTGCTTTATACGAAACAGAAATCATACAGGTCGAATAGGCAGACCCAAAAAATTGAGCTCTAAAACTGGGGCAACTGTTGATTTTGCTCTTGTGTGATTAAATCTGCAAGCCTTTCCGAACTTACACCCTCCTGTCCTAAGGTAATACTGCAAATAGCTCAGGAGAATTATAATAGCAGAAAATATGTTATTAGTATGCTGCACATAATGCAGAGAGATGATACTTAATAAAAGCTAGTAACATATCCTTCAGTTATTCACTCATCCGGAAGAAAATAACTATATAAGGTATTAGCAGCCCTCATGAAAACAACATACTCAAATCCTGAATAACAATGATCAATCCAATAGGAAAGAATAAAGCATAACTTCAAAGCTGACAGAAAATAAAATCAATGGTAATAATAAATTCAAGTACATGATGGTGATGTCAAAACCACTTACAGAAAAAAACGAAGTAAAAGTGATAGAATTTACTGGTTAACAGATATATAAAAATGATGGGCAAGTAAAGTTAACCTCACATTCCCATAAAATACAAACAAAAATTATTTACTAACCTTGCATTCTATCTGGCTTTGACTCTCACTCTGGCCTTGGCTCTGGCTCTGGCCAGGCCTCTCAATCAGCTCCTCTCTTTCCTTCACCTTCTCTTTAGAAGACTTGAAACCAACAAAAGGGAGACAAAAAAAAGAGCTAACTGAACATTTCAGCATAGATAAATCAATTATGCATTTTTCCCAATTTCAAAATCACTTAACTTTGCTCACACACTTCACATGCACACAAGCATAGAGACTCAGCTTGTTCTCAGCAGAAACAATGACAAATAAACAAACAAAAGCAAAAAAACTAATCGGGTAAATTTAAAATTTAATTTTTATTACCTGGTTTTTTCTACGAACAGGATGATTAAACTTACAATTGGACCCAAACTTGCAGGTACCTGTTTTCATATAAAAAGTACAATCTTGAGCGTCGGGTCTCACTGGATAGGGATACCTTTTTCTCATTTGATTTCCATACTCATTCTCATTTTGAATCTCATTCTGAACTATAATGTTACTTTTATTGTTTTCATCACTCTCGCTTTCTTCCTCTTCCTCTTCCTCTTCCTCTTCGTCTTCTTCTTCAACTACTATTTCTATTTCCGCTGCTTTGATTGAATCTATCTCTTCCGCCTCTCTCAAATCGAGATTTCGCAGCTCTTCCTCAATTCCTGCAGTGTAATCAAGATCGGACGGTGGAGGATCGAGATCGGATTTCGGAGAGGAAGATTGTAACCCTAATTCGAATTTTGTTTTTTCATGATTAAGATTTGGTACGGAAATTAGCTCAGAGAGTTCCATTTTGTTATCACATTTCAAAACCCTACTTTTGCAAAAGAGCGAAAATGATGATTGATGAAGATGTGAAATCCAAGTGAACTGAAAAAACTTAAAAAGGGAAACGGAGGCTTAACAAGGCTAACGTGTGCTAGAGTGTTCGCGGATCGGAATCATATCCGATCCCCTATTTTATTTTTAATTTAATTCAATCTACGTATTAATAAAATTTAATTTAAATTTAATTCATACGCATACAGATCGAATGCAGATTCGACTTAATTTATATTTAATTTATTATTTAATAAATTGATTTGTCGGTTAAAAAATTTTAATCATATTACTAATGAAATTTGACAAATTTTTACTAATGAAATTTCTACAGATCAGACAGATTGAGCGAATCGAATTAGATTTTGAACACTTCTAATGTGTGCTATTTCTTACTGTAGATATTTTTTGAGTCCCTAATTATTCAATATTTTTGAAGTGATGGCAAATTTTTTAATTTAATTGAGTAAGGTCCATATTCGTGTGAATAAAATTATAAAAAGATATCATTTAGTATCATATATTCTGATTGATAAAAACTGTATTGTATATCTACTAATATTTTATCCTAATATTATTTAAATTAAGATTTAATTCTAATGGTAAGAAACCATTTTCCTAAGACTTGGATTATGTTGAAAATTATAATTTAATATAATTTACTAATACTATTATATGAACACATTATGTGTCAAAGGCATTTAAGAATATTTTAATTGTTTGACAGAAATTATAGAACTATTTGATGCCGATATAGACAAATCGTGTCCTTATTTAAAAAGAAAAAAACAAGAGTCATGTGCATTTTTGTCTTTTCAAATTTTTTAACGTGCAAACGTTATGTAGAATTTTGGAAGTCATAAATTGTAAATAGCATTGCCCTTGGCTCCATACAAATTTTAGCGCAGGTGTCTAATTCTTTTATAACGTAGACAAGAAACGATTATTGCGATCAAGCTGTAAATTAAAAAAAAAATCATGAAACAAATCAAAAAGCACACACACGGAATCTGTTACGGCGAATAAATTGAAATACTGCAAAAAATTCTCTTCAGTATTGAAAAGAATTTCATTCAAAGAGATTAAAGAGATGTTGAAGGGAAATTGAATAGAGGTTAATCTGCTTCAAGATTCGAGCAATTCATAAATAAATTGGCCCAATGAAGCCCCAGGGCAACACAAATTTAACAGTTGCTCTGAATGACAATTGACTAACAATTGACAGTTACAGGACAAGGAACATCCTAAGCCTATCTTAGCCCTACCCTCTAAATTTCAACAACAGGTTCATTAGCAAATGTTAACAAGCAATCTTCTTCCTTTACACTTACTACCCTCTGCTCTTCTTTGCAGAATGTCCGGTCTTCCGCTTGTGACGACTGAAATCTGATACAAACCGGAATGTCTGGCCACAGCCTGGCTCAGCACACACATAAGGTCGAGCACCTGTGTGAACCCTTATGTGCTCAGTACGCGCCCATGCCCACTTGAAAGTCATCTTGCATCCCTTCCAGGGGCATTTAAGGGGACGATCATCCAAATGAACACGACGGTGCTGCACTAGGTATTTGTGTGAGAAAAACTTCTTCCCACATCCCTTGACTGGACAGATGTTTTTCTTGTGCAGCACCAACTCTTGTTTTGTGCCGAAACTCATCGTGCAACCCTCCATGTCACAATGGTATCCTGCTTCCTCATCCTTAATTTTTGCATTATTCAAACCAGCAGGAGCCTTCACCACTGAAGCATTTTTTACCTTCTTTTTGGCAGCTTGGTTTTTCTCCTTTGGTTTGGTTTCAAACTCTTTCTGAGGCTTTGGGATTCTTTTCCTAAGTCGAGTGCTAGGTCCGCCTTCTAGCTCCTGTTCAACAACTGAATCAAACAGTTTGGCATTCTGATCACTTTTAACACTATGCTGCCGAGAAGTCACTTGTTTCACTAGCCGAGAGGTCTCTTGTTTTGTTAATCTACTTTTCCCGGGCTTCATATGTGAAGGGGTTTCCTGTTTCATTTTCCGAAGTGTTTCGGTTCTCAGTTGTTTGCTCCTGAGAGTCCTACAATGTCTTCTATGAGATTTATTATCTAATAAATCATACAAGACTGCATCTTCCCTTTCAGTAAAATTGGCCCTCTTTCTAGCAATTCTCCTAAACTGCCGAATCTTATCCTCAGCAGAATCATAGAAAACAGTATCTTCCATCTCAGTGCATTTAGATTGCTTGTCCCTAGGAATCCTCTTATGTTGCTGATGACAATTATCCTCCAGTGAATCATCTGAAACAGCATCTTCTCTCTCAATCCACTTGGATGGCTTACTTTTTGGAATCCTCTGGTACGACTGACGAGAATTATCTTCCAGTGAATCATCTGAAACAGCATCCTCTCTCACCATCCATTTGGCTTGCTTGCTTTTTTGAGATCTCCTAGGCAACATATGAGAACTATCTTCCAGTAAATCATCTGAAACTGCATCTTCTCTCTCAACACACTTCGCTCGCTTGCTTTTTAGAATCCTCTGATGATGCAACCGATGAGTATTTTTCTCCAGCAAATTATCTAAAACCGGATCTTCACTCTCAATACATTTGGGTTGCTTGATATTTGGAATTTTTTTATGCTGCAAGCGATGAGGATAATCCTCCAGTGAATCATCAGAAGCTGCATCTTCTCTCTCAATCCATTCAGCTTGCTTGCTTTTTGGAACCCTGTTAAACTGCAACTGACGAGAATTATCCTGCAGTGAATCATCTGAAATTGCATCATCTCTATCAATGCATGTGAATTCCTTGCCTTTTGGAATGCTTGTATGCTGCCTATCAGAAGTACCTCGCAGCGAATTATCTGAAACTTCATCCTCTCTCGCAACATGTTTGGCTAGCTTGCTCCTAGGAATCCTCCTGTACTGCTTAAGGGAGCTATCATCAGTTAAATCATCCAAAACTGCATCTTCCCTACCAATACATTTGGCATGCTTCCTCTTAGGAATCCTCCTATACTGTATAAGTGAATTGCCTGGCAGTGCATCATTTGAATCTCCAACTTCCCTCTGAATACATTTGGCTTGTTTTCTTCTAGAAACACTCCTCTTCTGTTGATAAGAACTAACTTCTGATGAATCGGGCAAGTCCACATCTTTTTTTTCCATTAATTTGGCTGGCTTGTTTCTAAGAATCCTCCTTTGCTGGATACGAGTATCACCCTCCAGTGAATATTTTGAGCCTGCATCTTCTGTATCGATACATTTGGCTTTCTTGGTTGACACACTCTCTGCTACCATTTTCCTCTTCCTACTGTACTTTCTAGTCACCAAGGTCGAGGTAGTTTGGCAAATACTTTCTGGTTTTCTTTCAAAATTTTCATCTGGTGTTGTCCAAGCATGAAAGCTCCTTTCTAGCTCTTGTTCCTCAGGATCCTTTTGCACTAGAAAAGGATGAACCTGATTTGACATCCAAACTCTCCCACACCATTTCCCTGCTACTACTTTTCTCTGTCTGGCAGGACGTCTCCCATTATCATATTTGTTGGGCGAGCTAGCAGGAGAACTACGGCCAAAAGCATTGTATATTATAGAATTGTATGGCATCTGCTTACTGTAAAGAGGAGAGCGGCTGAGGTTGGCACTGTAGAAAAGATTGATTCCTAACTTCACAGCCCAGTCCCCATTACCAGGTATTGCATCTTCACTATCCAGAGACAAGTGGATTCTCTTCTCGTCTTCTTTGGTAGCAACCCTGAATGAGATTTCATCACAGAGAGAATCAATTCCCAATTCTTCAGCCACTAACTTCGCTTCAGCCACCATCTTGGGATAATCTGCAAGTTTTTAGAAAGAATTATGAATTATTAGGGGGCTGCAACTGCTCTCAATAGAACTATATTTTTACAAGAGTGTAACACAGAAAACACGCACAAGCTTGTTAGGAAGAAGAAACTCTCTTCACTACTGAAGAGAGTAATATAAAGACTGAAAAAATAAAATGATCACGGCTTCCTGAGATGTCAGTTTCAACATGGCTGCAATTTTGTCCAACAAAAAGAAACATTTAAAGTAAAGAGTATGGCCGAGGGCAGATAATTTTGCAGCAGAGCACTCAATACTAACCAAACATTACTACATTAGCCAGCTAAGATAACCATGCACAGTATGCTGAATCTTTTTTTTAAGCACCATCACCACTTTAGGAGGCATGATGCTCATTCTCCCTTAAAACACTCAAAATTTTAGAGTCCACAAAAATTTGGGAAGGCTAAAAATGGTATTAGTAAAAAGCATCAAAATTACCTTGGTCAGCACTATTCATGCACAATCCACAGCATTTACAAATGGTGTCTTTTTACTAATGTATAGCATAGTTGACACTCAATCATGCGATAGCTACTATTCCACATATCAGTATAGATTCATGCCTTCAGTCACTCCACGTCATGCAATGAGAACTACAAATTTTTCCCTGGTATAAGTGCGATAAGAACATTGACTGTAATCACCAGATTACAGTATCACTATGAAACTATGAAAGAACTGATATACAATATTCAACTTCCAACAATTCGTGTATGATAATTATTTATTTGTTCAGGAATAAATGAAAAATAACAGTAGTAATAAGTAAAACAATAAAACGACAGAAAAAAGGAGATACCCATGATAGGCATGAATGATTGCTCAATGACAACATACCTGGATGACAAAGAAGAAATATATCCACCCCTCCAATAGGACGAAGTTGTTGCTCTACTTCCACAGCATGTTCAAGACAGAAGACATGCATTCGAGAAGAATCTTCATCAGATCTTGGAGCAAAGGACATTTCAGCATTCATTACTGGTACAATGGCCTTGCTAAACTCCACATTTTCACCACCATGGATGACTGGAGCGCATTTTGAAGCATAAGATGCTGCTATTGGATCTCCAAAACAACCATCAAAACCATTAGGTTTAGAGCAATCGTGTTTATCAGTTTCAAACTGTACAGAGCATTCAGACATTTGAGGATTTTTATCATTCAAGTAATCTCTTCTAAATTCAGGTTGCACATTACTGATCTGAAGCGAAGCTTCATCCTCGCAATCAAGGCTTATGAAGGAGAGATCTTGACTCCCTGCAGCAGCAGCAGCAGCATGAAAGTTTTGCTGATATTTTCTTTCTAACAAACACTCCGTCAATTTAGTTTCTTTATCATCACACATGGGAACATTTGGTTCAACCTGTTCTTCCTCAGAGTCAGATGAATTGCCATAAGTTATAGCTAGTAAGTTAAGAGCAGAGGTATCTCCTTTTGTTTCTCTATCTGAAATTGTTTCATTACTTTCATCCACTGCTTGAATTTGGTTAGCTGATTGAACAGGGACATCATATAAACTATTCCGACCACTCTTTCCGATCCATCCTGTATTTTATACAAAAATAACCAAATGTTGGAAACGGGAACAGTAGCTCAACATAATTAGGAAAAGCACAATAAGGGAACAAAAATTGAGTATTATTTAGGTTAACTGTAAAGTATGCAGCTCGGATCCAGAGTTAAAAGATCTAATGTGCAAGGCAGTGAGTCATCATTTGCAAAAGAGGAAAATTGCATCAACAACAGCCATCCATAAGGAGTACTATGTTTTAATAGGATATTGAAGCCTCATCAAAAAATCACCAGTAAAGCTAGACATAGTCATGAGATATTAATAAATATAATTTTAACAGAAGAATTAGTCATCATATTTCCACTGATACGACAGATCTTTTATAATTATGTAAGCAAGTGCTGAAAAGAGATATTGTATGCAATCTTCATATGGGGACACTACCTAATACACATGACTGTTAAATACTCTCCACTCTGCTCACACTAAAAAGATCTCATGTTTACCAAGAAGCAATTTTTTTAAAAAATTTTGGTTGATACAACAATATTATTAGGCACTTTATCCCAGTCCACTCTTCCTTTCCTTAAGTTACATCTCATGTGCTTTCATTAATGGTCGTTCTCCTAGAATTGTCATATTCCACCATGAAACAGAGGCAATTTCATTGGCCTAATAAACCTATAAAGTCATCTAAGTAATATCTAAACAGGATCAAAACCTGAATTGCAAACAATACACTACGTTTCAGTATGGAAAGTTAAAGGATCTGTGCTATAGCCATATGAAAGATCAAAAGAGAAGAGAAAACAGACGGTTTCATCTGTGGACAGAGGAACAGAGATGAGCAACCATCAGTAAGAAAATAAGAGACATAAACAAGATCAGCTCTGATCATGCCTTAACCACGTTATCAGTTATCACAGAGAAAAAACATCAAGACACTCTCAACCAACCAAACAAGGAGGTCATCAACATCAAAGGTCTGATTTAACTCCCTCACAACCATGGAATCACCCGTCACTAAAACTTAGTCTGCCTCATGTTAAAGTTATCACATGACCTGAAAGCTTAAGCATGAAACAGGTAAGGACCCATGCACCTGGAAGAGACAAAGTAGCTATTGCAAAGCGGATAAACATCATAATAATAACAGAATCAAACCCAAGGGATCCTGCCAGTTGAGCACAAGAAACCCATCCATGCAGGCCATGCCCTCTGTAGAATGCAGGTGTGGACACAATCTAATTACTGACAAGATATATAATAGGGGGGCAGCAAATATCTATGCCAACCACTACATAAGATCACTTGACGAGGCAAATAAACAAAAGTAGAATGGCAATATCCTACTTGAACGAGAATTGTGCTCTGAAGCTATTACATCCTCTCCAGCAGCACGAAATGCACCACTGACTCCAGAACCAACAATCCAATCATTGAAGAAGCTACAATCAGCCGACATGAGGTATCTAGCAGTTGGTTCTCTAGGTTGAATGACAGCTACACAAGCAAAGCTCAGGATCCCACATGTGACACAAGAAAACAACCTCTGATCGGACGACCGATCACCTTGAACAGTATTCTGTCTTTCAGTATCTGTGGATAGTATCTGAGAATTCCAATTTCTTATGTTATCAGTTTCACTCAATGAGGAATTTCTTGCATATAAAGAAGCAAATTTTCCTTTCACAGAACAGTAACCCTTCACAGGATTGATTCCATTATTCTTGCCAACCATGATATCGTTAGAAACCAAACCACCCGAGGATTTTATTGCTTCTCTGTAACTGCATAGACCAAGGGGGATCCAGGGGTTTGCTCCTAAAGCCCCCGAAGAACTTTGAGGAAGAAGTACTATTGGAGATCCTTGTCCAAGAACGTGAAGCAATTCATTATTCTGTGCTACATCCTGCACAAATAATTCTTTAACCAAAGTTTCTCCCTCGTCTTTATTCTTATCCTTTAGTCGAGAACTCCGTGGTTTAGCACTGACAGCCACAGGAAGACTGCATTTGAGAAAATAAGAAAATTGAGAGAGACTGTGAATACTAATTAAGATGTGCTCATATTTACTGTACTTCCAACTGTCAACAAAAAGAAAATAGTTTCTGTAGAATTTTTAACAAATACTAAAGAAAAAAGTGTCAGTGACAATGAGAAGGAAAAAGAACAATTAAATTTCAAATGCAAGTTCAAATAAATGCAAAATCTGCTCCAGAGAGTGTAGCAAAGTATATCGAAATCTCCGGTGACTCTTGTGTCCAATTTATTTCAGTTTAAAAAGATCAAATGGGATTTAACAGCTGATAAGCAAAATGATGAAGCCAGTCAACTCATGTATACAACTAGGATAATCCTAAGAACATAACAGCAAATACCTTGAATGCATTGCTATTGCAAGATCATAGAGTAACTGGAAATGAGAAACCATAGGTGGATAATTGATTGAAGCTCTTCGAATAGCAGCATCTTTAGCAATGTTTAACCATTCAGGGGTTGCAATATTGGCTGCCTCCCCACAATTAAATCCTAACGGACAAAATTCAGACAGAAGAAATAAGTTTCTCCAGTTCTTAACAGTAATACCAACTACTCTGACCTAAAAGTAACATCATCAAACTCAAGCGCCTTACCGTGACTGAATCCCATATGATAGGCTCTTGGGAAAGTCACAACGAACTCTCCAGCATTTTGCACCAACCTGATTTAAAGAAACTGATGAGTTAAGAATAAATAGATGCATCATGCCTTAAATGAAGACATGAAATTAGTTCAGAGTCAAAAGATAGCATTGAGAAGTATAAAAGAACAGAGAGAAAGACTCACCTGCAGCATGGAACCCCCGCACCAACAAACACTTCAGGTGATATCATTGTTGTTTTCTCACCAAGTGTAGCAAATGTAACTGATAGAAAACAACATAAATAAAGTTAAGTAGAACAGCATGAAGTAACAAATAGATAAAGATAAAATTCAAGTATCACCCCCTTGATTATTACTAGCTAAGTTGCTTTTCAGTTGAACCAAACCCAAGAATTGCATATTAAACAAGTTGAACCTCGCGGAGAAATTAAAAGCCACTAGTCCAATCATGTGATCCTGGCTCTCATCAGCTGTTATTATAATTAGAAACCCAAATCGCAGCGCCCATCATAATACCTCAAATACACTCCTATAAGCCTCTAAAACCCGCCAATCCTAAGTCCCTACCAAACCTCAACCTCATGTTTCAATTCTACATACACAGAACTTGTATTCCAAGCAATTTCCAACTTAAACTACCAACAATCGCACTACATTCCACAATGTACTAAAGAAACTAACTTCAACATTAAATAGTAAAAAGAGGGGAGTCAGAATTACTACTTACCCAAAGGATTAATCTCTTCTCCATAACCGTGAACTCTAACCACCTCCTCAAAAGCATTGGCCGCTTCCATGGGCACCCCATACCACGTCTTACTAGCCCCCATATGCAGGTAATTCAAGCTATGCAAGTCATGATCCTCGGCATGCCAAGCAAACCAGCTAAACAGCATGGCTATATAAACCATGGGCGAAGTCACACCCGGAATCTCCTCCTTCATAAACCTCAACAGTGACCCTTTAGCCCTCGACACTCCCCTCATATTCCAGGGCGTCTCGCCCACCGTCACCCCTTCCCCAACCGCCTCCCTGATTTTCCGCACAGGCACAAACGCCGAGCCCGGCATGTCGTTAGCATATTCAACAGAAAACGGTTTGTCCACGCTGGCCTTCCAGTACAAGCTCTCGATTTCCAAAGCAGAAAGAGCAGCCTTCTTGTTGCCGCATTTCTTCAAATAACTCTTCTCGAAATTCTTGGCTTTGGTTTCAAATTCCTGGAAAGTGTAGTACTCGCCACTCTGCCAGACCGGTTTCTGAACCGGACGCGGTTTTCGAGGACAGAAGCCGATCTGCTGCTGCCGAGTGGTAAATGTAGGACCAGAGCTGGAAGTAGCACCGCCAGTTGCTGCCGCGCGCTGAGCTAGGGAGCGATTGAGGAACGTGATGGCGGTTTTTTTGGGAGGCGGTGGGACCGGGGGAACGATTTTGCAGATGCCGTACTGAGAGGCTTCCTTTTCGATCTTGAAAATGTAAGCAATTGGATCTTGAAACTCGGCCAAAGTCGGGTGAAATTCTGGAGCCACAGGTAGGGTTTTCAGCCATGGCAATATATCTTGTTGCTGTACTGGCTCCGCCATTGATTAGAGGTTCAGTGGATATTTAAAACCAAAAAACAAAAAAAAGAAAAAAGAAAAGAAAAAAAATAGTGGGGTTCTAATCATAAGGAAGTCTCCATTATGGAGACTAGAAAGAGAGAGAAGCTGTTCAGATTCTTCTTTGGTGCTGCTGCTGCTGCTTCATTTTCCTTTTTGTTTTGGATTATTATTTTATTCTATTTACATGTTAAGTGTTGGTTTGTTGTATTTTTTGTCCTCTGTTTTTTTAGTTGTTAATACAGAGGGGTGGGAGTGGAAATGGCGAAAATGCTAAGTGTGATTGACAGTCGACATGTAGTTGGGGTTTTATTCGGTTTTGGTCTGGTTTCTGAAAATAACTGTGGTTTTTTATCTTATTTGCGGTTTTGCCATTCGGGGTTTTTTGGGGTTTTTTCCGATGCGGCAGAAATTATATTTTTGGCGCTTTCTTTTACTGGATTAAAAATGGGCATTCAATCATTTTGGTGTGAACCGTGAACTGTTGTGAAATACGGACATGAATTAAAGTTTTCTTTTGCAGTTTCGTCCTTCATTTCTGTACTTGTTTGACTTATGGCCCCGTTACTTTTGCGATTTCACAGTTTCCTTCCTTTAGGGGGACCTGCGTTCTACTCTGGTTTGACATGACTGTGGTCAAACCAAGTCCACAAGGAGGAAAGGAAAACATTTAACCAACTACGGGATTGATTCTGACCCACCGGACGAGGACATCGCAGTGATTCGACACGTGTTCAAATCTCATTGGATGGTTTCTCTGCTTATGGTACGCCGCAGACATACGGGTAAATAGTAAATGTACTAAAATATACACGCATGCATGACCATTCTGCTATCATCGTCGTAACAGTATCCAATCAATGTGCATGGGAATTGTCAATATCAGTCGGCATCGATCTAAAACTAGTTTTAAAGTACATATAAAAAGCTTCGTAAAGTAGGAGGTTATTAGAACTTAGAAGCTATTTTTTTATGTTTTAATAATAAAACTAAAATTGCTCTTTTAAAAAACCAATTTAAATGTTTTTTTATTTTATTTATTTATAATCTACTACTATCTTTCAATCAAAGTCTTTCGTACCCGGTTTAGATATTATTATTATTATGACATAATTCAAATGTTTAGGCCATTCAAAATTAACATCCAAAATTTACTGAAATTATTTTAAGAAATTTGTATGAAAGATGTCTATTTTTACTCAATTTGTTTTTAGTAATTAAGAGGAAAAGAAAATTCTGGCACAAGGCTGCGAGTGCGACTCTGAATCCGTGCCCCCAAAGTTGTGCACACGGGTCCTTGATTTACAACGTTAAGTGAAGAAGTTTAAAGAACAATATCAAAGTCAATTACAACTACTTTTATGACATGCGTTTTTTTTATATGTGAGAAAATACAAGTTAGGCACCATCTAAAAAGGTTGAATCATACGCGTTTTAATGTTCGTTTAGTTTGCTTATACAAAATAAAAACACATTCTTTCGCTTTGGCTGTGCATATGCTCAAATTCATCAACAGTCCATTAAAATGATGATGGGTTCGTTACTTGTATAAGTTAATTAGTGAAAACATGTGATACAGTATGGCTATTTTCTTTTTCTTTTTTTTTTCTGTTTGTATTTAAAATCCGGATCAATGTAATTTTGGTTGGGAATCTAGCTTCAATCAAATCCAATTTGACCTTGGCTAAGACAAATCACAAGTGTGTAGTTAGTTATCAACTGAAAGGCGAGCACAATCAATTGTAGTCCAATTGGAAAAGTGACATAGCCACCAGTTAATACAACCATGAGTTCCCATTAACAAATTTGAGGAATTAGTGTTGCTGAAAGACTATAGTAACATCATTACACCATTAAGAACGTACACATCAACTTCACTCATCGAGATTCTTTTTTTCCCTTTTTTCTGAATCTGAACTGGCTTCTGAAAGCTCAAGTGAAACAGGGCAATGGTCACTCCCATAAAAACCTGCAAACAAAGAATAATAAGATGCACAAAGAATTGGCATTGATATAATTTTCTGTTTTATGTATCACCATAGAGACAATGTTAATGAAATCATGCGGTTCAAGAGCAAGCTCTTCAGATTTTTATTTTTGTTCCCGACTAGCTACTTGGACAGTAACAAGATTTTCATACATTCATCACACATTCCAACACTAGTTTCAGGTATGTATATGATAATGTAAAAGCTGTACACCAGAAAAAAAAAAAAAAAAAAAATAGTACCTTCTAACTCAATTCCGTGCCCTTGCATTTCACATGCAATTATATGATCTTTGAGTTCTTCTGAAACAATGAAATAGTCTATTCTCATCCTTTTTCCTCGATACCTGAGAGAAAACTTTCAGTATATGATAACCTATAGATTTAGATCCAAATTGAGTGTTAAATTTGACTTCGATCTCCCACGTACTTTCCAATGGGATTTCCAGACCATGAGAAGCCACAATCCATGTCCTTTTCCTTGTGTAAGAATCTGTATGCATCTATTAGCCTACCCCTGAAGCATAATCCATAAAAATTCTCAAAAGGTATTTTCTTTTAATTTTTAATAGGGCAAAAAGGAACATAACATCTGTATAACTAGGAGAATTATGAATCCATGACCATTGGAGATATTTTTAATGAGATGTGGAGAAGAAGGATGAAATGAAGAAATTATAAGAGTTGCCCATCACTCTTATCTATGACTGATCCATATCTCATGGAGAAAACACCAGTTTTGATCATGGTTTCATAACTGCTAATTCATAGAAGCAAAGAAAAATTAAATACTCTTTCAATATGGCACCAAATCGCTTCCTCTCAGCAATTGTAAATCCAGGCTGCCCCCAATCCTGACTCAGCAAGAAACCAGGTCCCAAAAAAAAAAAAAAAAAAAATCGTTAACGCATTTAGAGGATTACATTACTTAACCACAGTTTGAAGACCCAAGGAAATTCAACATCTTAGTTAGCATTACATGACAGACTATCATTACATCCCAGTTGCTTGTAACTTATAACATAGTAAATTCAGCAAACAGGCCAAATCAGAGTTCAAAAATAAATGCACATGCATCAGAAAGGAAAGGGCCCTACTCGTTTCACCAGCTTTCTTCTGTTTTTTATGTTTCTAGTTATCTGGTTTCAATTGGAATGCTTGGAACAATATTGCATGACTATGTAATGAAATAATGCGAAGGTAGAAATAGAACAAAGATTATATTAAGATAAGTTATGATAACAAGACTAACACCTCTTTATTTGGAGGAACGTAACCATTGAGCTTTGCAGCAGCGAAAAATTCAGGATGACTCACATCGATCTCTTCATGGCTGCAAATTAATGTAAAAAATAAGTATGAGTCGAAAAAATGCTACTGTTAAGTGGAAATAATGCTCTAAGAATAATTAAAGTAGTTGGCACAGAGACTTCTAATTCTTGTTAAGCAAAACTTTCTAGTTTATAAAAGAGTCAAATTTCAACGTTTCTACGAAACAAAAGTTGCGTTTTGTGCAGTTCCATCACCATCAACTTTCAGAGAATGGTGAGCATCTACTAAAATGTGTTTAAACAAAAATATTTTATTCGAGCTGACAAAAAAGGTTTATAGGAATTGATATTAGGCTGGGAGTCAATCCTGCAGCAGGTATAGCTGGATGACCTGAGGCAAGCATCAAATAGAATGGGAACACTCAAAAGCTAGAAAAATGCTAAATATTCACCCCCATACCTACCAGTTTTGAGGGAAGAAATTCTCACCTTACATTAAGATCACCACACCATATAAGAGGCTTCCCTGAACATTGAGAAACAAACTCTTGGATCCTCTTATCCCATTTTCTTCTCCGTTGAAATGAATTTTCCTCCTCTTTCCAACCGTTATTAGGTGCATAGGTATTCAATAAATAGAAAGTCTCAAATTCAGCTAAAATGACCCTGCCATCTGGTTCATACTTCAAAGCTGACAACAAGAAGTGACAAACTGAACTATTATTGCACAAGCAAACATAGAAAAGACAAATAAACAAGTTCATCCATGTATTGTTTCAGCCCTCTGCTGTCACTGTCAGACCACATCTAACCACTCAGATATACAAGGAAAAGCAAGGTACTTCACTAAATCCGAACTCCCCCTGACCCAAGTGCAAAGATAGAAAGTACACTCCAGCTGATAGATTAAAGTTATTGGAACAAGAAAAGCAATAAGCTTCAAATTACAACTGCAAAATCTGTTAAGATTTTTTCACAATGCAAACATAACAAAGTGACAGACTGCAAACCAAAATACCTGTTTTCTCAAGAGAGAAAGAGACCTTTTTTGGTTGAAAACACTTTTTGACTAACAGTGCTGTCCCCGCATACTTTGAATCAGCTAGAGACCACCAAATCTGATAATTTTTAAATGGCGGACTTGAAAGGGCACGCATCAATATCTGCATGAAAATAGAAAAGTTTACAATACATTTTAAGAGTTTTAGAAATTGGCCTTGAGCACATCGCATGAATTACAAGCGATTAAATTCTTCCTCATGAGATGCAAGAACTATCATTTATTACAGATACCAAAATTCTAACTCCAAGCACACATCACTCATGATATTGTTCAGGTATGTAAAACATAAACAAATTCAAAAGTAGGAATAACAAACAAAAAAACTGTTACCAGCTTTTCCTCACGGGAAGCTTTTGTATCATCTTTCAACTCCTGATGGTTTTTCGGTGCATCCTTTGAACCAGCAGCAGGCATCCTCACTTCCTACCATTAGCATGCAGTTAGAGAGGTTCTCGCCCACACTTTTGCCCAAGTAATTGCTCAATGATCAGCATGCGGCCAAATGTATATTGTTTTTTCTTTGGAAAGAAAAATAAAGTAAAAGCTACATGCAACCAAAACAGTCAAATACCCAAACAATTACCCAAGCAATCAGACTGCAAACACTGAACTGCGATTGCAGAATCACACACATTCATCAAATTTCAAATTCCCATAAAATAAAAGAAAATATTAGAAGCAAAATGCGACAGAAACAATCAAATTTCGGTACAATATCACAACAAACACACATATTGATCAAAACACTCGAATTCAATTACATTTCACAATCAGTATCACCCGAAAATCAAATCACCTGTAAGGCAATGACGTCAGGGTCGAAAGTGGTGATGAAGTTGGAGAACTCAGGCCAGTTGTTTTTGACACGAAGAAGCAAACTGTTGGCGTTCCATGTTACGAACTTGAGGGGATCTTTCTTGCTGTTTTCTTCGCTTGAAGTTTCAGTCGTCTCGCCGTCTTTCTTTGAAGGCGAAAGCGCGGGTTTCTTCGCTGAGCACTCCTTCTCTATCGGCTTAAAAAATCGCTTCATGGTTGATGCTCTTTGCTTTCGAGTGGAATCGCAGTCACTGTTTCTGCTGCTTCTCTTCCTTCTCAACACAAATTAAACCATCACTCATTCCACACTCCACTCTCCGTTTTTGTTCGTATCTAGGTAAATACAATCTTTTTTTACTTCATTCATTCACACCTTTGCGCTTATTGGGATTTTTTTTCCTTTTTTATCCAAAACAAATAGGGCTTGCCTTAAAATTTCGGGTAAAACTGTGGGGTCCAACTGTTGCACGGTACACCGTTTTCCTTTTATCTTTTGATCCCCTATTTTATTTTTTATTTATAAATTTATGATAATTTTATTTTTCTCTTTTCCTCTCCTTTATATTCAGATATTCTGTTCCTTTTTTTCTCCACTTAGATAATTAATCAATCATTAGTCGGTAACTCCTTTTAAATTAAAATATCATTAACTAACCAATTACCTCAATTATTTTTCACATCTCAACTAAAACAAAATGCATAAATTTAATTTGAATATTCAGGTGGCAATTGTGAGGTCATGACAATTGAATAAATTAAAAAAATAAATTAAATTATCAGCTGTAAGTGATTGATGTCATGTTGATTTATATCTATAAAGGGATATTATCATTGCACCACTTTTATTTTATCTTAGGTTCATCTAACCACTATAAAATTTTAACATGTATTTTGCACCACATTTCTTTTCATATTTGTATAAACTAGCCACTTTTGCATTAACACTATTAAATAATTTTAATAAATGATAATATTACCCCAAATAAATTAAAAGACTATGTTATCTTATAAAAACTTTTAAAATTAAAAATTATAATCATAAAAATATCTATAAATTTAATAAAAAATAAATCTCAAATAAAGGTGCTCAACTGATTTTTACTAAATTTAGATTTTACAAAAATTTAATAATTATTTTTATTAAAAATTATAATTTTAAAAAATTTAATAAAAATAAATTAATTTATTGATTAAAAAATTATAATTTTGTAAAATTTTATTAAAATAACTGAATTTATTTCTTAAAAGAATCAATCCTAAAATTTTAATAATTTAGGGGATTTTTATTAAATCCCAAAATTTTACAATTATTTTTATAATTATACTTTTATATTAAAATAATTTTTATTAAAAATAAAATTTCTAATTTTGAGATTTATTTTTATTAAATTTAGGGATATTTTTATCATTATATTTTTTTATTTTTTAAAGTTTTATAAATAAAATGGTCTTTTAATTTATTTGAGGGTAAAATTGTCATTTTATTAAAATTATTTAATAGTGTTAATGTAAAAGTGGTTAGTTGATACAAATGAGAAAATAAAGATAATGCAAAGTACATGTTAAAATTTTATAGTGATTGGATGAACATAAAACAAAATAAAGGTGGTGCAATGATAATTTCTCATCTATAAATAAAGTTTAAATTTTGTTATTTTTGAATAACTAATAACTTTGAAATTAAATCGGATTTTAGTTATTTTTTATTTAAAGTCCAGTCTACGTATAATTTATAGTGGCAATCAAAGTGTAAGGAAAGAAAATAGAATACATAATTTCTATAATTAGTTATTTAATATTTTATTTTAATAATGTCATGCTAGTTTTATTTTTTAAGCTAATTTATTAATTGAATTTTAATGTGAAGTCATTACTTATCTCACTTCTTCAATTAAAAAAAATTAGAATTAGATATTAATATATAGTTTTATGTCAAATTTTTAACTCGAGACAACTTACCCATTTTTTAATTGTTTAAATTATTCACAAATTTGAAACAATTTAGATTTATGTATCAAATTTTTAAAACATATAATTTTTTAAAATTTCAATATACAGCAGGGAGTGTAGCGTTAATTACCGAACTATAACATCCTACTGTTGAAACTATTCTTACATGGCTAATGCTAAGTTACATGCATGTACCTTACAACCCTCTCACATAAATAGTGAATAATGTGGGTCCACTCACTATTCATGTGAGAGGGTTGTAAGATACATGCATGTAACTTAGAGGGATCCTTCTTACATTAGATCTAACAATGACAGCACAAGAAGACAAAATAGTGGGTACCGTCCAATAATTGCACAGTTTTCTGGTAGTAATAAAAATAATAATAATAAGAGTCCAGTTACAGTGTAACTATGTTACCGTGCTACGGTTGTATCCAGCCGTTGGATTCACTTGGATAGGTGGGGTTCATTGAGATTCGACGGTTGGGTCCAACTGTGGCACGATACCAAAATTACACTACAATTTTCTCCTAGGGTAATTTTCAGAAACCTCCCTTGAGGTTTGGGGTATTCTCACCTGGATAGAATGTATTCATGTATTCGCAGTGACCTCCCTTCAGGTTAGTATTCCGTTTCATATAAGTTAAGCAGGCAAGGGTAGGATCGTAATTAAACAAATTTAATATTTTCACCTTGGGCTTTGAAATTAGTTTGAACTTTGTTAATATCCATAGGGTAATAAATTGAAACATGCTTTTATACCCTGTAAACATGCTTTTACTCAACAAATATTAATACAAAATGAAAAGTTCTCATCTCTTTCCTCTGCCAAAGCCGAAGCAACCAAGCTTAAAATCTATTTCATTTTCTCTCTTATACTTTCATCAAGCACTTTGCCCATAAATTGAGGACCATGACGGTGAAGTTGAGGACTCCAATACGGGCGATGAACGATTTAAGGCCGTGAGGTCAGAGAGTACCGACCAGTGAGTTTCGTGGGCTACCAATCAATATCTTACTTTTTCCAAGCCTCAGATGAGGTATGTATGAAGAACTTTTAGTGCATGTTAGTTTTTGTTTGCTTTGTTGATGAGTTGAGTAAAATATGAAAATGGATCTTCAAAATTGATTGAGAATATGGCTGATGCTTCTTATTTTTGTCATCAATTAATGTTAGTTGTAGTGAATGGAGTAACCCAAATGCATGTTGAAAATAAATTGAAGTTTGTAATTAGTATTCTATAAAAGAAAATGCTTCAATCCTTTTCGCGGATAGCTTTTTGGTATTTGACATGCCTAGGTTGAATTTATAACCATTAGGAGTAAATGTAATATTTAAGGACATTAGATTTTTTTGTATTATTGAGATTTTCTAGTTTTAGAAAATCCAAGATTCTGTTCATTTTTAGTGTGATTTTCCATAAAGTTGTAAGATTATATATGTATGCAGCAACATGTTAATACAAAATTCATTTGAAAGGTTATCTTCATCAACTGTGTTCTATAGTGTTAGATGGTTGCCAACCATTTTGTGTTGGGTCAGTGTGTTTAGTCTTTAAGATTCACATAAATGTTTTATTTCGGTTGTTCGTCAGTTTTAATTTCATCAATAGAAAGTGTCAATAATGAAGCTGCATGATAGGGCTTAATATTGATGTACATTGAAATAATAAAGTAATGGTTCCATAATGTTAAAACAAGAAAAAAAAAAGATATAAATTTTGTGATAGATCAACTGCAATGACTTGGTGGTTGGCAATAACTTGTTATTTCTGTTATGAATAAAATCTTAGTTCTGTTATACGTAGTCTCTTTGCATTAAAATTTCTGCAAAATGTTGTTAGATTGAATAGAAATATAAGTTGCTACTACTGTTGAAATCAAGTATATCGTAGTATGTTTTGCAGCATAACAGTGTTTAACGAGTAGAACCACGATTGTTTGAATCTACTTATGTATGTGTTTACAATATTTCCATAACTTATATTCACTATAAATTGCATACTAATACGATATTTTTATTAATAAAGGGCAACTAACCCAAGCCTAAAGAGATAGTCGATAGTTAATCCTGCAGCAGCAGCTTTGGCAGCAAGAGTGTTCTTTGAGAATACATTGACATGCATAGGTGTTCCAACTTTGAATAATGATTGGAAAGTGGTGAGATTTGAATGATTTTTGAAGAGTTTGTAGATGCATGGTAGATATGGAGGTATGAGAGGATATTGGTAGTGATGTTTTGATAATGTTGAAGGAAGAAGAAAGCTTTAGTTATGAGTAGCAGAGGCTTTGTTGTTTGTTGAGCTTGGCAATGGCTAATTATATAGCCAACAAACATAAATATTGGCAGTAACAATTATAATTTCTAAATTTATTTTTAATTTTTTTACCCTAATTCAGCTGTAAATTATTTTGGGAATAGATGAGAATAATCTGGTAACTTTATTGTGTTTATAGCCTTTGGCGCCAAAACAGATGTAATGCTATCAACCAACAATCACTGTTTTGAACATGAAAAATATGTTTTTCTTAAGTTAAGGGTATTTTAGATATTTTGTCAGTCAACAAACAGTCTAAGAATGGGAATACTAAAGTGAGGGGAGGTCACTGAGAGTACGTGAATACATTCTATCAAAGTGAGAATACCACAAACCTCAGGGGAGGTTTCTGAAAATTACCCTTTTCTCCTAATAATAATAATAACATTCCGACTAAAAAAAAGAATATTTTAGAAATAAGATCGTGACTAAAGAACTCATAAGATAAGGTACTATTAGCCTAAGCATCATTAGATGGTTTTATTTTTATTAATTTTTATTAATTTTTTAATCATCTAATAGTGTCTAAGTACCGTAGCCAAACCCATATAAAAATAGTACTCCCAAATAAGATGACTAAGCTATTAGTATTTATGAATCATGCTCTATCATGATCTACAATGTCTTGCGTGATAAATAAACTAGTATCCCAATATGTTCACATCAATTTTAATTAGAGGTATTTTTATCTAGAATGTATTTTCTTGTTAATAAACTAAGATAAAATTGTAAAGAGTAAATGCTAATTTAGTTTCTATATCTTAACTTAAGTATCCGTTTAGTTCTTATATTTTGAAAAACATCTAAAAAAATTCTTTTTTTACCCTTATTTTTCTTTATTTTTACAATAATACACTGACAAAATATATTATTGACATTAATTAAAGCAATGTTTAATGTACTTGCAACAATCTTATTAATAGTTATTTTATAAAAAATAAATTATCAAATTAATCATAAAAGTAAAATAATAACATTAAAATTTGTGAAAACTTTTACATTACTTTTAAGACTAATTTGATAAATTAATATTTTTTTCTTTTTATTAATATCTTCAAGAAGGCAAGAATATTATTACAAAGTGTATTATTGCAAAAGAAAAGAAAAATAAAGGAAAAAGTGTAATATATTTAACAACAAAGCTATCTTAAGATACTTTTTAAAATGTAGGGGCTAAACAGACACTTAAGTTAAAATATAGGGATTAAACGAATATTTATCCATTTGTAAATCAATTATAATTTTAAGCAATTTGCATAAATTTCCCCTGTTTATATATTTACTTTTTAAAAAATATATATAAATTTATAATATATGTATTACTTAAGGGCGACATTGTGTTTTAAATATTGAATTACTTAAAGGAAAAATTATCAGTCGTTCACCTAACAATTATTGTGTTATATATATTAAAAAAAACTAAAAGAATTTAAATTTGATTGATTTTGCACTCATTCTTTACAATATGTATCAACCGTCCATAAAAAAAAAAAGACAGAAATATACTTACAAAATGACCATCACTACCATTTTGTATTACTTTTATTTTATAACATGTGTGATAATGAAGTAATCTTTGGGTGGATGGCTAATAATTTCTTTGTACTAAATATTTTCTTTGGTTCGTACTTTTCAGGAATAGGCGGGCAGTTCACGGGCCTGACAATTGAGCCCAATCCAGTAGTTTAACTGACACTCTACCGCAAGCCCAATAATAATAATAAAACGCGCACGCGCGCGCAAATGCAATGCGACCGTAAAAGATTTTTGTGGCGTTAACGCAGGATAAGCAAAGCGTGGGATATGAAAAAGAGCGTCACAAAGGCACCACTGACCACATCATCATCACGATTCACCCCGAACAAGAAATTCCACAGAGCTCTGCTAAAACCAATGGCATCAACAACTTTCTCTCTTTCGTTGTCTACACTTGCTTCCTCAACAGCTTATAACTCTGGCAATCACATTCCAACTATTAGCTGCAAAAGTAATGAGAAGAGTAGCTTATGCTTATCGTCGTCTTCTTTTTTGGGTTCAAGATTAAATGTTAGCAGACGTACAAGTAGTGCGAATCCTATGAGCATGAGAAATGTCAGAATCGCTTGCTCGGCGTCTGTTCTTCTCTCGGCCCTTTTATTTGACTGCGATGGCGTGCTCGTTGATACCGAGAAGGATGGCCACAGGATTTCTTTCAACGACACTTTCAAAGAAGTAACCCCACTCGCCTTGCTCCCACTTGTTCTGTTTTTCTGCTCAGATTAACATCCATATATACATTCAAATTAACTATAATAATAATTAAATATTTGCTGTTGGATTATCTGCGTTTTATTATTTCGGGGAAACTGTCTGTGTTACACAGGAAATTGGCTTTTTTGGAGAAATGGAAGAATATCCAATTAGGTATAAGTTGCATAATGAATGGCAAATGACTTGCAAATGGATGATAACACGGTATTGATTTAATTAATTGTGCAGAAAGAATTAGGTGTTACCTGGGATGTGGATTTGTACGGCGAGTTGCTTAAAATTGGAGGTGGAAAAGAAAGGTATTTCCATTAGTCCAAGTTTGAAAGCTTTCTATGTTTGTGTAGTATGCCTAGTAAATGTAACAGAACTACAGAGAGAAATTACGAATCCTGTAGAACTCTGCTGATTCTGGTTTTTGTAGGATGACAGCCTACTTCAACAAGACTGGTTGGCCAGAAAAGGCACCGTCTGATGAAGAAGAAAGAAAGCAATTCATTGCTTCTCTTCACAAGCTGAAGACAGAGTTGTTCATGGCCCTTATTGAAAAAAAGTTGCTACCTCTTCGGCCTGGTGTTGCAAAGTTGGTTATCATCTGAACTTCTTTTTCTATGCAATATTGATATTTGGGTTTAATTATTACATATAATTCTACAGTTTATGCCTTAGCAAGCCTACTAGTCAGTAACACTCATAGGTCATTTGATCAGGTTCAGACCAGTGTCCTATTGTCATGATGAATGTCTTGTATTGCCTACATTCTCAATGACTTATTGCCTTGAGATTTCTGTGTTCTTCTCCATCCATGGTATGCTTTAAATCTATCAATGTGAATTTGTGTCTCTGATGTTAGTCACATACTCTTCCACTACCTCGTACCTCTATTCAACAATTATCGTTAGGAAAGATTCCCTGAAGATGAATCAGCAAATTCTATGTTGAGATAAATTTTAAAATTCTAGATGCATGCTTTGATGAGTTTTCTTATTGTTTGTTCAGGCTAATCGATCAGGCTCTGGAGAAGGGAGTCAAAGTTGCTGTATGTAGCACCTCCAATGAGAAGGCGGTATGAACAGTCAGGTTCTACAACTGTAATAGCTTGTGTGATTAGTTTACTACGCTGAGAGAATCTGTCCAGCAATGAAAACCCACTTATTCTATATCTTAGTATTTTAAAGGACATTTCGACAGGTAGAGTTTCATGTTTCTATAAACCGACCTTTTTTATGGAAGCTTGAGGCATAATCAATGGAAAGTACAAGAAGTAATAAATGTTTTGAATTATTTGAGCATATTATTCTCAAACTTCTTGTACATTTTAGTTATGTATGTCTTTAGATTTAAGGTCAGAATCAAGAGTTTGTAATTAGTGTGCTTCTGTTAAGATAATGGTGAATTCTTCTCCTCTCTCAGTGACTCAACTATGTGCACTAATTTCAGGTAACTGCAATAGTTTCTTTCTTGCTGGGACCAGAGCGAGCTGAAAAAATTCAGATATTTGCTGGAGATGTCGTTCCCCGCAAAAAGCCTGATCCGGTAAAAATATGCTCTCTTACAGTTGATATAGTATGCAATGTCTTGAAAACACATGCACATAAGAATGTTCTGGTTTAGCTTTCAAACCTTTTATGGTGGTAATATAGCCTTCATTCTTCAATATGAGTCGCCACAGCTTTAATAGGATATTTGGAGTTGCTCACACTTAAAATCCTTCCTGTCCAGGCATCTAACTCCGACTGGATGAAAAAAATAATTTAAAGAACAGAAAAATAGCACTCTTTTAACTTAATGTGTATTTTTTTTCTTTTTATGTTATTATTGTTGAAAAAATAGCATATCAATATGCTATTTTGAGGACACATATTGAGTGGGTCCCACTTAGCGAAAGTGGGAAATCTTGTGAGGTTCGGATCTACTCCGTTAATACTTCAAAAGTGTATTTTTATTTTCTCAAAATGGTGATTGGGTGAATGAGAAATTGTCTCTTAAAGTTTACCGTTGAAGTTGGAAATTTAAAAGGAAATGAGGCTTATCCCACATGTGAAAAAGAAGCCAAGGGATTAGTGTTTATATATAAACACTTAACCATGCACGAACAAGAATTTTAAGGATAGAGACTCTCCACACGCGCGTGCGCAAGGGGGTGTGAATCCATGACCGATTTGGTTGAACTCGTGTGCGTACGCGAATGTCAGCCCAAAATACCCAAGCTTGCGTGGCACTTTTTTAATTTCCTTTTTTATTTTTTTATTTTTTGTAACAGTTTCACACCTTTAATTTTCAAAAGATTTGTAACAGTTTCGCAATTTTTGAATTGAATTGTTTAAATTCAATGGCTGTTATAGCAATTAAATTGCATATATTGAATTCCGAAATTCAATTTTTATGCTGCTGTTGCTTTCTGATCGAGTTTGCCGCTGTTGTGGTTTGCCGGAATTATTTTTTTTTGTAACAGTTTCACACCTTTTGAATTCATAAGATTTGTAACAGCTTTGCAATTTTTGAATTGAATTGTTTAAATTCAATGGCTGTTACAGCAATTAAATTGCATATATTGAATTCCGAAATTCAATTTTATGTTGCTGTTACTTTCTGATCGAGTTTGCCGCTGTTGTGGTTCGCCGGAATTATCTGTCTGTGCTTTGACGGGAAATTTGTGCCCGTTGTATCCTGGGAAACAGTTACCAGCAAACCTAAAGCACTTCAGTAGGTGGTAAATTTGTTTCAAGGACACTCTGTTACAGGCCTCGAGTTTATTTTCTTCGTTTCATTTCGTTTCCAGTTGCTGTTTTTCTTTTGCTGTTGTTTAATATCAGTTGCTGTTTTGCTGTTGTTAAATTACCTACTGGTTTTATTTGTTTAACTCACTGTGATTATTTTTTCTAACAATTATGTGATTCTAGAACAATACTCTCTTTCAAAGCCATTCTGTTATTCTCTCTTTTATGTGTCTTTTTGTTATACATTCTCTCTGTTGCTGAACTGCATCCACTCTTCCTGCCAGGCCATTTATACATTAGCTGCTAGCACTCTGGGTGTTGATCCTTCAAGGTATTGGGGATGATAACATGACCTAGCTGATCATATATGTTATGATAATCAATTAATTATGCTTTTTTGCTTAATATCTTTTGATCAAGTTGAAAAACTAAAATTTGCACATGTTTGGATTCATTTGCTAACATCAATTTAAAATCACAATTAGCTGTCATCACTTCACAACTACTAATCACTTTCCACATTCTCACTTACATATGCTAATTTTTTTTTTTGCAATATTCTTTTATTTTATAAGATGTTTATTGCTCATTGATAATGCTCTTTCCCTTTTTCTACAGCTGTGTTGTGGTTGAGGACAGCACCATAGGACTTGCAGCTGCTAAAGCTGCTGGAATGAAGTGTATAGTAACAAAAAGCAGGTAACTTTATTTTCTACTAATGGAAATTTTTGCAATCTGCCACTCCTCGGTTTGCAAATCATGAAATTATCCTGAACAGTTTCAAACTTAGTTCTGTTTGCTCCTGCTGATCTCAAAATGCAGTTACACGGCGGAAGAGGATTTCTTAAATGCGGATGCTGTTTTTGACTGCATTGGAGATCCTCCAGAAGAGCGGTTTGACTTGGCTTTTTGTGGAAGCCTACTTCAGAAGCAGTATGTTAGTTAAGCCACATAATCCCCTGTAATTTAATTGATCAATCTCTCTTCAATGGACTTCTCATTATATTTTCGCGTACATTAGTTATTGTATATCCCAAGGCAGTCAAACATTTCTTGACACCGAATGAGGTTTAAACACTAGTAAGGATAATTGTGCATAATGCTGCAAATTGGCTATTTCTAAGAAGCCAATGGCTCTACTTGTGATCGATAAGTGACCGAAAGCATATTTGTTTATCTCTTCCTGAGAAAAGTAATACAATTCTATTGAAAAAACTGTGTTGAATGCTCAAAAACGTGGCAGGCTGGCAGGTTCATTTGGTAATACGAAGAACCGTGTGGGTTTGAACTTTGTAATGATTTTGGGTTTATGCAAGATTTGATTAATGAGGGTAAATCAGGTCTATTTCTGTAAGATGTGTTATGTGAAATCAAAAGAGAAAGCAAGCAAGTCATTGAGTTTACAAGAAATGTAAAACATTCCAGTTTATGCAAAGAAAGTACTCGAAGTTTGGTATAGAGCTGCCAATTCAATTGAAACGTCTCCAATAAATAGCCGCAGTTAGACAGACGAAAAAAAAAAAAACGTCTTGTAATTTTCAGATTGTAGACAGGCATAACCAATGAGCCCAAAACCGTAAAGTGCTAAGAGCTACAAAAAAAGGCAAGAAAGTGACACAACACAGTTGGGATGATGATGATTGATGGGGAGAATGGTCTCGCAGAGACGGCTACGGCTACCCATTCAACATGGTGTGGTCCTTCGTAGAGAGAATATAGTTGAAGCGGATGGCTTTAAATCTCAACAAACGCTTCAAATATTTCACGGAATTGTGAAGATTCACGAGCAATTACAACCAATAAAGATGGCTAACTCGAGTGACCACAAAACAAGCAAACAAACTTTGCGTTCCAATTTACAGAACAGAGCTGTAATGCAGTGTGTTATGCGTGTGAAGTGAACCTATTCCAGACTGGAAGACATAAAAAGCGTTGAAAGTTCATGAGCGCTCATTGATTATCAAGAACCAATGAATTTTTCTTATTATTTCATATTAAATTATTAATAGTAGCTCATTTGTTTCGAGCTTTTTAGACAAGAGCTCGATAGCTAGCCTGTCGACTACTGGAACAAAAAGCTAACAAAATTCATGCATTCAAACTTCAAAGCAAAACAAAACAAAAACAACCAAAAATTGGCTGTCAGCCAGAACTGAGAAGAATAGAAGCCAATCTGCCCCCACAACGACAAGAATTATAGCCCAAACGCCGAGTTGTAAATGCCCCACCAGCAATCTGGCATCTAATGCACCAACAATAATTAAACAACCATTAGAATTTATGATGCTATTATTAAAAAAATTTGTTAGTTTTGTCCAATTGAACATAGCTTAAGCTTGGCTATGCCAAATTCTCTTGCTCTAATAAAATCATTGTCATTATTTCTTCAAGGACCCCACATTTCACCGCCCCTCTTTCTTTATCATTGCGGACTCTTGCGATCATTTTTAAAACTACGGTCAATGAACCGTTGTTGCAACAACTCAAACTCAACAAAACTGCTTGAATCAGCCCATGATCAGTACTTGGGATTCCATCCTGGTTCGTCTCCGTTGTCAGTGACCCGTGACCATGGAGATGGAGAAATGCGCTCATTGGCTTAACATCTAGTTACTTTTGAGATTCAAAAGCATCATCTTCGACAAATTGAAAACTGGGATAAATAAATTTTGTTTTATATATATACATATGCGTGTGAAAAAATGATAAATCATACAATAAAAATAAAATGAATTTGCTACAAATAAAGAATTTAAAAAAAAAAATCATGAATTAGACTTTGTTTTTCTTTCTGAAAACGACCTCAGTATCAAGGCCGAATCCGTCAACTTTCCTAACCGCAATCAACTCCGACTCCCTAAACAACTCTACCAACGGCTTAACACTAAACAAATCATTAGCCGAGTACTTATCGGCGCGTCGGGATAACGCCACGTGTAGGACACAAACCCCAGCGGGCTTCAAAGTCCGTTCGATCTCCCCGACAAACTTCCACGGATACAAAGCGTGATCGAACACGTTAGAGAACTCAAAGTCAAAGGTTCCGTTGTCAAACGGCTGTGCATGAAAGTCTCCTTTGATAACAAGCGGGGGCCGGGGAACCAAGTCGATGCCAATGGAGTCGGACACACCGACGAGCTTTAGTGCGGCCACTTCTTGGCCAACGCGCGCCCCTATTGACAATGCCTTTGATTCGTTGAAAAGGAAGTGCCTTTGCTTTAGGTCTTGAAAGAAACGCGAGAACACGCGGACCTTGCGCTCCCAGTCACGCGTGGTCCATACCGCCCGGAGTTTGGGGTTTAGGGTTTTGTTCAACTGATGCTGGATGTATGTCTCGTAAGAGGCGTACCCAGGTCGGATACGGAGATCATTCGACTCGCCGCCGGAGGAGCTTTTCTTCGGAGGTGGAGTTCCAGTGGTGGGTTTCCGGTGGTGGGGAGACCTGGAGAGGCATAGGAATGTTAGGAGGAAGAAAGAGAAGAAAAGAGAGACGAAGAATGGTTTGAGGAGGAGGGGTAGTTTGGGGATTGTTGGTTTCATTTCTGCATGCATGGGAGCTCTGAGAGAGAGAGAGAGAGAGAGAGAGAGAAAGGAGACACAGGAGGAGGTGTCGAGTCTCTAAAATGAATGTTTTAGGGAGTTCCGTTTCCGTTATTAAAAAAAAAAATTATGCGTATTAGAAACGTGAAACGGAGCAAAATGCTTGCCTTCGGTTTTGCTCAAGTGTTAGAACTTAGAGAGTAGAAGAACAAGTGAAAGGAATGAATATATATATATATATATATAGATTGAGCAAGGGGTGCCTATTTTAAATGTGTTTTTATTATTCTTTTTATCCGAATTTAGTTCCTCAATCATTTTTTTTTTTTAATTTGTTATTTTGATGGAGAGAAGTTGTAAATGTTTATACTTTTTGAATAAAAAATGTCACCGAAAAGTAGAATGCACATGAAGAACAGAATATAAAGGTTGTTCTACGCGTTCTTGCACCGTTATAGTTATTGAGTTGACAATTTTGAATGGAAATATAAATAATTTTAGGTATCGGTTGGAATCCAACCCCATGTGGTGTCTTGTGCGGAAGGTATGAAAAAAAGGCATTTATTAAGTGGCATCTTTACTTATGATTGAAGGAATTTACTTGCAATCATGCTCCATAATTGACAATTATTTCTTTACAACCATTATTTTCTTTATAATTTTTTTTAAATAATTTAACTACTTATGAACACAGTTCCCTAAGACTAATGAATAATAATAATCCCTTGTAAACAATAAAAGAATTTTTAAAAGATCAATCATAATAGTGTAGTCGAGAAACTGCATTTTTTTTAATTTTTAATTGATCTCCGAAGTCTTATCTTTAAGCCGAGGCTCTGCAGAAGCAAAATCCTCATTTATTAAGGGTGTGTTTGGATTTGAGGTATTGTAGTTTTTAAGCTGCAGTTGTTGTGGAAAAAAAAAAACTATAATTATGAAACAAAAGTTAGTAATATATAGTACATTAACATAACTTCCGAGCTACAACAACTAGTATTTATTAAACACTTTAATGCTGTAGCTTTCTGCTCAATCTCAATCTCAAACGCACCCTAACTATAGAGAAAATGTTTAAAATCTAACAATTATATACGTAATAAAACATTGTTTAAACTTTAACGGCGTGTTTATTTTTGAGATTGAGAAATTGAAATTATTGATATCATTTACTTTACAAAATAAGAGTTAAAATTGGAATCACATTTATGGAGTCCATCTCGAATTGGGAATAGGGAATGAGAAACTGATTGGGTTAGGAACTTGTACCAGTCTCCTATTCTTGTGACTATCAAATTTGCCCCCATTGAAATTTCTAAATTCTGAAAATACCCCTTAAATAAAAAAAAGATGTTGGCCTCCATCACAACACGTCATCACTGGTCCTCTTCGTTTAAGCGCATCGTTTATGGAGCAGTACCTGCTCACCAAGATCTTCGTCTTCTTCATCTTCACAGATCTTCACCAACGAATAATATTGTTGTTGTTGTTGTTGTCGTCGTCATCCTTCATGTTGTTTTGATTATCATTATTGTAAAATTATTTAAAATTTTATTTTTTAATTATTTTTGTCTTTATTGTTATTATTTTCCTTTGTACTATTATTTTTATTCTTATTATTATTAATATAACAATAGATACAAATAAACTTGAGATAATAACTAACAAAAGGCATTTTAATAAATTCTAATAGTTCATTGTAATTCGAAAAGATAAACACAATAATAGGAATAGAGTTCATTTCGATTCTAATTCCCACAACTCAAGTATACAACTTTTTCTGAGTTTAATTTTTCATTCTGATTTCAGCCCATTCCGATTCTCATTTTGGCAACTCACCATTCTTGAATTTAATGAAGTAGTGAAAGAAAATTTTCTTGAAATATTGTTGTACCTTATTTTTACCTAACCTAACATGTCAGTAGAAAATTAAAATCAAATACGACAATTAATTATTATAATATTAGACTCCGAGGAGAATTCTTCATACCATGTCCCCATTAGAAATCTAAATACGACATGAACTCTGTAAATCACCTCAATAAAAAGGACTCCTACCCACAAGGTAAGGTATTATGGTTCCCCAAAAAAAAAGGCAAAAAAACTAGAGCTCATCCTTTCCCTTAAATTCTTTTCAGTATTATCGACAAACCTCCAAATTTTTGACTTAAGCATCAGAAGGCCTTTACTAGTATCAACCCCAGGCACTTATCGTGTTTTTTTCCCTTGTCTTGCAAATTGAAACACCCAGATACCTACTCTCCTTGATAATCCTGAAGACATTGACGCAGTCCGCCCTGAAGATGAGATGTATCAAGACCAAGACAATCAAAACGAGCCAATTCCTTAATCCAAAGATTTTTGTACTGGCATGAATGGTTTAAGTATGACCTTGCCGACAAATGTCAACTTGTGCGTCAGCTTATAGATGAACTTCGTCCACCATATACAGAACAAGCACGACAAAACCACCGACAAGCGTGATCCGACATCATCAGTCATGTTCAAGAGCTCAGTTTCATGATTATTTGTCTACATTTCAATAGTACTTAGAAAATACTAACTACTGGCAAGAGTATATACCTTTTCTCTTCCTTTTGAGTAATTTGCAACAGCCAAGCTAGCTTCATGTAATGCAACGAGGCCAATCGCCTGGAAACTTTCTAAGCTTAAGAGGTCTGTGTAAGGCCTACGGTTTAATGGTGCTCCTCTGATGTTGGACCGAACCTGTGCTGATACTTTTGGCTGGTCACCCCATAAAACTGCACAAGTACATAGGTTATTATTGTTTACTACTTTAATTTTCAGAAATGTTTTAAAAACTACTCACTAAGATCAGACCGAGTTGTCCAGATAATTTGATACTCTATACAGTTGTTCTTCTTCAATAGATTGACCCCACTCTCCTGAGATCTAGAACTACCGAACTTTAAAGTCTTTATTGGCGGTCGATAGATTCTGGATTCGCCTCTTCGTTTTTGGCCATGTTGATGGATAGTACCAGCCCTCATATTCTCTTGGGTTATTCTTGACTCTTGAGCTTGAAACATTTCTAAAGTTCCTGTAATGTGGGCGCAGGTAGACCAGCTCTTGCCCATATCGCTTATAAACCCCCTAGAGAAGGCAACAATTTTACAAAATAAGGTTGCATAGGTAACCTGAGCCCGCAATGTAAAAATTCTGGGCACATTGCTACTGTGCCAACAAGGGGATTGATCAATTTTTCACCCCGTTTAGGAATCCTCAACTCCACGACCTTAGGAATATTGTATTTCTCTCTAATTACTTCTTGCTTCTGCTCTTGAAGGACTAACTCAATTCTTTCCATATCATAAGGCCGGGTTTTACTCGCCTCATTTTTTGTTTTTCTTCTTATTTTGACCACCCGATCCCTCATTGTTTGTGGTTGTGTCAAGAACATAACAGACTCAGCTAATTTTTTAATAAAAAAGCTCATTTTTTTTTTTTTTTTGATGATGAAAAAAGCTCATATTTTGATACTATAAATGATTATAAAAATAAAAAAAATAACTTTCATTTACAAATCAATTAATATCTTTTTATAACTTATAATTTTTTATTAAATTAATTCAATCATTTTTTACATGACTTATATTATGAAATTTTTTAAATTTTATGACTAACATCAATGCTAGGAATAAAATAATAAAATAATATATAAAATTAATACCATTATAACTGCATAAATTTAAAATTATTTTAAAACATGAAAAAAAATGTACTTAATTTCTCCAAAAATATCGGTGGAAATTCTCATTTTCCTTTTTGATCCTCTGGCAAAGGTGTTTCAGTGTCTCCAACGTGGTGTCACTGACTCACTGGTGCGATTGTGAAGGACCAGAGCTCAAGATCATGAACCATTAATGATCACATGTTCACATATATGCCATATCTTTGCCACTATGGCTCGTCGGTTTTCGATTCCAAGACCCATAAGGCTCTTTAACCTAGATAATGTGATAGCCGAATAAGATTGTTGGGCTGGTGGATAATAGATTATTACAAAAATGATAATGACCCCCAAAAATAAAGACAAAAACAATGATAAACTGTTAAAGATTGAAAAATTAACAATTAATACTATATACATTAGACGGACGTAACTGCGTTAGATTCTTGAGTTCAAATATTTGTGTTCAAACTACTATTCTATCGTACCGTAGGGTTTCTTTTACTTTACACAAAATTTGTTCACGAAAGAAACCCCTGGATGCAATCATATATTATTGGTTCTTTATCCTACCGAATTTTACCATATATGTACATGTGATGGAGGATTTGATGCTTCGATCCGTATCCAGACCTCATCCTGTTAACTCGATTTAACGCAGGTTGAAGAATGTTGCAGAGGACCCAAAGGAGAGCAGGGAGGCGACGATGGCTAACAAAAGTAATCCTCTGCTGTCGCTGGAAGCTTCACCAAGCATGGCCATTTCACTTGCTGGTGCACTTGGCACAGTGAAGAAGCTTGAGGCAGCTAACCCACCGAGGCCAAGTCCTATGACGATCCCTTTCTCATTGCGCATTCTGTTAATCTGATTAAGAGCTGGTCCTAGGATGTTGTAGAGCACCCAGAGTATGGCTGGAATTATGGGCAGTAATAAAGCCAGGCCGCGGTTGTCTCCCTCTGATGCATCAGCAAGTTGTTTAGCGGCCAAGGCAGGATCAGAATAAGCTAATGTTGAAAAGATAGCGCCAGCCATCAGTGAGCTTGATGTGTCGGGTTTCCGACAAGACTCCCATGTGGTGGGATTTCGATGCAGATTCTGGAGGGAGAGACTGATATTCGATGTGGGTTTTCTGGTGGGTTTGCATTTACTGAGATTTTTGGGAGAGCTAACACTCGAACAACTGGGATTAAGCACGATCGTTGTTGCCAAGGCTCCCGCCATTTTCAGACTTTCAGTTTCTTCTTTGAAATTATGCAAGATTTGTTGTTAGGAAACTCAAAAAGAGAGTAGATCTGACCAGAGGAATTAGGCTAGGAAGGCTCTTTTATGATGGAATGTCAGTGATATATTAAAGAGTTCTGCTATTTGAACTCTGTAAAAACAAAAGAACGACGGAAACGTGGTCCCTTTGTCTGTTGCTTCAACTTCATTCTCCATCTTTTATCTATTACTTTTTTTATTTAAAAAATAAAATAATCAAAAGAAAATTGTAAAAATAATGAAAAAATATGACTTTTTTACAATTAATTTTTTTTATTGTCCCCTCTCTCTTCATCTCTCACCTCTCATTTACTCAACATGAGCCATTTGTATTTAACAAAGAAAAACCAGTTCCCTCTCTGCATCTCGCTTATCACAAGAAAGAAGTTAGATCTGGATCTACAAACAGAGGCCTTGATAAAATTGATAATGATTAATTGGTAAGTTGGTGACTCTCATTACATTCAAATAAAATCTGCTAATGCGTTGAAGCCGAAACCGAATGTGAAAAATGGTTGTGATGCCAAAATTGAATGTTGTAAAATGAACGCGTGAAACGACAATTAAACACTGCGTTTCTGTCGTCATTTTGTCTTCTTTGAGTTCATTTATCATTTTCCATTTTATTATAAGAAAATGATAAAGGTAGTATTTTAATGGCTGTAGCAAATCCAGATCTAACTTCTTCTTTGTGATAAACGAGATGTAGAGAGGGAACTAATTTTTTCTTGTTAAATACAAATGACTCACGTTGAGTAAATGAGAGGTGAGAGATGGAGCGAGAGGGGACAACAAAAAAAATTAATTGTAAAAAAATCATCTCTTTTCGTAATTTTTGTAATTTTCTTTTGATTATTTTTATTTTTAAATGAAAAAAATAATAGACAAAAAATGATGAATGGAATTGAAACAACAGAGAAAGAAACCACGCTTCTGTCGTCCTTTTATCGTCGGAGAGTTTAAATAGCATAACTCTATTAAAATAGGGAAAACTAGGTGGTGCACTGAAAAAGTTGTCCAATAGAAATTTGCTTTCTAGATTCATCTATTCATCCCAGGAGAATTTGTGAGATTACAGCCACATCTTCATATGCCCCACAACTTTCTTCTCAATAGGTCCAGAAACTCAAAACTTTCTGCTCATAGGTTAATTAGTAACGAGTTAATTAACTGAGCTTCTAGACTGTTCGGTGCATGGATGCAAATAATTGCAACCTGAAAAACACATGAGCATCAAAATACAGATGATCTCAAATAAGTCCTGAATGGTGTGCGACAAAATATGTGTCAAATGCAGGGGTGACTCTGTTTTGTCTACTATTCCAGCCCTTAAGAAGAGACCAGCCACACTAAATCTTTGGACGCGTATAAACAATCCTATGGACCAAAATAGTGGTATTGTAAGATATAATCTCTTCATGAGAATGGGATTTTTTTTTCTTTTTTATCCTTTTATTTGTTCGTTCATTTTTTAATTCCAATTGAAGCATGAAGATACAAACTAAGGCATTTGTTAATGTCTACTAAAAGAATATGATACATAGCTTTTTAGGCCCTACATTAGGATTAGCTTTTTAGGCCCTACATTAGGATTAGGAAAGCTACGTACCTACTAGACTAGATATTACTTTTGGGCAAACACAATCTTACAATCAATGTATGATACATTCCCCACTCATAAACAGTGTATAAGTGGATCCCACTCACTGTTCATGTGAGGAATGTACCATTCATTGATTGTAAGGTAGTGGAATCCTTACTTTTGAAGAAAACATGTGGACAATTCTGCACACAATCTAGACATGGCCACTGCCTTGACCATATTGGACTTGGCTGCATCCAGCAATGGGTCTGCCAGCAGAGCTTTGTTGAAACAGAATTGGGCTTCCTCCCATCGACCCTCAGCAACAAATACAAGTCCTAGATTGTTAAATGCAGGAGCATAATCAGGCCGCAGTTCAAGTGACTTTGTGAACATTGCCTTGGCACATTCGTATTGTTTCTGCTGCCGGTATAGATTTCCAAGGTTGGAAAATATCGCATGTGCTTGGTCAGGTGTTGCCAATTCCAAAGCTCTCTTGTATACATCTTCCGCCTGTGATGGCTCATCAGATAACTGGAGAGAGATGCCTAGTCATGCAAATGTACCACCAGAAGCTTGATATTAGAATTGAAATTGAATGACTAAACATAAGTATGTGAATAACAAGATATCACACAATGTTCATAATTTGTGAGATACCAAGATTTGACCAAGCGTAGCTGCATTCTTTAGAATGGGCGACTGCAGCCTTCAGATACTTTTGTGCTGTTTTAAATTGTTGGGAGCAAAGACGATGCAGGCCAAGTTGGTGCCACTGCACAGCATCATCTGGATCCTCTGCTACTGCCTGATCAATATGGAGAAAATTAATGAAGATGCCAGTTACAAAGAAATGAAAATTTAATAGCATCCTTTCTTTTCTTTGAAGCATAGTCTGTTTAATGTAGTATCATAAATAGTAAGGATTTGCTACTACAGTTATTCCAAGATCAGAAGTAAATCCATAACCATAGTGAAACATATTTACGGAAGAAAATAAATTTACAAAAATGGCCACAGTACAGAAATATATGCCAACACCATAAGTTGCAACAGAAGTTTTGCATATTCAACCGGCCAAAGGAAAATACTACAATAGTCTAAAATTTTGTACCTGCTCACAAAATTGTCAGAAATTCTTTATGATGAAAAGAATACCTGCTTTAAACTGTAAACAGCACACTCTTCCATTTTGGACAACTCATTTTCCTCTGTTTCAAAAGCAGCCGCAACCTCATGATGAGTTTTCTGAACTGCAGCAAATCCAGCCCATGCAATGGGAGGTTCAATTTGAACAGGATCTCCTTCTCTTAGTATTGAAGCCATTTCATTTCCAGCCCACGAAAGCTGTTCAGTAGGTTCTTGAGACCTTTCTGCATCCTTGATTCGGGAGACTGCAACTGCATATCGAGTAGACATACAATTTGGCTCTAGTTTTGCTGCCTGAGAGCAATATCATTGTTAGTAAAACAGGCTAAGCTGAGTAAAACTTTGTAGTAAATAGAGCATAGAATTCCTTCACATAGTGCACATGCATCAGTAACTAAAATAACAATGAGTTTTGACACTAAAAAATAGACAATGTTCAAAGCAGGATCACTTTAACATTCTTTTGAAAAGGCCAAGGTGAATATCATTTCATTAAGATCAAAGAATCAACAAACAACCTAATAAGAGGCTATAAATTACTGGAGCAATAAACCATGAGCACCTTCTCCAAGCACTTGCCAGAGCTCCTGTGGTCACCAGTCAGATAATATGCATTAGCAAGATTTGCCCAGATATGTGCTGCTTTGGGATCTGCTTTTAATGCCGCTAACAAGCACTCCTTTGCAACATTGACAGCTGAAGCCTGATCTAAACAAGCACCCTCACCAGTATTTGCACCGGCACCTGAAAATGTATTAAGAAAGTATGATAAAAAAGGTTACTTTAACCACCAAGAAAAAGAAACAGTCCAGAAGAAACTGAATTACATCCTCCACCACCATCCTAAAATTTTCCTCTGAGAATAGAAATCATTAGGTCAAGTTCATAGAAAGCATACCCGCTAAAACTGAACCATATTTACACAAAAGAAGGGCAGCATAGTTGATTAATGCAGCAGGATGGTTTTGATCTTTTAGGATCAGATCTTGAAAACATTTCGCCGATTGCTCCATATCGCCGCTGGGAGACAGAAACAGCCAAGATATACGATTGTTTAATTATTCATTGCTGGTAATAGGAATCGGACTAATCATTTGAAAAGATTATGACTTACAATTTTTTTTTCCTGGTCTAACAATTATCCAAAACCTATTGTCATATTTGTCTTTCTAGATACTCCAGATATTTCCCAACTCAGTTACTCCTTTACTTCCAGAAACAATGTTGTCATAAGACACTCAAGGCTTCCCTAGTCACTTACTGCTTTGGCATACCATAATTGCTACTTTTTCTATTTACTACTTGTCAGCTCTACAATAATAAAGATATATACAGTAAAAATAGTTTCTAAGTGTATATATTAACAGCACGAATATTATACCTTTGAAAGTAAGCAATCCCAAGGTTTCCTATGCAGTCACAGTTGTTGGGGTCGACAGCCAGTAAAGACGACAAGACTGAAATAGAACTCTGGAAACAATAAGAAAGTCCAGCAGACCATGAGATGTGAAAAGCATAACCGTGTACAGCAACTACAACATAACATTACCTGCAGACGACCACTTTTAAGGAGTATCAATCCTAGAGTATTCCAAACAACTGCCTGCCTTGTATCTGATTGCATTGATTCCTTCAATTTTGAAAGGATTTCCTCAAGCTCTTCAGGTTCAAGTTCTTTATCCAAACTATTATCCCCAGAACTTTCAGGTAGCAGGCACTACACATTTGAAATAACATGTTACAGAAATTAGCAACAAAAGATGCAAATTTCATAATAGAAAAGAAGCAAGCAAACCAACAAACAAACAACAAAAGCATGTGCACCTGTGCGTGGTGAATTTGGACCAGTGAAAGCAACTCTGGCCTAGCAATATCTGCCTCACATCGGAGTAAAATCTCTTCTGCTTTCTCATAAGATGAAACAGCCTTAAAAATATTCCCAAAACCCATGTCAACCCAGCATCAAGCAATCAATAAAAAAAATTAAGATAGGTTATTTTCAAAAGCTACCTTTAGAGGTTGGCCCAATCTCTGGTACATAAGACCAAGCAGGAAATGAGCATGAGCATTTTTGGGCATCTTCCTTGCAACATGTACCAAGCCCTACAATCACATACAGAATTGAATAAAACGAAATGGGAATTAAAAGGCCCGTGCGAATAGTGAAAGGAGGAGCTCACGGTTTTGAGGCTGCTGACTTTTTCCTCGCGAGAAGACGAGGAAGTGCCTAGACCAGATTGATCACCATCAGCATCAACTCCAAACTCAAGAGCAGAATCCATCTTACTGCTAATTCTTGAACGGCATTTCCCCAACTTGTTAATCTTTTTACCTTCTACTTCAGCTACATCCGTTTCTTTAGACATTAAAATACTACCTTTATCATGATGACTGCTGCTGTGATTGCTATCCTCATTCGTCAACCTAAAAACTGTGCGTTTCAGCTGTCTAGTTCTTTCAGGAGCCCTAAATCTCTTACTTCCTACTCAATGAAACTTGAAAGTAAACTTACCTACTGAGTTCGGGAGCTGACACGAGAGGGGAGGTGTTGGCGTCGGCATCAGTTTCCGGAGGATTATTGTTGAGGTCAGCCAATATGAAGAGCTTAGAAGCCTGACCAGTCTTAGAGATGTCTTCCGTGGAGCTCTCTGCGGTTCCAGATTCGGATTTTACGGGCACTGGGTACACTTCCCGTTCCATAACTCCTCAGATGAAAAGGACGAAGACGAAGAAGAAGAAAGACGATCGGTCGACAACAGATTCCATTTGTAGACCTGCCCAGATTTGGGCTTGGGCATGGGCTCACTTTCCTTTTAGTTGCTACAAGGAGCCCAACAACCTAGTAGTTTCTTTTACTTTTTGGACCGACGGTGACATTTAACCGCCCAATTTCTTTCACCAGCTCCCACTGTTCGGCTCAATAAAGTTCACCTATTTCTAAAATTATCTACATTAATAGATAAAAATTTAATTAAAAATTAAAATATTTCCAGAAATCCTAATCGACACTATTTTTTATCATTCATTTCAACTTCAGTCACTTTATTGTTATTCCATTGTCATTATTTACCATTCATTCCTGTTACTTTATAATTTTGTGATTCTTATACCAAAATTATTTTCTCTCTATTTTTATTTGATATTATTTTAATTTTGATACTATCATATCAATCTTGTTTCAAATAAATACATAATTTTGATCGGGAGCAATTGAGAAATTTATTAGTAGAGTAAATTGATGGCTGAGGGCCAGTAATACGGTGACTTAAGGTCGTGACAATAGTGATGAAAAGTGACTAAGAGTTTCTGAAATTATATTTATATTTTTATGTTTATGAAAAAAATTATTATAAAAATAAAAGAAATTAATTAGAAAGGAAGAATCAGAGCGGTCAACCGCGACTACCCTTTTGGACCATTTTTCCTCTTTTTCTTAAAATAAAAGTTCTTCGTAATTAAAAATATTGTATTATATATTATATTTGAAAGTAATTATAGTGTGCAATAGCGTCCAGAAACTCATTTTATACACGTATAATCTATTGTTATCTGTTTTTCGAAAATCAGATTGTTTATTATTTATATAGCTAATAGCTATCTGTCATCTTAAAACGAAGCTTCTAAATTGATCGAAATAAAATCAGCCTCTAAAGCTTTAACAAAAAGGGAATTAGATTCCATAAAAAAAAAGGGGGGGAAAAAATAACACCCTAAACGTCATATTGCATGCATGAGCAACAGAGTATCGCATCTAAATTTCTAATTAACGTAAATCTTGAATCTGATGAGCCTAAAGCTATGTTGATGAAACAAGGAACCAACTTTATACATTGGATGGGACCATAAGAATGTCCATCATCACAAGAGAAGAAAAGAAGAAAACAACAGAAGGAATCCAGACAGCCCAAATCATCTATCTATCCACCTTTGAAGCGCAGAGCAGTAGAGGAGAGGTAATAGGCAACCACATTCGAGAGAAAATAGCAAGACTCAAATTCTTCTCAAGTAGCTACAGCTGGAAGAGGTGAAGCATCGGCCACACATGATCCAAAGGCTGGTAGGAGCCACCCTTTCTTCCGAGCATACTCGACATAGAAAGTGAATTTCTCCTTTGCGTTTGGAATGTCCAGAGCCAGATCATCGAGCCCATCCTTGATCCTGGTGAACCCTTTGGTCATCTGATTGGTAGTGATTAGCCCTTCACTGAAGCATTCCTGCAGCAGGTCCAGCATCCTGTCATTCTTCTTCTCCATAGCCATGACTAACGCCTTCTTCACCACTTCATGATTAAAGAAAGGCATTCCAAGATCACGGATACACTGGCAAGCTTCACTTACAACACCTCCACTTTCATACTCTTCCAGGAGCTTCATTATCTTGTCCTTTGCGTCCTCCACGGCCCAGCCAGTCCCACCTCCCCAGCACCTAAGAAGCCTCTCACCTGCATGACGAGCAGCAATGAGCGATCGAGCCACACGCACAGTCTCACTCCCACTACAATTCGGTGGCAATTTGCTACTGATCTCTTCTAAATTCAGAGGAGCCAAGACATCATCAATCACAGCCCTAGCTAGAAAAAGAGCAAGCTCATTTGAAGCATCCAGGATGTCCAATGCTGTATCTTCTGCAGATTCGAGGAGCATGACGAAACCATTCACAATATCTTCAGTTGAGAAGATCTCAATGTGAAGAGCAGAAAGCAAAACAGACGCCATTTCTTTCTCTCTATTCTTCCTGTCCATAGCAAGGGTGATCACCTTCTTCAGGAAAATTGGATTAAATTCAGGTGCCCCCAGATCTTCAAGACTTCGGATGAGTTCAGGAATGTCATCTGAAAGAAAATACTCATGAATTATGGTCACGACCTCCTCCTTGTAGCGCTTCACCTTTTCATCTTCTTGTTGTACCCTTCCGTCCTCCCCCAAAGACTTCATGAATGAAGCATCTAGCCACCCTTCAGAAATAGCCACTGGGACAATTGATTGGAACAAGTTCCTCGCAGATGGAATGTCAAGAGCAAGGTCATCAAGGCTCTCTTCTAACCTAGCAAATCCTTTTGCCATTTGACTGGAACTAATCAGGCCTTCCTCAGCTGCTTCCTTTAACAGCTTTAATATAAGTGGTTCAGCTGTTCGAATCTCCATTGCGAGAACCAAAGCCCTTTTAACCACTTCATGATGGAAGAATGAAACACCTAGCTCCCTTATGCACCTACAGGCCTCAAAAGCATCTCCACTCTCAACATATTCCCTCAACAGATCAGCAATCTTTTTCTTCACTTCCTCAACGGTGATGTGAGTGCTACCACCCCACCTCCTCTCCACAAGTTCTGCATGGTGTGGAGCTGAGAGATAGCTCTTCTCAGCAGTTTGAATGACCTGAAATCCTTTTGAGGATGCTGGAAGTGTTTTCTTTGCCCTTGTGAGAAAAGCAGGAGGAAGTATGTCATCAACCACAGCACGAGCAACGAACAAAGCAAGAATATCAACTGCATCTAGTATGTCAACTGCCAGATCATCAGCAGACTCAAGAAGAATGACAAACCCATCCCTAATCTGATCTGGGCTAATGACATCAGCATATAGTGCTGAAAGCAGAACTGAAGCCATCTCCTTCTCCTTATCGTGCCTGTCCATGGCCATGGAAACAAGCCTCTTGATAAAGTAAGGATGATATTCACTGGAGCCAAGTTCCCTGAGGTCTGATGCAGCCACTTCCACATCTCCAGTGCTAAAGTATTCCTCTATGATGGAAGCAACAGCTTTCTTGTAATCATCCAAGGGGTCTGAGATAGTAGCCCCCACAAGTTGATAAGGTTCCTATCGAAAGAAGGATAAAAGAAGATCAATTTATAATTACATATAAATCACCGGTAAAAGCAATTTATGAGTAAAACCAAAGTATGAGACTATAGTCCTATACCTAATTAGAAACACTATGAGTGGAAAAAGGAAAGTGTGGTTACCTCTCCACTGTCATAGTTAGGATCATTTCTATCAATATGTGATTCAACATCAGTGTCAAGCAGTTTGCCCCATGTGCCCTTGCCACCAGCACCATCTACAACCATTTTTCAAAGGGTACAGTAGCAAATTAACATCAGATTAAGGAAGAACGCTGCTTTAAGCAATCATGAAATACGACTAATGCAAGTTAAAATAATCAGGTATAAAAGAAATCCAGCACCATTCACTGGCACCCATTTAGAACTAGGTTATGTGTAAGAAAACAAGTCCACCAACCATAATATACATACTATTAAAAAAAAAATTACTCAGAATTCTTTTTCATAAGCGATAATGCAAAGAAGACCAACTTCCCAGTGATTGTATACAATACATGCTAGTTCTTTGCAAATTCAGTTGGCTATTTAAGTGTCTACTTAAAACCTACACAAAACCATGCGAAAATGCACAAATTTCGAGTGAGACATATGAGGTTATCATAATCCCTGGCATACACAAGTTACTTCATGAACAGGATCATAAAAATGGCGTATGTTCAAGTTCAGTTCATCCACTTATTCAACTCCCAATGGATGAAACCAATCTTAAAGCATGAAGTGATGACCCAGTTTAAGCCTTAGCAGCCTTCCAACTAGAATGAGAAATTCTCCTCGTTCCATGCCGCTATGCTCCAAGTCTCTAAAACCATCCCCATAAGGTTTTTCTGGTATGCATCACATATTATTTATGAATTTCAGATCTCCCTGCATTCTTTTTCCCCTTTAAAACAGAAAAGAAACAAAACCAAATTTACCAGTTGGCACTAAGCAAAGTGCAAATCATCCATGGAAGCCATCTGAAAAGAATTTCACTTATAGATAGATTTCATGGCTTTTACCACTGATGAAACATGAAGCATAATCGCAGATTGAACAACAAAATCTATTATATGATATTTAGATAACACAGAAGAAAGATAAAAATGACAACAGCAGTTAAAATTTCAATTCCTGACCACGTGCTGGTAAAGCCAGAAACCGGCAGGCTTATACCAGTGTCACAGGACAGTAGGTTCTCAGATGAAGTGATCATAAAGTTCCACACCTAAAAGCTCATGTTATTTGGAAACTTCATAATAATTTCAAACTTGTTTGTTTGAATCTAGTGGCTATTTTGGCAATGGCAAACTTAATGTATATTGAAGAGAAAGATCTGAAAGATAATAGCACACAAACAATAAACGTAACTCGTTCCAGAAATAGGGTGCCAAAAAAAAAAAAAAAACCAAAGATATAAAAGGTCTGATAAAAGCACAAGAAATGGTCAAATATAGAAAGAAACTTTATCAATCTCCTAAAGCCTAGATAACTAATTACCATATAGAAAAACTGCATGTAAGTGCTAAACTCACCCTTCTTCACGCGCACTAACTTTCCAGAGTGTGACCTACGCACATGTCTTACAGCAATTCCAACATTCGGCGCCTTGCCACCAGCTGGAACTTTCAAATAATGCTCAGAAAGTAAAGATGTTGGAGATTTTGGAGACGAGGACAAAACTTCCGCATTTTGGGTAGCTATTTTCAACGTTTCCCTCTGCTCCTCCGTCAGAAATCCCTCAGTCGACGCCATTTACACTTACCAAATATATCTAATGCTTAAATCTAAAAAATAAAATAAACAATTTAAAAAAAAGGAAGAACAAGATTAATAATACACATCATCTAAAGATTCGACAACATAGCCTTTCGTTCCAACTTCCAACATTATTTCCATTTTTTTTCCTTTTAATTCAAGAACCTAGAGGCATCATAGTTTAAAAATAGCTCTCAGCCTACTACTTAATACGATTAAATAACTAATAAAGAATATAAAAGAAACGGAATAACGGTAAAAATGCTTTAGAACTTTACTATGTTTGATAGCTAAGAAAATGAAAGAAAATAATAACATTACTTATTTTCTTAGTCACAGTAAAGAATCTACACTTATTTTCAAAAATAGTTGGAAGAAAGAGTGTGCTCGCTTACCTTAGTGCGTAAACTTGAAGAAGATTGAATCCAGAACCCGAATCCGATTCTTCTGTACTTGGCCCGGATCTCGAGCCAAGACAGGAGAAGCAAATCGGATCTCCAAATCCGATTCTAACCACAAACAGAACCCAAAAAAAGAAAAAGAAAACGAATAAGAACCTCCGTGTCACAAACCCTAGATCACAAACGAAGCTCCGGGTCGCTTAAACAGCGGATCCGAATCCGAGTGTCTCTTTGTTGTGTCTCAATCCGTTGTGAGTGTGAGAAGAGAAATGGATGAGAATGAAAATGAGAGAGAGGGAGTGACAGGGAATTTATATAGGGAGGCTGCGGTTACGGGTACACGTCATCACAGGGGATTTTGGGTATTACAACAATTTTGAATGTCCACGTGGCGTTGCCGCTGCAGCCAGTTTTATTTGTTGTTGCCTGTCTTGTGCTTCCACCCGGCTCGTTCGCTAGAGCGCCAGGTACCTCGTTTTAGGGTTTTTGGTATCTTCAATTACAGAAATATCCTTATTTAAAGTAGATTATGTTCAATGAGGAAATGATAATTAGCTTGCTAAAATGCTTGCCTGTCAAGAAATTTGCTTAGTTGGGTAATGCTTTCCGACTCCCAGTGGTGCGTGGTCTCCTCTACGTAAGGGTCTTCGATTGGACAAATTTTTGTCCAATTGAGTACATTAAGGTAATTAATGAATGAATATCCAATTTCAGAAAAAAATTTTTCCAGGTCTTTATTACTGTTTAATGTAATTTCTGTATCTGCCGTGGATGCCCACGACTAGATTAAAAAATCTCTTCAGGACAATTTACAACGATGCAATTTACCTTATTGGGCATTAGTGCCTAATGCTGATAATTCTAGCAAAATCTGTGAAGCTCGATTATTAACTTGACAAAAAGGAGGTCTCAGCTTGTGAGGTTTTTGGAAACCTGATAATATAAGCTCTAATTTTTAATGGGAAATTGAATTTTGTAAGTTGCAAAATACGAAGTGTTAAGGAAGTCATGTGGGTCAAAAGTTGTTAAGTAGGGTAAGGCTTCATGGACAATGAAGATGATGCTTTAATGAACATTTGATGGTGTGGCAGCGGCACCGTCATGCAATTCTTGATGATTCATGATAAGCATTGAAGATGAACGAGGATCGAGGTCTAACTGCGAAGTAGAGGAGATTTCTTACTCTTTAACAACTGAAGGGAATAGGGAAAAATGACAGGCATAATCATCCTTCGAATTAGTCAAAAGCATCTGAGTTTGGAGGATTATTGCTATAAATGACAAGCATAAGAGGACAAGTTCAAAAATACCTGACTAATCAATTTTACTCGAATGTGGAATTTAACTAAGAGAAATGTTGAGAGGGAAGCTAAGTTGGGAATGTGACGTAAAGCGAGTTTGAAAACCAACAACAGTATTTCTATACACTTAAAAGTATGCGCAAAATATTCACCTAGAAAACATCTCAATACTTGTATGAATTCACTATAGCCCATCTTCTGGTCTGATAAAGGATACCAAGAATTTTCTAATGCGCTTCAGTGTTGTTATGGTTTTCTTTTAAAAAGCTGAGATATGTCTCGGAGAGATGAACCATTTCAAAGGCAAAGTCAAACAATATGCAGGACTAAACATCACAATACTAACCGAAGACGGACCTTTCCAGCAGTGAGACGCCAATTAGACCAAATGAGAATTCTAATTATCACAAAACTCCATCAGTAGCATCATCGCTATCCATTATGAGCATGGCTTTGAGTTCTTGGATGCCTTTTCTTATACTTCCAGAATTCATCTTTCTTTCCCTTCTTCTTAGCCTTCACCATTCCCATTTTGCTATTAATTATACCAAGTATGGCACTCTTGTCCCTTCTGTTCTTTGTTGCCACTTTAACATCCAAAATTGACCTTAGCTTCTCATACGACTTAACATCTGGGACTTGCCCGCTTTTCACCATCTGCTTGTGATAAAAAAAGGCCCTTTTAAAATCACGAACACGAACAAATGCATAGATCATGGTGGAATAAGTAACTGAATCAGGTTTTATATTTAGAGTTGCCATTTCTTTCAACAGCTGGGGCAACTTCGACGTTTGCCCTCCCCGTCCATATGCATTCATCAGCATATTATACGTCATTAATGTTGGCTGTAATCCAATCTTCCCAAACTCAGATACTACATCCCTAGCTTCAAGGTACTGACCTTGTTTAGCAAATCCATCAAGAAGAATGTTAAATGTCACCCGCGTGCCTTCAACTTTTTCACTCATCATCAATTTCCAAATTTTCATCATCATTCCTGTGTCACCAGAACGCCTAAATGCATCCAGTAGAGCTGTGTAGGTCTCTATGGAAGGTTTAATTTCTTCCCTTAGCATGTTTTCAAATGCAGCATAAGCTTTCTCATGCCAGCCACCAACTGAATAAGCATGGATAAGTGCTGTATAAGAATGTGAAGTTGGTTTTATACCAACTCTTTTCATCCTTAAGAATGCATCTGCAGCCATGTCGCTCATCTTCCTCGGCCTCCCATAAGCACTGATTAGACATGTATAAGATTTGGCATTAGGCTCCAATCCCATATCCTCCAATTCGAGTAAAAGCTTCTCAACAATCTCAGGCTGCATTCTTCTGCTGTATGCATCCATAAGGATGTTAAAGGTAGCAGACGTAGGCTTAAGGCCTTTTGTTTTCATCTCTTGAAAAAGACCTTCAGCTTCTTCAAGTTGGTTGGACTTGCAATAAGCATTAATTAAAGTGTTATATACAATGGCATTTGAAGGGATGCCTTTCTTCTCCATTTCCATTTGAATAATAAGGGCTTCATTCTTAAGCCCCTCATCACAAAATGATTTCATTAGAGCACCCACAACTTCTTGACTCAATTTGACGCCTTTTCTGTTCATTTTCTCAAAGAATTCCCATGCTTCTTTTGCACTCCGACTGTTTTTCCTCATGGCTGTAATCATTATAGAACAAGTCACATGATCTGGACGGACATTATTTGCTTCCATTGCCTCATATGCCTTCCACGCATCATCATACCTGATAAGTTATTAGAAATTCAAAATAAGCCCTACTAAGTGTTGGAAAAACAATACTTTATGGTTAAGATCTTTCTTCCTTTGCTTGGAAATGCAACCTGACAGTTGTTCTCAAATAGTTTACTAGTTAATTTTCCAAACCACCAGGAAAAAAAAAATCTCCATTTACATTGACAGAAAGTAAAATCATGAAAAGCAGCAAGCTGTACTCAGTAAGAATCAATCTTACAATATACTGCTAGACTCATCCCCTCCCCAGTATCACAAATGACGTAGCAGAATTAAATATAAAGACTATAGCACCGTACAAAGTAGCAAAAAATATTTATGAACAAACAATATCCAACCTCATTTAAATTTTTACCTATGCATATCATGAACACAGGTTCTCTAAAAGAATTTCTTACAAACTTTTCCACTTGACATAATGGAACCCAAACTAAAGCAAGGGTGAGCAAAGTATGAAATTTTTAATAGTTGCAAATTTATTTTTCTTTGTTGTTCTCAAGCAACTTCACAATCCACCTCAACACATAATGAGCATTAAATCAAAACAGAACAACAGTCCCATACCTTCCACACCAAAAAAGCCCAGAAATAGCAGCATTATAAACATGAGCGTCCCGAAACTCTTTGCTTTGAGGCAAATTCTTAAACAAGACCATCAAATCATCTCCCATTCTAGCCCTCCCCAAAACCGGAAACAAAACCGAACACGCACGTGGCGAAACAAGAGAAGGCTCCTGCAATCTCATCCACTCATAAAAATACAAGCAGCACCCTAAAAGACCGTCGTTAGCCATCAACTCCAACAATTGCACGCATTCTCTTTTACTAACTCTTCCCTTGAAATCAACTTCCAGCATCTCACCTAACGTTGAATTCTCTGGCATGTTCCTTGCAATTCGTAAAATTTCTCCGACAATGCCATCAGGCAAAGAACCCATTTGCTGTTTCGCTTCATCTTCCAAGGAAATGTCGTTGATATCGGATTCTGATTGATTGGGGGAATTGACATGGGGAGAGAGGTGCCAAGAAGAACGGCGGTTTTTCTGGAGAGAAAGTTTGCCGAGGGCAGGTGGGTCCTGGGTTGGGGTTTGCGATTTGAAGAATTTGAGAAGTGGGTCTATTGCTTCTTCTTCTTCGTCTTCTTCTTCTTCTTCTTCATGATTTTCATTTTGAGGATTTGGGTCTTGTCGTTGTTGTTGAAGGAAAGGAAGGAAAATTTGCCGGGAAGAATGAGTGGTGGAGGAAGTGGTTGGTGTGATTGCAGAGAGAGCTATATAAGCTTTAATGGGTTTTGAGTGGAGGAGGGACTGGGAGAGGTGAGGTTTTGAGAGGTGGTGAGTTGGGCAATGGCTGTCTATGAATGGAACTGAAAATGCGAAGCCTCGGTAAGTGGAAGCAGACATAGCGTCGCCTATGGATGGATAAAACCATAATAGACAGCAAAGGTAAATAAGCCCTGTTTCTCGATGGATGAAGGAACCCCAAAAGCCAAAAAGACAAAAAACACACGCGCATATATACTTAAACGGTGCGTTTCAGTAACGAAAAGATCGATTTTCCAACCCACGTGACTTGCCCAATCGTTTTTCCATTAACTGGATTGCTGAGAACAATTGCAGCATATTTTTTAAATCTTGCAAATTGAAATTCCATGACATTAGACGGTGGCTACTGGTACATTGAAATGATGGAAATATTTAATCTCATCAAGGATCGCTGATGAGAGTGTTTAGCAACTTCCATTCCAAGGTTAGGAGGATTATCACCGTCGGTCATTTAACAAACACCGACATTCTCCAAAAATAAAAGAAGCAACCTGATATTACTCCCGGTACGTTCTTCTACATTTCACTTTTTTCCATCACATGTTTCCAACCAAAAAGCTAGCATTTCAATTTGAATGAAAGAATTAAAAACGCAGTCACACCCCTCGCTTATAATCCGAGCATCGACTACACCATGCTGGGCCTCTGCGGAAGCAGAAGGTTATAAAATTTATCATGCAAAAAGAAATTCTTTCCCTTGCTATCAACAGCTTTCTTCCACCCACACCATCCTCCATTTACAATTTTCTTGTGCTCATCATTGCCTGTATAGTGAGGATCAAGAATGAGAAATGCACAATCTCCGCTGGCTTCATTGTAATCAACTCCTAAAAGTGTGTATGCAAGAACACCACCACCTGCAATCATTTACCAAGATATTATTCCAAAGAGTTATAGACATTATTATTAAGTGTATATGAACATCAGTGCTACAATATATTTGTAAATTTTGGGTTATTATCATTATCAGAGAAAGCTGTAAATACATGCCAAATAATAGGAAGACAAACATTATTTGTACAACTGACCAATCATAATGGGCGTCCCTTGACTCTCAAAGTGCAAGGCCAGCTCTCGACATTTTTCAGGGAGCTCAGCTCCAGATCTGACATTTAAGACTTTGCAACTAACCTGCTCAATCACCAACTTAATCCTGTTAAATCACAAAAGCATTTTACAGCAAGATTACGCAAGTCTTAAAATTATTTTCAGATATAAATTGGCGTTTCACTTTTTCACCTCATTCTCTAGTCCCTGTGCAATATGATTTCAGAGATGGATAGGCATACTTACACCCAGAAGTTTATCCAAAACAAAGCTCAACTCAATGGCACCAATCCATTCACGCGAACCAACAAAAGAAGGATCCTTATCACCAATATCTACAAGTGCCTGCTGTATTTCCCTGAAAGAAAACACTTTGTCAAATCAAATCACATGATGTTGATACCACAAAAATGAAACGTATTCATTTTAAATCTGCATGACTATAACATGCATTAGAAGAAAGCATGAAGAAAGATACAAAAGACTGATTTGCATATAATTTATACATATCAAAAGAATCACAGTTTGTTGCAGTGGGCTAGACTGTCAAATAACAGCAGAAGAAAATTGGGAAGATAGAAGAAAAAAAGACCTTAGCAAGCTCTAGGTGCTCACGTACCTATGTGACGGAACATCTACAGAGGTGTAATGTTGGAGCCTAAACCATGAAATGATAGTCTGGAGAGAGCGGTATGCACAACCCCAGCCCTAGGAAGTGATATATAAATGAATTAGCAGTAGAAATCCCAATATAAACGGCAATCATGGCAAAATTCGTTTGCAATTTTGTATCTCAATTTCAATCAAAACAGAAATCCCAAACAAATGTAATAGCCGATACAAGATTATACAAACAAAAATAACCCCGAATTTTAACCAATTAGAGCCCTCCATTAGCCAGGAAAATCCACTTCATTGCTTGCGCATAATAAAAACAGGTGAATCCAGAAAAAATAATGTAGAACAGCTCAGTGTCTCTGTGGTTTTACTATCTCGTTGGCACACACCGATTACTAGTCAAAGAATTTTGGATTTAATATTAATTTGGAGAGGGTTGAGATCTTAGTTTTCAATTCTGCAAACAGATTGGTGGAATGGATAATTTCCTATAGGGGTAATTAGGGTTCTGAACTTACGATGCATACATCACAGAGTATGGTTTGCATAAGAATAAGTAATAATTTAAAGCAAAACAAAGATGGTTATACCACACAAGGGAAAAAGTTGACCATTTAAACATCCACGACAAAGCACTCATAATTTTCAAATTTTTGTGTTTCACAAGTGCCAAATGCACAATACAAGATAAAGCTTCTACTATGAGTTGACGACGTAGAGATCGTAGATTGGAGACGCGACGGGAGAACGTAGTGAGGTCGGCTGCTCCGCTCGTCAGTCAAGAGTATAATAATTAGCACATGCATCAAGCAATCAAGATTCAATTTATTGAATCTAAAGCTGTGAAAGATTAAAAACGATGTTAAAACATTCTACTACTGAAGCGAAAGAGAAATTCCCATACCGAATCATCAAAGCCATCTTGAAGATAATGATAATACTCATAAGAACCTTGAACCAGAGAGGCAGAGCCCCCAGTGACTGGAAGAAAATGTCATATTTCAGTCAAACAACTGCCAAGAGGAAGCCAACAAAAGACAAAAGAAATAATAACAATTGTGGTCACTAACCCCCACTGCTTGGGATCCCAATATGTACATCTTTAAGCAACACAGAGCCTGATGTACCACAGGAATATGCCAAAAAAGTTAGTATACACAAACACGATTCCCTTCACCAAGTGATTGCCAACAATCAGCTCTTGTCGCTTGGTATCAAAGGGCGAGTAAAGTGTTGCATAAATAAAGATGAAAGAATTACCTTTTTGTGGAGAAACACTATTCGAACTATCCTTAGTAGACGGAACCAGGGTATTAGCAATTCTCAAGAGGGGACGATCAAAAGGTAATCCCAGCCTCGAGTGTAAGGATTTTCTAACATCAACTGTGAAAATAGAGAAGATTCAGAAATCACATTTCTTGCCAATCAATTATCAAGAGTACGTCAAACTATAATTCTAATTAGATCACCAGTCCTTATCCAAAACAGACCACTCACAAACAAAAAACTCAGCAATGTCCTGAGAATTGTTACTATCAGACATGTTATGAGAAAAGGTATTTCATTTATATCTTATATGGAAGAAATCACCTGACCATATTATCCTAATTATTTAACAGGATGGGGGGACAAATATCACTCAGCAATAAAATCAAAATTATGAGAATTTTGGATTCCTCTTTCTACTACATGAAGAGGAAAAGCAAAGAAATCCAAACAAAAACAATAAGAGCCAAATATGTTAATTATTTCGGTTGGCTGAACTAGACATCCCAGAGAACAAGTTACCTTGAGGCCAAAATATCTTACATTTTCCAGTCACAAAGAGCACGCAAGAAAGAATACTTTCATGCTTTATGCAAAAAGTTCAATTACCTTGCTTCATTTCTGTCTCCCCATAACTAAGTTCATAGATAACAGTTATTGGTTGCAATACTCCAGGTGGACTAAAGTGGAAAGGTCGCAGCTGTAAATGCAATAAAATCTCAAGTAAGGAGCAGAAAAACATTTGTTAGATATAATTTCTAGGGAGGCTACTTATGTTTTTATAGCAATAAAAATATCATATTTCTTTCTCTCAACGACCAATGTTTATCAAAGTAGCAATTGGAAAAAGTGATGCTAGAAGGGCATCTTGCAAGCATTATTGCAGCATAGAAATAACATATTTATTTCTCTTAACAAGCATTCTATTTAATTATGGCTTACATAAGGCGTTGTTCGCTAAAAAGGTCTACTTGTGAAGGTGAGTGTTGAGGACAGTACTACAAATACACTCAAAGGTAACATACCTGAGGATGCTGAGTTAGGAGGTAGGGCACGATTGCCTTCTTCATTGTATTTAATTGGTCAACTAAACCAGGGACTACTAACTTAGAAAGAGCATATATCAACGGAAGCCTCTTGGTTGCATAACAAATCACATCTAGCTTCAAATCCACTACCAAAAGTCTGGCATCTTCCAAAGCTGAAAGCATAAAGTTCAATTTCCACCAAAAGAATTATAGACGTAACCCTAAAACCGAATCTAACAAAAAATCATCAATTCACCAAATATTAAAAAGTGCTACCATATCAATAAACAACTAAGTACCTGGGTAATATTCAGCAATAGGTGCAGTGGATTTTGTAGGCTTCTGTGATGTATTAAGCAGAACACTTACTTGAATTTTATCTGCATTCTAAGCAAAAAAGCTTATCAGAAAAATACAAAAACTAATATCCATCATGATAGATGACACAGGAAGCATTACTAAAAAAAAAAAAAAAAAAAAAAAAGTTCAATATCACCCAAATATCATGCCACGATATATATCATAAGCTATTTCTTACCTCTGCAGAAAAGATCGCAGGGGCAGATATGTTTTGCAAACAAAAGTGTGCACATGATAAAACTTTAGGGTCATCTTCATCAGCTTCACCCACAAGCTGGATATTGGAAAGATCGGGGTCAAAGTCCAAATCTTTACCAGGAAAAAGAACAGGTAGAGGCACTCTGCAGAGACTTGGCTTAGCGATTCAACCACGTAAGCAATTTGGGCATCTTTGAGCTTGGTAGCAACTGATTCAATGGCATGCGAATACCTTTTCTCTGCATCTGAGAGACAATACCAGTGACACCCATGAAATTAAATATTTGAAAAAATTGTCAGCCGTACTGCAAGCACATACAGATTTGAGAAAATTAATTGACTAAATTATTCCTCTTTCTTCCTGGGGTTAATTCCTCACTATTTGAAAGTCCTTAAGTCAAATGCAAAACTAAAAATTTCTTAAAGAATTACAAGTTTTAAACACATTGAAAAGCAAGTCAAGGGAAAAAAAAAATCACAGAACTCACCAGAGGGATTATTAGCAGGATAATAAAAAGGCAGCTTAATTGGAAGTTCGCATCGAATTAAACAGCCTCTCTCCCAAACAAACTTCTCCGGATTATCATCGTACAAAACATAATCAACAGTTTCAATACTCGTCGAATTTTCCAATCTCGAGACAAAAAACTTAATATCAGCACCAAGAGAATCCGCAACTGCGCCAATTGTAACGGTATCAGGCATTTCAGCTTCACCAGATAAAAGCCTTCGCAATCTGCGGGCTGCATCAATAGCCTCCCTCGCGTTTTTCTCAGCGTCCGCGGTTTTGATAATTAAAGCTCCGATTATGTAAAATCCTTTTAATAATAATGTCTGGAGATCATCTGCTCAAATTATTTAACACATCAAAGAAACGGCAAATGGTTTTCCGTAAATCAGTTATCTCGGGAAACAAACGGAAAGAATTTAAATATTCACCTGACTCTTTGTCGTAATCCGCAGAGGAAGAGTTGTCGTGGATGCATCTAACGGTGGATACGACAGTGAGTGGCGGAAAAAAAGGGGATCCGATCAGCCACTGGAGACCCGAGTTGGCGAGCACGAGCTTCGGGCAAAGTATTCGTATGGTTATTGAGTCGTCGTTCATTATGATCTCTGTTACTGTCCTTGAACTGCCCTCCAACTCTCAGGCTCGGTTACCTGTATCTCTCCTGTGCAAGAAGAACAGACATGCTCAAGACTGGACAGAGACTGAAAACTTAAACAGTTTGGACCGGTTTTGGGAATTGGCCCAATGGCTATGTTGGTATATTCTAGAGACAATATGGCTACCCTTATCACCCCATCTAAATACTTAATAGCCCCACATTTAAATTTGCAAAACTTTCCTCGAGGAAAATTACATAAAAGACAACCATAAATATAATTTATCAGAATTTTGAAGAAAGTTGCAGCTACGATCAGTAACGTTTATGAAAAAATTTGATCCGAATCGTTCATGATAGAAATTTCACATAATTTCATACAGTTTTGATTATAAAGAACTAATTGCTCATTCGTGCAGAAAATGAAAGAATAATCAAGCACAGCACAAGGGCTTCGAACAGTACTAACTAATCCAACATTAACATTCCGGAAACGAATCCAACATTATCAAAAGCATAAAAACGGCAAAACCTAAATCCCGATTAAAGCGAACAAAAAGCAGACACAGCGGATTTCCTACTGCCTATAGTGAGGAGGCTTCTAAGGACCTTCAGCAGGGACGCGAATGCAAGCAGCTTGCTCAGGAGTGAGCTTCCTAAATTTATCTCCAGGCTTCCCAAGATGAAGTGCTGCAGCCTTTCATCCAGATGCTTCGGCACCACGTACTCCTTCGTCCCGTATTTGCCTGTTCCCTTCTCCTTCCATAGCGCTCAAGCCAAGCAATCACCTGGTTTGTGAATGAGCATGACATAACAAAGCTGGGGTGCCCAGTTGGACATCCCAAATTCATGAGAAGTCTCTCAGCTAGAATAATGATGCCCCTTCTCGTCTGAGGGAACACCCAAGGGTCAGTCTGAGGCTTGATTGTGATCCGTTTAATACCACGGTAAGCTTCCAGATCAAGCATGTCGATCTCGTTATCGAAATGGCCAATGTTACACACAATCGCAGCATTCTTCATCTGCTTCATGTGACGAACCATGATAATGTCCGCGTTCTCAGTGGTGGTGACAAAGAGACCAGCTTCAGAGACAACATCTTCCCGGGTTAGGACCGGAATGCCTTCCGTTAGAGCTTGAAGAGCACAAATTAGATCGATTTCAGTCCCCATCACACGGGCACCGACCGCCTTGAGAGCAGCAGCACAGCCCCTTCCAACATCTCCATGCCCGCAGTCAACAGCAATCTTACCAGCAATCGTGATATCAGTGGCCCTCATGAGACCATCAGGAAGCGAGTGTCGGAATCCATACAAGTTATCAAACAGCACTAACATCACAGGAGAGCATCAGAACCTTATTTCGTGAACTACTTCGTTGTAGAAATTAATAATAGAGCTACCAATAGGAAATCCATTTCCAAGGTCCAAAGAAACTTAGCCTTCAACACTCAGCCTCACAGTTGGCCTTGTTTTGGCAAGTTCTTCATAAACAAAAATAACATTCCAAGTATTTTAACAAATGCCGAACAGAAGCTCCCTACTATAGTTGCTACACGCGTGGTGGTCTCCTCCGAAAACAAAAGGGTGCCATTAGCCTGCATTTGATACAATCTCTTAACCCCCATGGTGGTCTCCTCCGAAACACTAACAAGCATCTCCTTCATTCCCCCTTTTCACAAGCCCTCTGGGGTCCACCATCTTCTCGGTCCGCTCATACTCCTCCGCAGAATTTTGACTTCGGCGAGTATGATTTCGAGACGGCCGAAGTCGGCTTGCGAGAATTTCCTTCACTTTGTAGTCGCGACCGGTTTCGGCCCTCGACATCGTGACCGTCATTCTCGTCTCCTTGCTGTTGGTTTTTGGTTGAACGAATGTAGAGAACGACTGTAGCAAATTGAGGGAAAGAATACGAGTATGTATTGCAGGAAAAGTTTATAAGTTTGACTTTCAGTGCACGTTGTACGAGGAGTGATAAGTAAGTAAGGATACAAGAATGAGAGAAAACCGATAGAAACTACAACACATCCTACCGTTTTGTTTCCTCTCTTTCTTCTCTCAGTTTTTTTTTTTCCTGTCTCAGCACAATCTTTTTTCCCTCAGTTTTCTCTCATTCTTCTTTATCTAACGTATATTCATAGAAAACAAAAAATTATTTTAATCCAACATTTATAATCTTATGCTGCAAATATCACTATTCTCCTCCAATAACCAAAAATGCCAAATAATATTTTTTTTTAAGAGAGAAAGTAATATTTTCATTCATTCGACTCTGTGAATAAGTACAAAAATTAGGTTAGAATATCATTCACCCAATAAACAAAAACATTTAGTTCTAGAGCTAGCTTTGCAAGTGAGTGAGCTACACTATTACAATTTCTTGGAGTATATTGCACTTTAACATGCTTTAACCTTTTGATCTGGTCCTGAACCTCTTCTACAACCCAAAATATCTCAGTTCTTGTGCTTTTTCTATAAGACATTAAGCTCACAATCTCTTGCAAATCAGATTCCATAATCACTGGAATGCAACCAGCATGCTCTACTATCTCCAACTCGAACTAAGTTGCTTCAACTTTTGCATAATCCACTTCATCCAAAAATTTTGTGGTCTTCATAGCTGCTGCTACAACCTTGCCCTTTGAATTCCTTATGACAATTCTCAATCCAATTCTTTGTTGATCAATCTTCACTGCTCCATCTACGTTACCCTTGAACCAGCCTGCTGGGGGAGGTTTCCACCTCTTTTGGATAGCATCTTCATGTCTTGGGCTTTCTTGCATTAGTGGCATTTGGATTCTTTTGTAAGCTTGCACAACAGCTTCTACTACCATAATTGATGATTGGGAATATGCTCTTTTGCTTTTGAAAATGAGGAGATTCCTTAATTGCCAAATACTCCAGCACAGTGCAACCATCAACTCCATTTTTAGCCTTGTTCCTTCTCCTCGTCATAGCTTGAAATAAATTGTATACATCCTTGTTTTTACAAAGCCCGATGTCTTCTTTAAAACAAGTCAACTGCCATATTTTTTTAGAGGTCTTACACGCAAAAAGAGTATGAAATATGGACTCTCTCATTCTATTGCACCTCTGGCACTGAAGGGATCAGGGGATTGCACCACCTTCCTCTTCCATAAGTTCTCCCCAGTTGGCAACAAGTTATTAGCTGCTCTCCACATTAAAATTTTTACTTTTTCTGGAATTTAAAGGTACCAGATAGAGTTCCAAGAATTCTGCTTCTCCTCTAAACAGCTAGCCATGTCTGGGGTTTTCATCTTTAACGCCAATTGATAGCCACTCTTCACCGAGTACTTCCCCTTCTTGTCATAGTGCCACACTACTTGATCTGGTTTTGGTTGCCTTGGGAGAGGTATTTTTGTAATCTGCTCTGCATCAACTCTCAAAAAGTGTTGTTGTATCAGCTCTTCATTCTATTCATGCTTTTCATTTATGAGCTCCGAAACAACTCTAAAAAGCGCCAAATGTTAATCGTCTAATTTCTCCTCCGCTTTCATGTGAAATGATTAATATTTGGTTTTTTTAAGAGGTTTTTCGGTTCGGTTAAATGTTATATTGTTAATGTAATTGTTTTCAATAGGAATAATCATCAAATGATTTCTAGAAATTAAGAATTAAATAAAGATGTTTTTCTTGTTAGTTATCGGCCCCTCTTAAGTAAGAATAGCAATTGTGCCCATAAATCTGTCCAAACCCACCTGTCAAAATCTGCCCGCTATAAATAATTTTACAGGTTGCGGGCGGGTTTAGTATTATAAATTGAAATCTGCACTTAAATGTAGGTGGGTTTGGGTTTAGTTTAATATCTTATGGATACCCGAATGGATATCCGCTAAACTCATAATGTTTTTTTAAATATTTTTAATTTAATTTAATTGAAAAAATTTAAACCTAAAAATATATAAAGAAAATAATGCAATTATGCAAAATGTCAAATAACCAAAGTGTATTTGTATAAACTATTTTTCTTTAATTTAATGCATGAATTATTTTATTATTATAATTTTGTCTTCATATTAATATTTGAAAAGTATTATTCTTTAAAAAATATTAATTTTAATCATTATTATAAGCATCATGTTGGATGAGTGCTAATGATTGTGAATGAAATGAAAATCTTTTCTTGAAACTCTTGTTGAATGATAAAATAAAATAAATTGTTATTTTTATATGCTAATTTGTGATTTTTTTAATAGATTTGTGTATTTTAAATTCAAATTTAAAATTTTATATTAAATTGATATTAAAATTTTAATTTTTTATTTACATTAATTAAATTTAAAATTAAGTATGTTACATAAAATTTAAAATTATTATTATAAATTTATATATTAAACATTTATAATTTTAAATGTACAAACCCACAGGGTACCTATTGCCATCCCTACTCCGAGGAAAAATTCTTTAGCTCCACCCCCACCACTGAATCAAATCACTGTAATTCATGCATTCAAAAGAATCCATTCCGCGGCTCCTGCACAAAGTTCAACACCAGTGCAGTGAACTGATACGATGACACCCAGTTAAAAGATCAGTTTCCTATGCTTGGGCAAAACAAATACGGTCAAAACTTTGCTTTCAAACTCTGCCGTGTTAGGAATCATGATCTATAAAATCATAAAAATCGATTTAAACGCTGTACATTTTAGAATTACAATAATCCCAGTGTCTGACTTTGATGAGACAAATAGTATTCTGCAGCCTTTACTTACAAAAATGCAAAATATTTCATCATTATATCTGAAGCTTCAGCTTCAGAAGAGCGATCAAAAAGTTTGCCACCATCTTGTAAGGAAGAGCTATTCGGCATTAGTACAGGGAAGAATGCAGTCCATTATGTTCGACCTTTTTCTTTGATGGGCCATCTGCCCTGCCTGCAGCATTTAAAAAAAAAAAAAAAAAACTCGTGTCAAAATTGAACATAGTTGAAAATTCACAATCTAAATATGTAATTTCAAAGTGGAATAATTCTATCCCGATCCTTCCCTAAGCTCTAGGTGATGTACGCAGTCTGTTAATTAGATTGCTTTCAACTGCCTACATTCCACATTTGCCAGTGAGCAAAACCCTAAATACATAATCTGCACAAAACACCTCCTTGACCTTGAGGCAAACAATTGAGATCAACAGAAATTAGAAAAGCAAGGTTTTCCTCAAGGTGCAGAAGACAAATGAAACCGTCAACTAACATCAGCATTCAGCCAGCACACGCTGATCTTCACATTGTGCATTTGTTCTCTTTTCTCGTTAATTTAAAACCATATTCATTACCTTTTTTAAGGGAAATGTTGGGGTTCTCCAGCAAAGCACATCTGAATTCTCTTGTGGTCTGCCAAAAGAAGAAAATAAATTACAAGGGCAAAAAAATCTAATTTGAAAATCAGCTGTCACTTCTACCAAATTCATTTCATCAATAGTGAATATATGCCAAAAAGGGAACAAGTGCTTAATATTAGATTGATCAGCAACAAGGAAAAAAAAGAGCTTGAAAAAAGCTTTTTCTCATGAAGTTCAAACTTTAGTACATGATTTCTTTACTGTGCACAAACTACTGTGTCTATGTACCACGTCAAAAGTGCACATGAAGTCAGCTTGTGTTAACATATTGCACTAGCATAAGTGCGTTCACTATGTCTTAAGCAAACAAAAAAGAAAAACACCATGAAACCTCTTACCCATCTTCATCTCTAACGCTGCTATGGTGATAATTTGAGCTGCCGTAGAAGACATGCGGATCATCAACAGATATATATGTATCAAAAGATGTCTTCTTGGGGATAGACAAAGCAAGCTTGTTACTTGTACAAACCATTTCAGAAGTGTCCGATGCACGTAACTTCTTTTGAAGCCTTAAAGTTCTAGGAAAGCAGCTTGGCTGAGTTTCTGGCTCTTGAGGTGATAAAACCTGGCAATAATAATCATTTCTGTTTAAAGAACTGATTTCACAACCAGCAGACCTTGATATATCATCTTGTATTGATCTATGAAATGAGACCGTCCCAGTGCTCAGTACATTTCCTTCACTACTTCTTAAAGCTCTTACCACATCTGTTTTGTGACAACAGTTATGAGACATCTGAGACCCACAATCTGAGGAACAAGTTAAAGTATGCCTGGCCCTGATCATAGGTTTTTCAGAGAAATAATCAGAATAGTCAGAATCAGTTTCACGTTCAGTGGTTGATCTAGACTGCTGCACCCAGCGTGAACAACTAAACAAGCTGAAAGATGGCTTATTTTCTTTGGCAGAGACAGGAGCACAAAGTAACCTTATTTCTACATTACAACCCAATACTGACTGGAGAGTACTTGCAATCAGTTTCCAGGATTTTTCAGCCCTAGATACATAGTCACGATGGTGGAATTCCAACTCGGCGACTGCCAGACCTGGATACAAACTAATTTCTAGTCATCACTTAGCAGGGCAGGCAAAAACCCACATAAATATTTCAGAGCACAAAATTTATTATTTACCGTATGCATACCGTGATTAACATGAAGAGAAGACAGCTTCCCTTGTTTCCTTAGGAATGTCTTGAGTGAATTTGATTGGCATAATTCTGTAGCTGTCTTCCATATTGATTCCAAAGTTCCTTTATAATCCTCCAGTGCTCCTAATTTATTTGCTTTATCACCAACACATGAACCACGGACAAGATGCTTAAAGCTGTCCCTCGGTGATATCGTGCAATGAGAATCGCCATCTATTTTCAACAACAAACAATAACAAACTTCAATAATGGAAAATTTACTTTATTCAATTATATGAAGAAAAAAGGTGGAAATGTGAGAGAAGGAGAGAAAATTCATACTAAATAAAGAAATTAATCAATTAGAAGTTACGGTAACTTATATGACCTTTGTCATGTGCATATCTCAAACACAGCTTGGAATCATTTAGATCTAAAGAAGACTCTGATGAGCTTAACTGCAGAAGAGCTACAGTGAGCCATGTGGTTTGATGCTTTGACATTCTCAATTGCTTTTCCGTTTCCGAAAGTATTTTCAAGGCACGACTCAATTTCTGCATATCTGCTTCAGCTATGAGAAAGAAAATTGCAATTCCAAACTTCAGTCAATAAATCTGTAAAAATAGTGTCTTATATATTCATATTAAAAGATCGAAACCTTTGCAGCACTAGCTGCTTTTGGAGGAAAAGATGTCAGAAACAGTCTCAGATGATAACAAGTAAAAGCTCAACCATCTTATTCTTGCGGATGTACAGTTATTAGATCAAAATTCACAGAAAACACATCTACAGATTAGACAAATGTACTTGCACACTATCCCAAGAAACGGTAAATAAATAATATAAACACTTACAAGTGTGCTTCCCAAAGAAATTTTTTCTAGCTTCAGAACAATCTTCCAGACATTTACCAGCCAGAATGTCCATAATTAGATTTGCCAGCTGAGATATAAGTTGCATAGGATCAATTTTGGACCTCATCAGTTCCCTAGCCCTTATTACTGTATTAGAAGTGTCAGAAGACAAAGCCAAATCAAGCAAATCAAGCAACTCATCATCAGAAACAATTCCAATCTGCACAAAAGAAGCAACAGGCAAGTTTCAACATCTTAAACAAGAAGAGATGACCAAAAACATAAGTAACAAGCACTTTCCAAGCACTCACGAGCTCGTAGGCCGAGGACAAGGTGATTTTTTTCCCAAGCAAACTAAGCTGATCAAGCAACATCTCTGCATCCCTAATTGAACCATTAGATTTAGCAGCAATGAAGTCTAAAGCGGCTTGATCAAAGTTTATAGCCTCTTCAACACAGATTCTCCTCAATCTGCTTGCAATATCACCATCTTTTATCTTAGGAAAGTGATATTTTTGGGATCGTGATAATGCACTTCGCGGCAGCTTATCCAACTCTGGAGTGATCATTACAAAGACGACATGTTGAGAAATGTTCTCCAGGCTATTCAAAACGGTTGCCCACGTCTCCCCATGCAACAACTGGCATTCATCAATAATAAAAATTTTGAACCGTGAAGAAAAAGGAGGGAGAAATGCACTCTTCATAAGTGATCCGACCCTATCACTCCGATTAATTCTCACAGAATCAACTTCCTTGACATCCCTGCTCCTTCCAGAAGAGAACAAAGCACATTCTCGGCAAAGACCACATGGCTTCTGGTCCTCAAGTGAGAGGCAGTTTAAAGCAGCAGCAAAGATTCTCGAAGCAGAGGTCTTGCCAGTACCACGAGGCCCATGAAACAGATAAAAGGAGGTCACCATTCCTCTAGAGATAGCACTCAACAGAGACCTAACTACTACATTTTGTCCCACCAATTCATCAAAAAAATTTGGCCTGAATTTCTGACTCAAACTCCAAGGAGTTTCTGAGTAAGTAGAAATTTCATTATTGATCAATTTGTGTCCACTGCGTCCATAATGAGCTGTCTCACCAATCTCCCCAGATAGCAATGGGTTGTCTTCTAGATCAGAAGACAGATTCGATTGTCTGGATCTTGGTGTTCTGGACCAGCAGCAGCTTAACCCACATCCATGGTGACTTTGATTGACATCAATCTCTTCATTTGCAAATAATGATCTGCTATGATTTGCCATGATCTCACTGATAGATGGGCATGGAGTGCTTACACGACTTGCACCACCATTGGCTGCTCCACATAATCTCCCTTCATTTTTGTATTGGAGTTTCCATATTGAAGCAGATTGATCTATGTCTTCCATTGACGATGATCCTACATTTGGCCCCTTGCAAAAACCTACATCCTCCATAGGCTGACTGTAAGGCATGCTGCAACACATATCAAATTCTCTATTCAAATGATTGATACAACGCCGTTCACCAAGTGATTCGTGTCCATCAACCTCTTCCTCCTTTGATTGATAATTATCTAATCTATCAACCTGCTTGATCAAATTAGGATTATCTGTGTCTATCCAGCCCAAATTCTGAAAACTCATAAACTTGGAATTATCCAAACCACAATGCAGTTCCAAATCATCATCTTTTTCTTTCTTCAGTCCATTGATACTTAAACTTTCTGATTCAAACAGTCCTTCTTTAGAACCATTTTCAAACCTTAAAGAAATCCCATTACTTGAATTTGTTTCCCAATTCACGTTGTCAAGCAAAGCAGAGAATTTGCTCATAGAATTAGTTGACGGATCCCTCAATGACCTCACTCTTCTGAGTGCAATGAGAGTTCTCGAGATAGGAATATCAACAGAATGCCGCCGTCCTTCCATTATTTTCAGGCAAGAAAAAAAAAGAAGGTAAAATATCAAGAACTAGTCAGCTTTGTTATTTTTTCTCTAGTTCAATATCAAACTTCAGGGTATGGAAGGAAAAACACCATCTTTAACCTGAAAGAAGAAATAAATAGATAGAGTCATCAACCCATCAGTAAAAATTCTGAGGAAAAAAAAAGTATATGACAGTGTAATCAAATAGCGAAACTGACAATCAAAAGGAAAGAAGGAAAACAAAAGAGCCAAATTTCTATTATTAGTAGTCACAGAAATTTAAAAAAGTTTTGCTACATTTGCCATTCAGTCCTGAGAAGCATAGGTTGCAACTTCTTACATTTCAGGAAATGGAACAAATAAAAATAAAATCACATAAAAATTCTTAGTTTCACCAAATTCAATGTTTTGATCACAAAATATGATAAATGAGCATCTTTCTTCATTTAACTTACAATGTAGCGTTTTTCATGACAAAAGCATACCTTCAAAAAATAATAAAATAAAATAAAGCAAAGAAACGTTCGTCACAGAATCCCAAAGAGCCATTACAGTAACAAACACTCGCGAAGAAGACAAAACACACATAAACAGTATTAAACAATGCCCGTATTTGTTCACACAGCTCAAAGTCAGAGAGCTAACTAAACAAGGCTTTGCCTATCAGATAGAAAACCAACTGTTACATTCTAGAGAGAATCAAGGGAAAAAAAAAATTCAAAACTTTTAACTTAGAATACAAGCGAGAAAGAAACGAAGAATGTAAAAACGACAAAGTTTTAAACATTCAAACCTGCAAATAAAAATAATGCTAACTGCAGACTTCGAAGTTAACGAAGTTTGAATGAGGCAGCGTAAAAGTCGGGTTAGTACAAAACCCTAGTCCTAAATTGCCGCATTGTTTTAGAATCACGTTGACGCTGTAGGTAGAATAAAGACGATGAAGATAGAGGCGGTCCTGGTGGTTACAAGTGGCAATTTAGTAAATGTCATTAATGACTGAGGTTGATGTTGCATACGGTGCCATTGTTTTTGTTAAACAATTGAATGGGGAGAGAGAACGTTTTTTTTTTCCTTTTTAATTATTTTTGCAGAAAAATTCTTGTTTCTTTCTTTCTTCTGTGAGCAGAGTGTTGGCAGAGGGGTACTGGTCTCGCCGTCTCGGCCAATGAGCCACATCAGGGGGTGTTTTGGTCTTTCAAATTTTAGGCGGTTTCAGTTAGTTTGTGTTATGGCGTAAAGCTGTAACTACGGTCGGTTCAATTAATAAGACATCCCACCTTCATTTAAGGCACGTATCATACATTCGCTGTTTCTTTTTTCTTAATAAATATTTTTTTATGGCAGATAATATTGGTATAATATTTGTATAGTTTTATTTTCTACTATACTATAAAAAGCTTATATGTCTAATTAATAAAATCATTTTTTAACGGTCACTTCTTGCACTATTTTTAGTTTTAGTTAATATAAATAGGACTAGTATCGACTATAAAAGATAAAAAAAATATTATTAATCTTGTTTACTCGAAAAATTAAAGAGAAAATAATTTATCTTATTTACTTAAAACTAGCCATTATTTTTACTAAAAATTCTCATTTCAGCAAAAAAAAAAAAATAAAGGTATGTGAATTTCTTTAATTTCTCAAATAAATTAAGTCAAAAAATATTTTAATTTATTTCTCTGTATCATATAATTATTAAGAATCTTATACATATAAAATATAGATATAAAAATTATACTTTTAAATATATAAGACCAATAAGTGAAATCAAATCTCAAGTAATAACTTAACTTTTTTTTTTAATATCAGAATATTAAGGAATATAACACAAGGACATATAAAATATCAGTTTACATTGAATACAAATTTTTGCATCAATTTGTAGGTTTGCTTGTGAACTTAATAATATACATAGGTAAAGTTGATAGTATATATTATATTGGTAATGAGTCGGGCGGTAGGGGTAGGGGGCGCGTGGAGAGTTGACAGTGGTGGGGTTGGAACGTGAGGAGCTGGATATGGAGGGAAGGAAAGCGAAGCGAAACAGAAAGCGAATCTAAAGCCATTTGAAAATGCACCTGGTTTTGGGTCCAGTATTGGCTAAAACTGAGAAAAAACCAATCCGTCGCCATCCGCACTGTTAAATGAATAACCCAACCACCCGTCACTTTTTAACTGCTTTTCCGCATCCGCAGCGTACGTTTACTTACTGTATTTTTACTTTTGTAGGTTTTATTCATAGCCATTACCCAGCATGCACTGACCTCAGGAGCGGCGTTGATGTGGACTTTGACTAATCTGTCAATGCCACGCGTCTTGATGGGTCTTCTTTCATGAAACAGTGTACCCCCAGAGTCTGCAGTAAGGGAGTAATTAATCCACGGTGAAATTTGTGGATGTTGACGAGTGATTGATTTTGTCGAATCAAGGGGGAAATCAGCAGTGCATGCAGCTTGCTGGCTGCGGCTGGCTAAGGGTAGAAACCAGTAAAAAGCACTTTTTGAAAGCCTTTTTTTTTTTTTTAATCTGTAACCAAATTTTGCATTTGCATTATTGATGGCGAAACGAGGAAGAGAGAAGACTAGAACTACAAGTATCAGAGTATGTGTAGTCTGTAGAGCGCCCCTAATTATAGAGCTGTGCTGGTAGCCTGTGACACACCGTTTACAAATAGCTAAACACTCCACCGAATTTCGTGAACCGGGATTTTTTTTTTTTTAACTAGTTAAGCATCAGGTTATTGTATTACACAGAGATAACTGTAATGACAGCAGGTCATTACACTGATATTTACAATTAGATCTATACATAAGATTTATATTATTATATTTTTATTGTATGAAGTACATGCTCATCCAAATAACTTTTACGGAGAAAAAATGTCTTTATTATATTTTTATTTTATGAAGTACATGCTCATCCAAATACCCTTCACGGAGGAGGAATGTCTCTACTCCACTCTTTTTATTTTATGAAGTACATGCTCATCCAAATACCCTTCACGGAGGAGGAATATCTCTACTCCACTCGCATTTCGCAAGGGAGAAAGACGTTATAAAAAATCTCTAAATAAATATGTTTAATTGAGGGAGGTTGAGTCCGTGGGGACTCGAACCATTGCCCCCATAGTCATGTTTAACTTTAAGGGCAATGGTTCACCACTAGACTACAAGCCTAAGTTTCAACTTTTAATTTCCTTCGAAAAATCACGTGATCCTCTTTCTTCGCTTCCGAAACGTTATTAATTATTACATTTTTTTTTCTTTTTCATATGATATATATATATATAATATGACGTTGAAATTGATGAGAAAACAAGTTACCTATAATTTCGGACAATCTTAAATTACATAACACAACCAGCAACCAGCGAGCGAAGTGTATTAAACGGGACTAGCTTGGATTTTACATAATTAGCTGTTAATTAAGATAAAATGTAATAAGATATGCAATGATTTATGATAATTTCCCAACAAAAATCGCGGACTCGTTGCATTAATTTTCCTTGCCAGAACCCGGAAGTTGTAACGCAACCAAAGATAATTAATACAATCAGACAAACTGGTCTGAGTAAAGCAGCGGCGAACTTGCTTTCTTCATGTTCAAATTATGTGGGCGGATTTGGGAAACCATGATCTTTCTGCTCAAGCCGGAATCGGGGACAGGATCATTATGGCCTATGTTCTGAACCTATAAGCTAAGCAAGGACAACTAAAAGTCCATTTTCCTTGTGGATCGGCTCAGTTGCAGCGTATCGGCACGCCCGTCACATTATATGACAGTTTGGGCTCAAGAAATTTAAAATTTCGTAATGCTTTTTACACCCTTATAGTGTCCTTTTATCACCCCCACCTTTTTTTTTTGGAATAATAGTTCTGTTGTTACTGGAAAGTACATGAGAGGACAAACATGAATCTGGTTACAATAAAATGTCTCTACACTTCATGAACCCTAACCATTTTAATTCATAATATATGATATAATTAATTTTGTCGAGGACAAACATGAATCTGGTTACACTAAAATGTCTCTACACTTCATGAACCCTAACCATTTTAATTCATAATATATGATATAATTAATTTTGTCGACAAAATAAAAATATTGAAGAAATAAATTATTTATTAACAATAACGTTATCATGAAAAAGTATGTCTGCAAAATGTATTCTAAATGACAGTGAAATTTAATTAAAATTTGTAAGATAATTTAATTTTCTTTTTTTTTAATTTCATAAAAGAAAGACAAAAAAATTGGGAAAAAAAAAGTGCGGTTTCTTAAAAAGAGTTAAAAAGGGGTGCGAGGAGCTTTCCTCTTAGGATTTAACCTGAAAAGAGCTAGGCCTAGCTCACAGAGGATTATTGGGTTCTTGGGTCAGATTTTAGTTCTACCAATTTCGGGCCCAATTGTTTGGCAGGATTATCTCGCTTCGTATTGAATAGAAGTCAAGAACAAAACAATGATAACAAAGACAACTTGATGATGCCGTGATATCTTGGCTCCTACGGCTCCAATTTTATTCCATCATCCTCATAGAAACTGTATTGATTTGGTTTCTTCCAATTCAAGATAGCTGTAATTCTCAATCTTTGCAACAGCCAAGGGAGAAAAAGATAATTAATTAAGGAGAGAATTGCACGTAATGATGGTGTTGTTTTGACCTTTAAGTTTTGACACATGTTCCTGGACAATCGATTAAAGTGAAAGCTCATCATGGCTGCAGTTAAAATTAGCTACCGGCACATGACTATAAATGATTGAGATTTAACTGACTGTGTAATTTCTTTCCCACCTCCATTTGTCTCATTTATAGAGCAAAATCATGTCCCTAATTAAAGCAACGCGTGCTGTACATAAGCACTAATGCATCACTGTCTCTACTGGTTTTCACTTTTCAGCATCCCCCAGTTTCAAAAGTCCTCTTATCTAACAGTGGAAGTTGTGGTGCGTTAGCTTTAATTTGAGCTATTTATGCTAATTTTGATTGTAGAATTGAGTAATTTACGATCCAAAGGTTGTGCGAAATGATCAGTTTTTTTTTTTCCCCCCAATGTTTTTGTCACAACCATTTCTTTAATTTGTTTTTTTATTTTTTAAATCTTTTTTTAGAAAATTGATTTGACTTCCCTTTTTTTGCGTTTCTTTAATCCTAATTTCCATACTTTATAATCCAATAATAATCATAAACAATCTTTGTTTTTTTTTTAAAAAAAAAACATCTGTCTTTTTTGCTTAATCCATTAACACGAACATTAATCATGGTTAAAATAGTCCATGAATCATATGCTTTTATGTTACGCAACATTCAATAACTTATGGACAGCTCTAATGAGACGGACCACAAATTGAAATAGCTTATAGCCCCCACATACGCATATATATTGGTTTTAAAATTGATGGGTGAGGGCTCTAATAATATTGGACTCTCCATCTTCTATATGATTTTTGGCAAAGCTATGAGCCGCACTCCATCACCACGAAGACAAATTTCATCCTAATATTGTTTGCTTCTTCTTTCGGTATTGCTTGCAAAGCATAAACATTTGAGAGACATACATAATTACTTGGATTTTGACGCATACTTGACACATTAACACAAAACAACATGCATTGGTTGATGATTTAATGGACGTGATATGTTAACATTTTGATTTAAGCAAAAGTTGGAAAAAAAAAATTTAATAAGAAGGTAAAAGTTCCTTTCAGGGAATTTATGTGTCGGTGGCATTTCCTCATAGAAGTGTGCCTGGAATAAACTTGACCAATCCCATCACAACAAAAAAATTTGACTGAAGTGCGTGGTAGAGTTAAGCAAAATTTGACTTAAACTTAATTAACCGCATGAATTTAGTCAGTTAATTAGGAAAAAAAAAATCTTTACAAATGATAAGGATTTGATTGCGATGATTTGATGTGATATAACGAGAAATTGCATGTGCAAAGGAGAAAAACCATTGGCCGAGAACGAGGGCGCCACATGGCAGGGCCAAGGGGGCACCACGTGTTAAGTGGATGAGTGCCGAGTAGTTTTCACTCCACTAGCTGGTTATCTCAAAACTAACGTGCCTGTGTTCTCTTATTTTATACTACAAAAAAACTCCCTAACAGGACCTTTCAAACTGGTCTTGTTCGAATCGAGTGTTCTTTTTCTCTCACATGCCGATCACCCCCACCACCCAATATCAACGGCCACGCTCGCCCTTGAAAATCACAATCGACGGCCGCGATGCTCCCCGGGAGACAAGGGAATCGTATGAGGAACAAAATTCCCATGTGACGCCGTTGCTTTCAGCGGATCAATTTTCACGGATACGACGCCCTCTATCTCGTGCCACGTGTACGCCGCATGCTACTTCTTTTGACGAGCAGCTATGAACCGTTCTAATAATTCTCCCGTGCGGATGCTTTCACATTTTAAAATACAAAAAAAAAAAAAAAACTCGATATTAAACCAAACTGCAGTTCAGAATTAAATCTCACGTCTTAAAATGACCGAACATTTAAACTGGTACAAACATACCGTTCTGTAGTTAATAGGAACGGATTCGAGGCGTAAATTTTGTTGAAACATAGCTGGCTAGATGCAAGTAGCAAGTTGAAGAGGCAGGAGATATGCCTTGTCAGGAAATGAATGAATTTTAGATTTAATAGTGTGAAATTTCGGCGATGTTTGCGGCTGGAAAATTTCTTTTTTTTTTTTTTTTCCCCCTGATAAGAAGAGCACATATCATAAAGATGGAAAATCTATAAAGACGACATTGGGGCCTACAATGGTGAGTGTTTGAATTGGAGGGCAAAAGCATGTGCTTGCATCACGAAAGATTTTCTCCATAACTTAACGGTGTTCAATTAATTCCTTAATTAACTGCAAAAACTTATTTAATAATCTGGTAGCCGCTCCGAAATTTTGCTGATCCTCATTTGTCATTGGCTGGTGGCTGCTGCCATCGAAGCGTGTGGAACATAAAGAAATAAAGAATGTTACAGACCTTGTGTTAATTTCGATTTTCGGAGTCCGGCTGTTGTTCATGTTTATCACGGGAATTTCAACAATTGAAGCAAAACTAAAGAATATACGTATGTACACATATTCTAGAGACAATGAATTCTAAAAATTTAACTTATCTCCATGTGCTTTCAATTGACCTCTTGATATACACCGATAGTCCAAAACCATTACATGCACTTTCCTTTTTAGTCTTTATTGGCGGGTAAAGATTCTGATTTAAGGCTGTAGGCCACTTAAAATTTTCCGAGCGCCAATCACTCGTTACTCGTTAGGCTGAAGAAAAAGCGGCATTTTTTTTTTTTTTTTTTTGTAGGCTGGCTTTCTAGCGGGAGGATTTATTTTCATATTTTTGTCGTTGTGGTAAATTTTTGACTTTACCCGTAGCGCTTTCTTTTTCAAAGGGATTGGGACATTGCTTAACGACCAAAACTACCCTATTGGAATCCCGTAAAAACCTGAAATCACGAAGCACCGTGGAGCCCACATGTTTAGTTTAATCACGCCATTTAGACCGGCTTTAACGTCTTTATATAAACCCCCGCTTCTTATGATTTCTCCCACACTCTCACTTCTACTCAACAACAAGAAGAGGAAATTAAACCGGAAAATTAGAAAAAAAATGGCAATCCCTTCTCCTTCTCTTAGCATCTTCCTCCTCTTTCTCATGACCCCAGCTCTCATTTTAGCTTCCGCAGTTCCGGACCCAGAATTAGTCGTACACGAAGTACACAAGTAAGTGCATTACATATGCTCTTGTATTGACCAATTATGTGGCTCCACAAGTATAATGTTATTACTATGTTACCTATATTATGTTTCTAAAAATGTGTTACATTGTTTGTGTGTGTGTGTGTGTGTGTGTATAGGAGCATCAATGCGTCTAGGAGGAACCTGGGTTACTTGTCTTGCGGAACCGGCAATCCGATTGACGATTGCTGGCGGTGCGACCCCAACTGGGAGAAGAACAGGCAAAGGTTGGCGGATTGTGCGATTGGGTTCGGCAAGAATGCGGTTGGTGGACGTGATGGTAGAATTTATGTGGTCACTGACCCCGGTGACTATGACGTCGTAAACCCTAAACCCGGAACTCTAAGGTACGCTGTGATCCAAGATGAGCCGTTATGGATCATTTTCGCTCGTGATATGACCATCAGATTGAAGGAAGAGTTGATCATGAACTCTTTCAAGACCATCGACGGTCGGGGAGCCAGTGTGCACATAGCTGGTGGTCCATGCATTACCATACAGTACGTGACCAACATTATTATCCATGGGTTAAACATACACGACTGCAAAAAGGGGGGCAACGCTATGGTGAGGGACTCACCGAGACACTTCGGATGGAGGACAGTATCCGACGGTGATGGTGTCTCCATATTCGGTGGGACCCACGTCTGGGTTGATCACTGCTCGTTATCGAACTGTGATGATGGACTGGTCGATGCCATTCATGGGTCCACGGCTATCACTATTTCGAACAATTTCATGACCCACCATGATAAGGTGATGTTATTGGGTCACAGCGATACCTACACTCAGGACAAGAACATGCAAGCCACTATTGCCTTTAATCACTTCGGAGAAGGGCTTGTCCAAAGAATTCCAAGGTAATTAATTAAGTCTTAAAAATATCAAAAAGTGTAAATACTAATTAAATATTTTATCTAGCCATCAATTTCATGCCGCTGATATATTTCTTTTTCACTTTCTGAAATTTGCAGATGCAGACATGGCTACTTCCATGTGGTGAACAATGACTACACTCATTGGGAAATGTATGCCATTGGAGGCAGTGCTAACCCTACAATCAACAGCCAAGGAAATAGATTTGCTGCCCCTGACAGGGCGTTCAGCAAAGAAGTAAGCAGCAACTTCCTTTAATGTATTTCTTTTATTTTTTTTTTTAAATTTTTTGGTAAATAATGTTGTAAGGTATAGACGTTCTAGTGTTTGGATCAAATTAACTTTTCACATGTATGCTGATAATATTATATATACACATATGATTTTTGTGAAGGTGACAAAACATGAGGATGCACCAGAAAGTGAATGGAGGAATTGGAACTGGAGATCAGAGGGGGACTTGATGGTGAACGGTGCATTTTTTACAGCATCAGGAGCAGGCGCCTCATCGAGCTATGCAAGAGCTTCGAGCCTAGGTGCTAGACCATCGGCACTTGTCGGTCCCATAACGGGCTCTGCTGGTGCACTTATCTGCAAGAAGGGGGCTCGTTGCTGATTATAATTATGACCCCATTTGAAAACAATATTATTTTTTTCTGCTAGTGATTATTGCGTTTGTTGGGATATAATTAGTTAGATAGAATTAATTAAAACGGGTAGAAGCCAAAATTGAGGGAACAGGAGAAAAGCCTAACTATAGTATTTACTTGGCTTTTTCTTCTTCCCTCTCTCTCTTTTTTTTTTTTTTTTTTTTTTTAATCCTGTGTGCTTTCTACTCTTGTCTTTTTCTTTTTCTTTTTTCTTTTCTTTCATTTTTACTCAAATCTGATTATTACAACCTCGACTTGTTGCTCTTAGAACTGTCCGGGGATTCTTTCGAGAATCTTGGCGGGCTAAGATAATGCAAGTGCAGAAGTGTTGGTTATATACTATAAAATTATCTATGTATTAATTTGTAATGAATTTTTAATTTAATTTGGAGCTCTCTGTGTCTTTCTCTATGTCTCTCTCTCCTTCTTCAAAAATCACTCTCGTACACAATTATTATAAAGCCATAAATTCAACGAACAAAAAAGACCCAGAAGACGAAAAGCAAAAAGAAAATCGCAAGTAAAGACACAAGAAAAGGCCTATCTCAATGCGCAATATATTCAAAATCGTCCACGTATTACTCTTTTCTTGGGGAACATAAAAATTACTCCACAATCTGCAGACTATCTTTGACCATGCACAAAAACAGTTGTTTCTACAAATGCGATTGGAAACAAACCATAAAGAAAATTATTTTCTTAATAAAAAAATAGATTTAAAAAATACAAAATAAAGAGTAAAATCAACTAGCTAGCTAGATTAGGCTCTTGGGCCCTGGGGTCCAGTGAAGATTATAAATATAATGTGATATGAGATTGTGTGTGAAGAGAAAAAAGGAGAAAAGGAGCACATGCAAGCCATGGAAGTCCTGCTTTCCTGCTTTCGACGCGAGCGGCCGAGAGACTTGTGTCCGTCGACTAGGACTCGAAACTGAAGATGGTTACAACTAAATATTTGACAAGTGTTGTGTTTCTTATAATTTTTCAACAGTGTACTTTCTTTATTTAATAATGATGATTATGACCTAATTATTATTGTGCATTTAAGTGACCACATTGTTAGGTCGCACATGCAAGTTAAAATTAGGATTGGTACACGCGGCTGCCGCTGGTTTAACTAATTTGGTCCAAGTCTTCGAGATTCAACCTCAAGTTAGCCCTATCTGGTTGGCTGGCCGGATGTTGACATAGCCAATGTGAGCAATTTGTGTAAATATGACATGATGTTAGCCATCAGCTGCAAATAATGCACACCGAAATCTTAAAATCATGCCATAAGCTATAAAAACAGATCATTAATAGTGTACGATAGAAGAAAAGATATTTTAATTTACTTGTGGAAGATGAGGCCATTAAATTGCATGAGATAAGATAAAAATTTATTAAATGACACAACAAAAGTGGGAAAAAGTACTTTTTATTCTTAAGATTTGTTCTAATAATTTATTTCATCTATGCTATATATTTAAATAATAGTTTAAAACACTTTTTCATTAATTAATTTACCATTAATTCATTGAGATTAAAATAAGATTTTCAATTTAGGAGATTTTAAAATAAAACTCTTAAATACAATTAAATAACATATAGTATTTTGAAAATTTTATTTTAAAATGGTTTGCATCTATTGAAAATCCTATTTTACCAACAATAAATTATACATTAAACTAACTGTAAATTTATGAAAGAGTATTTTAAGTTTTTGTTTAGAAAGTATGGATAAAACGCACTATCTTTTTATATATAAAAAAAAGAAAACAATGATAAAATGAGTTATTGCATCAATCTCTAAAAGTTAAAAAGAAAAAAAAAATGAAATACATAAATATGTAATGGGTCATAGTAACGATCAAAGAATTGTTGAGGATGGAAAATGAAAATATATAATGGGTCATAGTAATTCAAATGCCGCGATTGGATGATACAAGTGTGCGATAGCTAGGCTGTCGTCTCGAAAAAAGGAAGGCCACCAATCACGGGCAATGAAGCTCATATATGGCGATACGTATAGTAAGCTGATCATTTTGAGCGAAATTAATTGAGTGGCAGACAGCGAGAATTGACCCAACTGATCCGAGAGAGGCCGGTGCCCAGCACCTGCAGGACCTACTTTCTGACTACTGAAACCATAATGCAATACATAAATAAATGTTGATTGACTTGAAAGGGGTTCGACTGCCTTTCCACATGCTGTTGTTGTTTTTTTTTTCCTTTTTTTTGAAAATAGATTGAATTCATTCTGCTCTTAGATATTAGTTTGATAGAAGAGATTCTGAAAATTAAATTTTAATTGTAGAATCAGATATTTCAAATGCACCTTCTAATGGTCGATTAATTTTGGAGAAAATGCTATTGGCCTCGGCGGAGAGGCAAGAGGATCAAATCCAGTTTGTGTTAGCGTTGTTGACTGGCAATTGTTGTTAATACATGAGCATAGATATGAATCAATTTCAATGTGAATGGCACCAACCATAAAATCCCAGGCCATTATTATGAAGTCAGCTCTAGTTTTCAGATCGTTCGGCTGGCTGGTCAAGATGTTCTATGCGAGACTGCCGCTAAGGGCAAGGGCGGCCCGTGTCTGTCCAAAATAATTTGTTCAAATCTGTTGCGATCAATGAGCCAAATGCGGAGGAAATTATCTTTATTGGTGTGTTCCAGCAGCCTTTGTAGAAGAAACTAAATTCCACGACGAGTGTGGTGGTATTTGATCTCTCGTTATATCTCATTAGCCTTCACTTTTTAGTTAATCCCATTAAAAATTTTAAACTAATTATTATCTTTCAGTATAGAATATACCCTACTTAATCTAGAATTTACCCTTGTTGTATTTTGTATCTTTTTTCCAAACATCCACCGTAAAAACTTATAAAAAATATTTCAAAAAAGAAAAAGGAAATTAGAGTTTAAAAAATTATATTAGCTAAACTATGTATTAATAGAAATTATCATATGGGTATACTTAAAAGTTATTTATCCTTTTAAGTCATTTCATATAAGGATAAAATAAGTATTAGTAAAAAGTGATTAGTAAGGGTTGATAAGATATAATGAGGGGTCAAAAATATAACAACTCTTCCATAATGTACTTGGTAGCTGGTTCCTAAGTTACTTGTAACAGGATTAGGCCCATGTTGCTGTGGCAAACAATTACAAATCAACAGCCACATCACTTTGGATCCAAATCTTGTCGTAGAATTAATTGTTCGACTTGAGATAACAATGTTTCTCTACTGCAAGTACCAAAAACTGGACAATTCTGATTCCCTAATCCGTAAGTAAACACAACATTAATTTCTTTTTTACACGAACACATTTTGATACAATGCAAATTCATTGTTTAGCTAGCACATCTGTGTTTTTTCGTACACAAGCTGTTGAGATTTGATTTCTGGGCTCATTTACATTTTTGGGCTTCACTTTTTTTGGGCTGTAATACACAGACTATTGAGACTTGAGATTATCGTTGTTGAGGCTCTTTTATGTCAAAAGAGGACATTGATTTTCGTAGGAGAAGCTCTGTATATTAAAGCGTAATGCTACATTTCTTGGTGCCTGTTAGTTAACTTGATACAACCATTTTGTGTTGAAACAATAGCTCCAAAGAGTTCCATCATACTCGTATGCAGCGTCGGCTTTAGGGTATTGGGGGCTTTAGCGTAAATTTTTTTTTATACGGTTTCCTTACATTCAGTTGTTTTAATATTCAAAGAAACACAAAGAAAAATAGTCAATACCATATCTTTTTACTTTTTTTTAGGACTATTATTCTACAATGTTATTTTTTTCACTTCAAAAATGAACTAATAAATGTAATAATTTTGTTTATAGAAAAGAGTGCACCAAATTTTATGATGTTAAATAATTAAGGATTTTTTTTAAACAAATAAAGAATTTAATCTTTTTCTTTGAAAAACTAATAATGAGTTAATGGTTAGATAATACTATCATTTATAACTCTTTTACATTAAGGCATCAAATATAAAATTTGTATAAAAATTCTTAATCATATAATGATTATTAATTAAAGAAATTTCTAAAAAATAAGCTTTCTTATTATAAGCAACTTAAAAAATGGATCTTTGTAACATGTGGGGTCTAGACAATCACATTGGGGCTTTTATAACATATGGAGCTCTAAGCGACCGTCTAGTTCGCCTATATTTAAAGTCACTCTTACTCATATACATTAAAAAGTAACTTAAATACTAGTTGTTTTGTATTTAAACAATAGTAATATACTCTTAAAGTTGCATTTTAACTTTTGTAATCCAAATTTTAATAACATTTATAAGATTAGATGGTTATAAAATTGATTATTCCGAAAATAGGATGTCATGCGATGTCTAGAATGAAAATATTAGAACATCATTGAAAAAATTTATTATTACTCGATATGAAAAGTATTTGAAAAAAAAGAGAGAGAGAAAAGAAGAAGTTCATTGTACATTAACTGCAATAACGAACAATATTTATAATTTTTATGACCACTAGATCAAATGCCTGAGAATATTATTTATTTCTAACTTCTTTTCACTTTGACAAACCAAATATCAACCAGATAATATTTCATTATCCGAAAAAGGATGGCCAAATACTAATCGTGCTTCTCAATGTTATTCAAAATTGGCTGTCGATGTAAGGCAGACTTGCCATCTCGTGCCACCCAACATAAAAAATTTAGGAAGAATGCCTGTATGTTATCAATATTTAGGTTTCGGCTGGAATCAGTCACAACTCAGACAAAATTATAACATTTCTATAACTTTTGGACGGGAAGAGGGGCCAAAGAAAAAGAAGGGGGGTCTCATGAACGCCCTAAAAGAGCAAATATTGATGTCCAAACGACGCTAAAAGCATTGGCCAGCATCAATACGTATCTCGAATGATCGTTTCTCACGTATTTGACTCGACGTTTGACCGCCTCCGAACCTAACTATACCTACATAAACAAGAGGGGAAAATTAATCACGTGCGCAGCACGTCTGTGATTAGGAAGAAGAAGGTTCCAAGCTTTAGGGCCAATTTTCGTAGAGGAAATGAATATTCAAAAAGTTCTATTTGGGATTAAGTCAAGTCATCCATTGCTCGTTGTGATGTGCAAGCTGCTATTAATTTTTTAATTGTTTTTTAGAAACGCCCCACGAAACAACTGTTCATTAATTTAAAGAAAGGAAAAGCCTACAACTTGATTAAAACATGATTATTAAACTAAATTAAAGAATAATACATAACCCGTTTAAGGATTTGTCCGGCAGCGCGGCGCACCACCGTCGCTGATGATTACGTTCGAAGCAGAGTCGGTTCCTTCCCACACAAATCTCCTTTCAATACAGGCCATTAGATTTTTTTTTTTTTAAACATGGGCCCACTTATAACATCCACCAATGAAATCATCTGGTTATGCTGTGAAGGTCAAATGAGCGTACGCGTGTTGGAAAATAAATGGACAGGGGGCAACTGTCTGATAAAATATTATGCTGAGGCACTTGTCGACTGGGTTTCTGCCAAGTGGCGAGGAGAGCATACGTGTGATTTTGAGAGCTTATAGCTTCCAAGTGGGAGGGGATTATCTAGCTGGACGGATGAGAACGAGGTACACGTCGGACTGAGGCAGGGCTCTTCGGATCATCAAAAGCCGCTGTTGTTTACTCGGCCTTAACCCTCGATCACAAGGTGCTCTATCCTTCCCACGTCGGACTCAAAACATCATCCGTCTTACTACCAGACGACTGTTGTCCAGCAAAGATTCAACGCACAAGTTAAATATGGAAGTTTAATATAAACGATGAATGTTTCCACCACGCGCACATAAACGAGTTGAATTCAATTGCGCAATTAAATTCAACAGATAAAGACCCACAGATGATATTATCAACGGATCTAATTTGGCTGTCTGTAGATAAAAATGTTATATTATGTCATATGATGCATCAAACCATTTATTTGAAACAGTAAAAGTTCACTTTTTGTTTTCGGTTCAATGTCAAAAAATTAAAAAAAAAAAAAAAGTAATTCAGACTTTGGATTCACCAAATCAAAATTTAGGAATGAAATGCTTTTGAGCTAAATATGATCTTTTTGACGCATGAAAAACTTATTAAAATGTGTGGATAAGATTTATTTTTATTAATTATTTTACCAAACTCTTAAATAATTTTTTTGTTCAATTTATTAGGAGAAATATTGCATTATTGTGATCAAATTTTTAGAAGATTAAAATTTCTCTCATCAAAGATCCAAATCTTTTAATAAATTGAGCTATAACCCTAGCCGTCGCTTCAAGAATCACCCATAATTGTTGCTGCTGCTACTGGTCTTTTCATCAATCGTGACCACTATTAACACCAACAAGTGTCGCTCACCGCAACCTAGACAAGCTCGCATTAGACCATCATATGCCCAAGTTCCCAACCAAGCTTCGTTGCACTTTCACCATTATCAATTGTGATTTACTATTCACTACCCCTATAAAAGAATTTACCAAGATTTTCCGTCTTTCTACCAGACTATTGTTGTCCAGCAAAGATTATTGTATCTTTTTCTTCTTCATCTTTAATAGAAAGTTCAAGAGAAAAATATGTAGTCGTCGTCTTATAGGATGAAGGGATATTTTGATAAAGTTTAGTAGTTATTTTATTTTATTTTTTTTCAAAGGTTGAAAGTGAAAGTAAATGGTAAAGCACACTGTTGAAGAGGTAGGTAAAATAATTAACAAAGAAAATAAAGCTTGGTCACCTATTTTAATAATTGTCATATGTCGAATGATCTAAACAAGTACAAATTTAACTCGGATTTTAAGAAGATTTGAATCCCAAAATTTAATCTATTTACAAGAATTGACTCTCAAATTTTATGCGTGATTAGGACTTCAAAATAATTAATAAACACAGAGTTTACAAGAATTGACTCTCAAGGATCTGAAACACGTTATAGCAAAATTATTATAAAATTAGAAATAAAACAAATTCGCGTGAATAGAACCACTATTTTTTTAATCCAAACTTTTAATGACGATTATAAAATTGTATACACCTGTTCAATGCCGCAGCCTTGACGAAGTTATCAATTATAAAGTCGTCGTTCTTGACTAACGAACACACACCCAATATTTTCATGCATCAATTTCGGGAATGAAATCCATTTTCACACGAGTAAATATCTATATATATATATCTATCTATCTATATATATATATATATATATATAAAGTTAGGGCTTGAGGAGATAATGTGGCATTATTATTTTTCATCTTTGTATATTCTCTATTATCTAATAAATAGAGAAATTTTCTTTTAAATTTGGCTTTTCATCTTCTCATAATTAATTTGATTATTATTATACAATAATAATTATGTAAAGATTTTAATGAGCTATATTCTTTGTAATGAACATCCAAGGGGGAGTGCTGTGAATTTATTAAAATAAATATAGATGTTCATAACATATATCTCTTAATCTCCCCACTATCTCTCATTAGCAATCTTTAGCTTCCCTCTAACTCCCACTATCTCACAAGAAATTATGATCCATAATTTTTCATTAATTTCATGGAGTAATTATGTACCTATAAAAGGAGAGCTTATCTTTTTATTTTGTACACACACAATTAAAATGAATAAAATCACTATATAATATATTTTTTCATTTTATTTTTTTATCTTGCGTTGCTTCTTTATTTGTATTGATGGTTAATAATTTTTTTTATAAAGCTGCCTCATCTTAAAAAAAAATTAATTCATATTTTTTATCATTTTCATTAAGTATAAAGTAAAAAAAATAATAATACTAAATGTTTTTTTTAAAGTCGCGTGAAGCGCGATTTTATTTTTTAATTAATATGTAATTCACGGAAATAATTATGAAGGTACAGTCTACGAACCGACGTAAGAGCGTGCGTGAGCTGAATATTAGAAGAGGAGGGGGAAAAAAAAAATCGAACTGTTGATGCTTGTCGTTATACAGTCTGATAGAATTGGCCTTTTTCTCAACCGAGCTGTCTATAAAGTTCGCGACAACCAAACGCGCAATCACAATATCCCATAGGCTTCGCTCACATTACGCCCAAAACAAAACAGATCACTCATTTGCTTTCTTTAATTCTGTTCAATGGAAGTGTGTTATAACGCTAACACAATCGCCGGCCATCCCGACGTTCATTCTCCGGTCACTACATTGACTAAAGAAAATGCTCCCGCCTTTTACGAACCTGACGTTCAAATCCTCACGTCCGGCGGCCTTCGCATCCCCGTCCACGCCAGCATTCTGGTACTTCATATTCTTCTTATAGTTTGTAATTTTGAATCGCCTATCTCCGTTTCTGAAGATCTAATTTTTTTTTCCTGTTTCTTAAATTGTGAAAATTTAGGTTTCTGCGTCGCCGGTGCTGGAAAATATCATAGACCGGCCGCGTAAGCACCGGAGCTCGGAGAAAGTGATTCCGATTCTCGGCGTTCCATGCGGCGCCGTGTCATCGTTCGTTGGATTCCTCTACACGTCCAGGTAATTTTTTTTTTTTTGTTAATTATTTGTCTGCCGCCCATTTCATTCTTTAACTTCCACGTAGTTTGATCTGACGGCTCTCAGCTCTTCGGTCTACAAAGACGGCTCTGGATATCCTTCCTCGAACTTATAGAATTTGTTTGAACCAACCTTTTGCACGTGTCATGAAGAAAAATAGAATTAGTTAAAAGTAACCTAGAACTGGTTTCTCCGAATTCGCAGGACCAGTGTGATTGGTTTAGATATTTTAAGTTTATATCAAGTGACTGAGGTATCCCCTGGTTCAGGTGCACGGAGGAGGAAATGGAGAAATACGGGATCCACCTACTGGCGCTGTCACACGTGTATTCAGTGCCACAGCTGAAGCAGAGATGTACCAAAGGCTTGGGTGAACGGCTGACGATTGACAATGTGGTGGACGTGCTTCAACTGGCCAGGCTGTGCGATGCTCCGGACCTTTACCTCAGGTGCATGAAACTGGCTGCCAGCCGTTTCAAGGCCGTTGAGAAAACTGAAGGATGGAAGTTCTTGCAGGATCATGATCCCTGGCTCGAGCTCCAGATTCTACAATTCATGGACGAAGCAGAATCGGTAATTAATTAATTAATTAATTAATTAATCAATCAGCACAGCTTAATTTTGAGAAAAATTAACAATTAATAATTCTGTACGAAAAATTTGAAAATTCCATTCCATACTGATGGCAAAAATGAAATTTCAGAGAATAAAGAGGACAAGGAGGCGTAGACAAGAACAGGGCTTGTATTTGCAGCTGAGCGAAGCGATGGAATGCCTGGAGCACATATGCACCGAAGGGTGCACCAGCGTGGGGCCGTATGAAGTGGGGCCCACAAAGAACAGGGGTCCCTGTAGTAAATTCGCCACGTGTCAGGGCCTGCAGCTCTTGATAAGGCATTTTGCAACCTGTAAGAAGAGGGTCAATGGAGGGTGCCTGCGCTGCAAGCGGATGTGGCAGCTTCTTAGACTCCACTCATCAATGTGTGAACAATCTGATTCTTGTAGGGTGCCGCTTTGCAGGTAACCAATCCCTTCTTTCGTTTCTCTTGTGTTATTGCCGATTGGGTTACATTTTAAGAACATGGGATAAGATGGCAATAAGCACGTGTTCTTTAAACGATTCATGAATTGTTCTTTGATTTGCATTTGGGGACTTGTGAAAATATAATTCAATCAGCCGTACGCGTGTCTTTGTGTGGGCATGGATGCCACTGCCAGCTCACACCGGCCTGCTCTGTCCTTTTTACTATTTCCTGGAGACGTATCACACTTGTGTTTTTGAGTCCGTCTTGAACTTGAATGATTGTCATTAGTCTGCTCATTCCTTGTGTCCAAAAAACATGGCAGTTGGCATGTCACAAACACCTCATCTTAGTAGATTGAACAAGAATCACCAATATCTCTGTGGATTCAGATTTTCACTAGAAAGAATGGACTTAGCCGTAAAAAATCCAATCAATGCGGTCCCCACGCAACTAGATACTTTAAATTAAGCTAGGCTGATAGGGCATGTATCTTGTACAGGCCCAGGTTTAAGACTAATGATATTTTGGGAATTGATGAAGCTAAGTGGTGCCATTTTATTCACACGTCCTTATCTATCGCATCTAGGGATCAAAATCGATCATTAAATTAAAAAAATCTCGGTCTTGGAATGTGACAGGCAATTCAAATTGAAAGCACAACTAGAGAAAAAAGGCGACGATGGCCGGTGGAGGCTTCTAGTGAAGAAAGTGGTATCCGCCAAAACCATATCTTCATTGTCTCAGCAAAAGAGGAAGAGAATGGAAGAATCCAGGGGCACCATGGGCGATTACAGCATCAGAAGCTTTAAACTATGAATGAATATCCAAAGTGAAAAGAGTCGCTGCAAATGTTTCTACATATTCTTTTATTGATCATAAGAAATTAGGGTCGACTTCGTTGTAAATGAGAGTGGTTTTTTTTTTTTAACCCCCTTCAGTTTGCCCTTTTCTTTGGATAAGTTTGATGATGTACCCTGTACCCTTTGGAGTAGCAGAAAAAATGGGGGTACAGACTAGAGTGGATAAGTTTGTATGCCAACGAAAAAGATGTAATAAATGGAGTGGTTGCTTGTAGGTTTTCATATCCTCCACTTATATTCAAGTTGCTACTCATTATTTATTTATTCATTCATTTATAATGCTTACACTTCAATTATCTCCCAACCTTGTGTTTGCACCAAAATCCTTCTTTTTGGTGCGGCTAATGGAGGCCCCGCGGAGAAAGAGATTGGAAAAACAAAAACCACCGCAGCCCACACGGTCCAAAGGAAAGCGAACCTAGCACAATTATTAAAATTTTTATCTAAGACTGTGTGCTTTTTGTCATTTTCGTTTGATATTGTTTTTTAAGGTCAGCCAGCTAATCATGAAAGAACAAGCACTTGTTATCATTAATAAGAAGAGTTCATGAATAATTAATTAATACTAAGAAAAAAAAAAGAGAGGTCCAAAGTCCTAATACAAACATAAAAGCAGCGTTTATTAATTTATATTAGTCTTATTTTTATTAATTAAGAGAAGAAAACCTCTTCAATTATCTTTTTTAATCGCAATCAATGAGATGGATTGAGTTTTGTACATCTTTATAAATAAACTACAGGAATCTCATCAGATAATTCTCAAGGACTTTTGGCATTGGTTGGCAGGGCAACCGGGCTCGATAGCTACTGATGGTGAAGGATGAAAGGAAAATTGCAACATGTGGGTTCTCAAATTAATTCAAAATAATGTAAAGGCCTCTATAATTTGAGTCTTTTATTTTTTTATTTTTTAAACTCTTTGTGGTAGGGTTTGATATTTGAAAAGAAAGGTGGCGGAGAGATGCTTTCCCTTCTTTTAAAACATGCTACAAATTAAAAATATGTTATTGGATCAAAAAGAAAGGTCCAAGTCCAACGTTGGCCATCAAATGTTGGTGGACGAGGAAGACACATTTGAACAAAGCAAGCATATATATTTGAGTAGTAGTTATACCAACTGCCTAAGGAATGTGCCATTATTTAACTGCAGTAAGAGCTTTGTTTGATCATGCATATGTAGTCGTCTTTGCTTGGTTGACGCGTATTGCATTTAATTCAATCCAATGATTCCCAATTATTATCGGCCAAGCATGTGTGTGTAAAAACAATACTTGTGTTTCCATATGGTAAATTTCTCCACTTTAAGACTGGGAAAAAGAACCTGAAAATTGGTCTTCTAAAGCTGGGTTTTATGATACTAAAGTGGAGATATGATGGTCCATGCGTTAAAAGAAATGCACGAATATGAACACGAGGAATCACCCAATAGGCCACACCTGCATCATCATTGTTTCGATGAAAATTTGCTTTTTCAGCTTGCAATTCTCATAAGGGCTGGGCATTCAGAAATTTCAAACATGTTTGTCCTACTGAATGGCTATTGCATCATGCTTCTCAAGCTTTTTCCCTTTCCTCAGAAAGTATTAAGTTCTTCAGGCCCGCTGAAAGTTCTCATGTCACAACTTTGCGATACCATATTTAACTTTTAATTGCTTATGCTTAATTTTTTTTAAAAAAAATTATTTTATGGAGATTTATTTGTTCTTAATTAACGTGCAAACAATGTCCTCACCTGTGTTGCTTGCGAGTTGCCACTCTTGTGCATAATAAATAAATTTCAAAGAGATCCATATCGCTTGGTGAGCTCTAAGTCAATGTTTTGATCACATAGAGCCTGAAACCCTTTTGTAATGTGGAAAATATGTATTATCGGATGAAATCAATGTTATATAGTAATTAAATAAGATAAAATAAAATAAACCCTTTATTGTGCAGGTAACTCTTTATCGATTTAATAACTTAAATTCAATAAAAGATAAGAAACCATTGCAGTTAAATAAGATAGAGATAGATTTATAACTTGAAAAAAATAAAAAATTAATTCGAACTCAGCAACTAAAGAGTGACAAAATCTTTGATTATTTAATGCTTAATACATACAAAATATAATTAATTATACTATTTATTTATAAATTGTATAAAAAAATTATATTATACAAATTCTTTCTTATAAATCAATTAATAAATAAATTTCATTACTCGCAAACAAATTATATTTTTATCCTTTATTACTAAATTATAATTGATATAAATTTCGTAACACATCACTGTTGATTTTGATAATTAATATGTATAGTGAAAAGTTAAACAAATTAATGATGAAAAAAATTAAACTCATGAGATTCATTTTAATAAGCATAAATGCTCAATTTCTTCAAAAAATGAATTCTTTTAAAAAAATTATTTGTAATAGTCGATATAAGCTAAACCTCTGTTAAATTAAGGTATTACTTGTTACTTAGGTAATTGATAACGATTCATTAAAGATAAACCAAGGGTGGAGATATTTCATTTAAAATCACATGGTTCATAATAGTCTCATTATTAATACAGTAATTCTTTTAACAATATCATAGAGAAATACCATGGGAAAATATAATGTTCAGTGAAGCACGCAATAACAACATCATTGAATTACAACTTGTTAGAAGCCAAACAAAATGTAAATGCTCGTTTTGTCTATATATTTTAGGTTAAACGTTCGTTTAGTCTTTATATTTGAAGAAAAGAGAAAAGTAGGTACTTCTACCTTTCTTTTTTATTTTATTTTACAATAATACCCTTACAACAATATTCTTGGGGATATTAATAAAAAAATCAAATTAACCTCAAAAGTAACATAAAAATTTACTTAAACTTTTATATTATTATTTCACTTGTAAGATTAATTTGGTAAATTAATTTTTTTTATAAAACAATCATTAGTAAGATCGTTGTAAGGATATTAGACATTGTGTTTAATTTGGCTGATATTATTTTATTTATAAACAATTATTAGTAAGATTATTGTACATGTACAAAAAAATATTATTTCTTTCACACAGATATTTATTGGTTAATTTGTTAAAAAATAATTCTCAATTAATTTGTTAATTAGTTTTTATAAATAGATTAATTAATATCAATAATATTGTTGAAAGAATATTACTGTAAAATAAAAGAAAAAATAATAATAATAAAATATAACATATTTAACTGTAACAAACTTCTAATTAAAAATACCGAGAATAAACAACATTTACCTGCTAAAAAAACTTAAAAGAAATAGATATTGAAGAAAAATAGAGAGATCTTCTCAATCATTTCTCACCTAGTTTTTGTTTATCTTATTATTATCGTATAAGACAAAAGTTTGGTAGACAATGGACATTAGACATCTGCAGCAATTGACTTTGATCCTATCAAAACATTGAAAGACTGCCTTGCATTCTTATCATTATTGATTACATTAACATAATTTGTTTGTTTGTTTTTTTTTTTTTTTGAAATGTTTATGACAACAAACTTGCCCATTGGTGCAAGGCTACAAATCACAATATCCCTTTGACATTTCCGCACCAAATGGGCCTTAAATAATAGACTCGTTAACCAAGTTTGGACCAATAAAAGCTCTATGGTCATGTCAATACTCATATAATATTTATTTTAAATTATTATTTATTATTTTCTCCCTCATCTGCTCTCTCTCTCTCTCTCTCAAAAATATACAAGGTTGAGGCTTATGAAAAGAGTTCTCGTTGCCGAAATCCAAGAGCAAATAATGACTTAACGATTAGTTGTCTTTTGTGTAGAGAATAAAAAAATTATTTTATCAAACATAAAATACCCGTTTGGTATGACTTATATAATAATCATAAATATTTATTTAATTACATAAGATTTATCAAAAATTTTGTTGCTGTTCAATTATTTTTTAATAAAATTTTTAAAAATTAAATAAATTATTTTATTTTTACTAATAAAAACTCAAATTTTAAGTTTTTAAAAATAAATATTGATTTTTTTAAATGTTAAAATATCTAAAATGTTATCTGCTTATTTGATAATCTTATTTTTTTTATAACATAACTTTAAAAACCTTACTCATAAAAATTGTAATTGACAACTAAACAGAAGAGGGGTTTCACCGTAAGTGGAACAAATTTACCCGTCCCCTAAAAAAAGTCACTGTTTTGAGATCGTTCCACACAAGTAGGACTAGGACATTGAGCATTCACATAGAAAATAAAAATTTTGTGAGTAAAAAATCTAGTTATAAAGGCTTTACTAATAAAAATATTATTTAAATAAGTTATACCAAACATTTAATTTTTAACTTTTTCAAAATCACATTGAGCCTCTAAAAAACAATCTCACATAGACCCCTAACTCAACTGAGGGCACCCATCAATTATAATCAATTGAGAGTCCATAAAGCCTTTCGTAATAAAGAAAATCTATATAACTAGAAGCTTACAAGAATCAAAGAGGTTTTTAACAGATTTTTAGTGGACTGTCCATAGGCCAAGTCTTACAGAGAGAAAACCTCACCCCAGACTGAAAGCATACTGGAAATAAATAAAGACGGAACCCAAGAAGTTTAAATAAGAGAATGTAGTGGAAGCGATGAATAAAAGAAATAATAAAAAACTTTCAATTTTTTAAAATCACTTTTAAATCCTAAAAAATAATCTCAAACAGACCCAAACCAAGGGCACTCATCAATTATAATCAGTTGCCCATAAAGTCTTTCATAACAAAGAAAATCTATATAACCAAAAACTTATTGATGAAGAATCAAAGGGGTTTTTAAGAGATTTTTAGTGGACCGTCGAAGTCATACAGAGAGAAAACCTCAGCTCTGACTAAAAGCATACTGGAAATAAGTAAAGATGGAATCCAAGAAGTTTTAATAATCAAAAGCAGTAAACAAGAAGAGAAAACATTAAAGGGCTATAAACAAGGGAAGTAATAATTAATAAGAGAATGTAGTGGAGGTGATTAAAAAAGGTGAAACCAGCACCAAATTAGCAGCATCAGCTATCCAGATAATTCAAATAGTTGCCGAAAACATGCCAAGGAAGTTAAAAATAAAACTGCTTTCGCTACAACCAGGAGAGACCATATATGCCAGGATTGCAATCAAGTCTCCCTAGCTACCAAACCAAAGCATTAACCAAAATACTGAAGATGATGATCGCAGAAAATCCAAAACAATATAAGTTTCATTTTTTCTAAAAAGGGGACTTTCAAAACAAAGTCTCAAAGACCAAGTTCTGCATCTTAAAAGAATAGAAATGAAATTAGCTAGCTCAGCACAATCATTAACTCAATGAGCAGAGAAATAGAAGAAAGCACATAATCCAAATAACAGATAGTTTGAAGCCAGTGACCTAACAAGCAGAACTTACTGTGAAACAATGAGGAATAATGACAATTTAACTGTTTTGCGCTCTAATATCTCAAATTGAACAACCAGAGTTGGAGGATGATTCCGAGAGTTAAAATGGATTTGAAATGATCTCAACAAACCGATTATAGATGAAAAGAAATGAAATTAACTCAATGAGCAGAGAAATAGAAGAAAGCACATAATCCAAATAACAGATAGTTTGAAGCCAGTGACCTAACAAGCAGAACTTACTGTGAAACAATGAGGAATAATGACAATTTAACTGTTTTGCGCTCTAATACAAATCTATGGGCTCTAATATCTCAAATTGAACAACCAGAGTTGGAGGATGATTCCGAGAGTTAAAATGGATTTGAAATGATCTCAACAAACCGATTATAGATGAAAAGCATGCCAAGGAACCATTGCAAAAAATTATCCCAATGGCGATGGAAATGCAAAATACCGTAACAACTCCTCATCAATGCCAGTTTTCCCATAAAAGGGGATTAATTGAAAAGCCTAAATGGATTTAAAGCAAATAAGAGTAGAAAATTCAAAATAACAGCTCCTCATCATTGCCAGTTTTCACATTCAAAACAAAAATTTATCACAGTAAACCCATCGTTCATCATCAACAAGAGCTCAAACCAACAAGCAAGCAAGAGCAGTTTTCACTAGTTACAGAAGACATGCGCGAAGAAGTTACAAATGAGCACTCGAGAAGACTATCCACCATAATAGAGAATTCAAATTTCCATATAATGTGCCTTTAAATAAATTTCACCATTAGGCAAAATTACTTGGTAGTACAATGTCAAATTCCAAAAAACAATAATTCCAAGGAACAATACGTACATAAATTGAACAAGAATGTCAATATTGTATATAAATCAAATGAGAACACTATTTGAAGATCAACTTCTGACCAACGAAGATCGGTTACGTAATGTTCTTTAACAAGTCAAATAGATCCAAATCCACTAGTCCAACTTCACAGATTGCATTGCAATTTCTAGCCTCCTATCTGGCCGACGCAAACATATTTTCACATACTGAGCTACGCAATTGCTTGTTAGCAACCAATCACAAAGAGTTTTCAAACACGCAAACCGCAAGCTTATGAACAACACACTCTCCAGGTAAAGAAACCTTTTGAGAAAGCCAAGCGTATGTAATAACAATAACCAATTCCCTTGGTTGAAACTTTTATTATCAATAGATATGCATATGAAATTCAGAAGTTTTTTAAATGAAAAGTAACAGATTCTATTATTTTCCAACATTCTCAGGAAACAAAAAACTTCATAAACTACAAAAATAGTGGCGAGGAACACAGATTATGTTCTCAACAAGGACAGCAAACTTGTTCTTCTGATGAAGGAGCCCAAAAGTTACAAAATTGAAACTGCAAACTCCCCCCATTATCTATTCATCACCCAGAAATCAATGTTATTTTAGCAACTTAAATGGCACAGCAATCAGGCAGAAAGGTCACTATCATTATCAACTAGAGTCGTTTTAGGCACAGAGTTCATAGCAGGAGTTGACGAAATTTACTAACAACCAATGAAGCCTCATTTGTATAACAAAAACAAAATTTTATCAGAGGAATCGTTTTAGGCACAGAGTTCATAGAAGGAGGTGACGAAATTTACTAACAACCAATGAAGCCTCATTTGTACAACAAAAACAAAATTTTATCAGAGGAGACCCATAGTTCCTCATCAAGACAAGTTCAAACTAACAAGTAAGCGCTAGTTATTTTCACTAGTTACAGAAACATGCCCGAAAAAGTTGAACATAAGCACTTGAGACGATTATCCATCATAATATAATTAGCATGTATATATTAAGATAATACAATAACCTGTTCTCAACTAAATTTCACCAATAGGCAAATTACTGTCCCAGTACTTTATGTCAAATTCCAAAAGCCATTGAATCCAAGAAACAACAACAATTACAACCAAGCTAATTAGGCCAAACAGAAAAAGCATGGACAGAATAACAACAATCACCACCAAGGTGATTAGGCCAAACAGAAGCATGAACAGATTACCAATACTGATAAGCACTCCCATTTCAAAAAAGTTGAAAACAGAAGTGAAAGGAAATTGCATCATACTACAGTGCCATAATCCTGTGCACTTCACATATTGTAACTACTAGCTTCATATTAACAAAATAATCATAAACATTTTTCAAAAAGCAAAACCGAAGGCAAATACTTTATGAACGAAACCAATTCCCTTGAAACATTTCTTATCAATGTTTTCAGAAAACAGGACATCGTAAACTGGCCAGCAAATTTGTTCTTTTCATCAAAGGTTTATAAAAACAAAATTGTATAAAATAGAAAATGTACACTCTTTCCTATTTTCCAGAAACCGCATAAAAATGGGATAAATACAAAATCCTTTCTATTTCTAACAAGTTCTCTTTATACAAACCCAGCATTGCAAATTCCACCAAAAAAGAAAAAAAAAACCGAAGAGGTGCTTTAAGGAAAAAAAAAAACCGAAGAGGTGATTTAAAATAAAGAAAATTACTTTTAAGAAAAAAAATCCTCAAAGTTGCCAGGGTGAAATTCAATGCAACTATTCCCCATTTCCAACATCTATGCAACAATGATTACACTGCCTATGCAACATAAGCTGAAACTACATAAATCGATCAAGAAAGTGTTCAAAATCTGAAGTGATTTTTCTTGCCTGAAATCAACCCAAAGGTATAGAATTATGAATTTTTTTTAAAAAAAATTCAAAATAATGCAACAAATAATAACAGCTCCTCATCATTGCCGGTTTTCACATTAAGAATAGAAGAGATTAACTTGAAAAGCCAATACGGATTTATTAAAAAAAAAACGAGTGGAATTTCAAAAAAACAGCTCCTCATCTTTGCCTGTTTTCCAATAAGAATAGAGGAGCCTAAACAGATTTAGGACAAATAAAAGTAAAAAATTCAAAGTACCAGCTCCTTATCATTGCTAGTTTCCCGTTATGAATAGAGGGGAAAATTGGCAAGGCCTAGATGGATTTTTAAAAAATAAAAATAGCTCGTCCTCATTGCCGGTTTCCCATTAAAAATAGAGGTGAGCATTTGAAAAGCCTAAATGGATTTAAAACAAATAAAATTAAAAAATAAAAATAACTGCTCCACAACATTGATAATTTCCTATTAACAATAGAGGATATTAATTTAAAAAGCTTAAAATGGATTTAAAACCAATCAAAGTAGATAATTTGAGAAAACAACACCAGATGGTTCTCAGATTCCATTAAGAATAGAGGAGATTAATTTGAAAAGCCTAAATGGATTTAAAACAAATTAAAGTAGAAAATTCAAAATAATTGCTCCTCATCATTGCCGGTTTCCCATTAAAAATAGAGGAGACTGATTTGAAAATCTTAAATGGATTTAAAACAAATAAATGTAGGAAAATCAAAACAACAGCTCCTTATTCTTGAGTCTTGACGTTTCTCATTAAGAATTTAGAGGATACTAATTTGAAAAGCCTAAATGGATCTAAAACAAATTAAAAGTAGAAAATTCAAAATAATTGCTCCTCATCATTGCCGGTTTCCCATTAAAAATAGAGGAGACTGATTTGAAAATCTTAAATGGATTTAAAACAAATAAATGTAGGAAAATCAAAACAACAGCTCCTTATTCTTGAGTCTTGACGTTTCTCATTAAGAATTTAGAGGATACTAATTTGAAAAAACTAAATGGATCTAAAACAAATTAAAAGTAGAAAATTCAAATCTTTCTTACCTCAAGAGTATTTTCTTTGAAAATAAACCCAGCAAATTACAAAAGTACCACACGAGGGACAGATATTGTGTTTGCAACAACACCAGCAAACTTACTCTTTTCAGTAACGGTCAGCAAACTTCTTCTTTTCAACAAGGGTATATAAGAAGCATCAAACCTGTCCTTTTCAATAAGGGTATATGAGAACAATAACTAATTCCCTTGAAACCTTTCTTATCAATAGATATGGGCATATAAAACTCAGGATTTCATTTAAGCCAAAAGTAACAGATTCTATTATACACCCACATTCTCAGAAGAAAAGACAAACAACCAAAATAATGGCTATGGAAAGACATTATGTTTAAAACAAGGCCAGCAGACCTGTTTGTTTCATCTAGGGAACAATAACAGATTCTATACTATTCCTACATTCTCAGAAAAGAAGACTTACAGGCTAGCAAACTTGTACAAAATATTTTCTACTGCCGATAAACCAACATAGCAAATTAAAAAAAAAAATTAAAGGAGTATGCTTACTTAAAAGAAAAGAAAAGAAAATTTCTGTTAGAAAAAAAAAAAAACACAAAGTCGTCAATTTCCCATAAAAGAGATGAGATTATACAAAAAATAGAACGTTTCACAAAACAAACAGATTTACGAAAATCTAAGTTTGAATTTAAAACTGTTTGTGGAACCAAATAAAAATTCAATTTAAGAACAAGGCAAATAACATTCGGCACAAGTAAGCAGAGGATAAAATTAAATGCAACTATTCCCCATTTCCAACATCTATGTAGCAAATAAGATAATATCTAGGCAACAAAAGCGGAAGCCACATTAATTAATCAACAAAGTGATCAAACTCTGAATTGATTTTTCTTGCCTCAAAATCAAGTCGAGGGTAAAGATACATGATTTCAAAAGAAATCAAAACGAAACAACTTTTTTTTTTCTTTTGATTCTTTTCAACAAAGGAAGCCTGAGGCAGAACAATAAAAAAATATAAAAGCATATCAAATTAAAACAAGAAAAGCAAAGAATCATATCCAATTTGTTAACAGTAAGCTCATACAAGAGCGATGACCAAAAACAGACAAAGACACTGTCCCTCTCTTAGGCAACCACATTTTTTCGGAACTTCATGCGAAGCAATAAAAGTAATAATGAGAATTAACTGTTTTGAGATTAAAAGCCTCATGGACAAATCTATGGGCTCTAATATTCAAATTGAACAACCAGATGATTCTGAGAGTTAAATGGATTCGAAACCCAGCAAAGTCAATAATCCCATTGTTGCCAAAAAGCATGCCAACGAACCATTGCAACAACTATCTGAATGGTTAATGGAAATTCACAATAACAACTTCTCATCATTGCCAATTTCCCATTAAGAATAGAGAAGATTAATTTGAAAAGCCTAAATAGATTTTTGAAAAAAAACATAGAAAATTGAAAATAATAGATTTTTAAAAAATAAACCATAACAACTTCTCATCATTGCCAGTTTTCCCATTAAGAATAGAGAAGATTAATTTGAAAAGCCTAAATAGATTTTTGAAAAAATAAACATAGAAAATTGAAAATAATAGCTCCTCATCATTGCTAGATTGCCCATTAAGAATAAAGGAGATTAATTTGAAAACCTAAATGGAATTTTCCAAAAATAAACATAGAAATTAAAAATAATAGCTCCTCATCATTGCCAGTTTTCCCAATAAGAATAGAGGAGATTACTTTGAGAAAAACTTAAATGGATTTTTGAAAAAATAAACGTAGAAAACTGAAAATAGTAGCCCCTCATCAGTGCTAGTTTGCCCACTAAGAATGGAGGAGACTAGTTTGAAAAGCCTAAATGGATTTTTGCAAAAATAAACATAGAAATTAAATATAATAGCTCCTCATCATTGCCAGTTTTCCCATTAAGAATAGAGGAGATAAAATTTGAAAAGCCTAAATGGATTTTTGCAAAAATAAATGTAGAAATTAAAAATAATAGCTCCTCATCATTGCCAGTTTTCCCATTAAGAATAGAGGAAATTGATTTGAAAAGCCTAAATGGATTTTTGAAAAATAAACTTAGAAAATTAAAAATAATCGTTCCTTATCATTGCCAATTTTCCCATTAGGAATACAAGAGATAAATTTGAAAAGCCTAAATGAATTTTTTAAAAAATAAAAAGAAGAAATTGAACATAATAGCTCCTCATCATTACTATTTTCCCCATTAAGCATAGAGGAGATTAATTTGAAAAGCCTAAATTGATTTTTTTTCAAAATATAACTTAGAAAATTGAAAATAACAGCTCTGTATCATTGCCAGTTTTCCTATTAAGAATAGAGGAGATTAATTTGAAAACCTAAATGGATTTTAAAAAAAAAACATAGAAAATTGAAAATAATAGCTCCTCAACATTGCCAGTTTCCCATTATGAATAGAGGAGAGATATTGAAAAGCCTAAATGGGTTTAAAACAATTAAAAGTAGGAAACTAAAAATAAGAGAACCAAGAAGCAACTATCACTGGTTAAAGAAGGCATGCCCAAAGAATTTAAAAATAAGCTCATGAGAGAACAATCCTCCATAATAGAATTAAATGTATATATACTGTCATTCTGTCAACAGAATGTCCTGCCTCCGACTGCACTTCACCATTAGGAAAAATTACTTTATCATTATAATCTAGGGTTGTCTTAGGCACAGAGTTCACAACAAGAGGTGAAGCAATTTACCAACCAACCAATGACAGGTTCAATAAAACCTCTTTCGAACAACAAAAACAAAATTTTATTGGAGTTGGCCCATTGTTCCTCATGAAGATGGGCTCAAACCAACAAGTAAGCACTAGAACTTTCCACTAATTACAGAAATATGCCCAAAAAGGTTAGAATAAGCACTTGAGGTGATTGTTTAGTTAACACAATATCCTGTCTCAAACAACTACATTTCACCAATAGGCAAAATTACTTTCCCAACACCTTTTGTCAAATTCCAAAAACCATGGAATCCAACGAACAAAACAATCACCATCAAGATACTTAGCCAAATAGAAGAAGCATGAACTGAATGCCGAAAATGATGAGCATTCCCAACTCAAAATGTTGAAAACAGAATTGAAAAAGGAAATTCCATTACATTACAATGCTATAAATCTGTAAACTTCAGATACTGCAACTACCGTAATAGCTTCACACCCCATTTTCACATAATGAGTGAGAAACTGCCTATTAGCAAACAATCACAAACATTTTTTTCCAAAAAAGCCAAGCAGAGGGCAAATACTTTATGAAACTGAACAATGTCCAAGTGGAACAGACATTACTTGGCAACATTAGAACAACCTTTCAAGAAACCCATTGATACATGGTAAGAACAGTAACTAATTCCCTTTAAACAATTCTTATCAATAGATATGCATATAAAAATCAGTGTCTCATTTAACGAATATTACGCTTGCCATAAGGCCAGCAAGCTTGTTCTTTTCATCAAGATTTCATAGACGAAAATGTAAATCTTCCCCAATTCCCAAAAAATGGCATAAATATGGAATAAATACCAAATCTTTCCTATTTTTGCAAATATTCGCTTAGTAACAAACCCAACATCGAAAATTCAACCAAAAGAAAAAAAGAAAAAGAAAAAATCAACAGGTAAGCAGCTTTAAAATTAAAAAAATATATTGATTAAAAAAGAAACTTCAGTCTCCAGAACAAGAAAAGTACCAAATATTTGCTTTTCTTTTGACATTTTCCACAACGGAAAACGAAGGCAGAACGATACAAGAATGTAAAAATATATTATGAAATTAAAAAAGAAAAGCAAAGAATCATACTCCAATTCATTAGCGATTAGCAGATATAGCAACGATAATTAACAAATGGAGACATTTGTTCCTCTTAGGGTTCGGGCTTGAGAGAATGAAAAAGAAATTGTAAATTGGGGTTTTGATTTTGAAAGAGCTAAAAATGCGCAACCGCGTTTTTCGGAGATCTAACGGAAACGCGCGTTTTTAAGTAAACGCGTTTTTGTCATTGAAAATTATAAATAAATAGTCGCGTTTTTGTCCCCAAAAAGGAAAAACGCGTTTTTATTAGTTCGAAACTTTATACATCAGTGCTACCGTTTCCAAATGACATGTCGTAATCTGTTCCGATTTTTTTTTTTTTGATTACATGAGATTATTACTCAAACTACAACTCATATTACATGAGACTATAATTGATATTTACAAATCAGACTATTACTGGGATCAACTTACATCAATGCTAATGGAGCTCTGCCTAAATTTTAACCCTCACAAATATTCGAGAGATATCTACTCCTCACACTTGGGTAAGGAAGAAAACTGTCTTTACTCAAATTTAATTGAGAAAGAAAATACCCTCACAATACATTTGTGGGGGTTTGAACTACTGCCCTCCAACTTAGAGGGCAGTAGCCCTGACCACTCGGCCAAAGGGCGAGTGGCTGTAATCTGTTCCGAATTTAACTAAGCGTCAATGTGACATCAGAACGCAAATAATATAGTCTTTTGCCAATTTATATTAATTTAATTACCCTTTTTTTTCCTTTTTAAAGCATAAATTAGCTTTGTTTTAATTTTTCGTTTGCTTGTGGCTTGGAATGTAATCTAGTTTTTATATAATAAAAATATAATAATTTTATTACTAATAATTATCAAATTAAAATGATGCACACAATTTTAGTTCTACTAATATTTTGGGCATGTGTAGGCCGATTTGAACACACATACTTTTCAGTATAATCACTTGATTCTCTTCTACAAATCTTAACCTACAAGTCTCTATTATTAACAAAAATGATCTCCAAAATTTCATTCGAAATTTTTAACTACGGAATGGGTTCAAGCAATGCCTTTGTTACATTGAAAATATAAGTAGAGAGCAAGTAGGAGCCGATCATTCTAGTTTGTTATGAAAAAACAAAAAAAAACAAACACTGCCACATAGGAATGACAAAATTCTTCCCACCCCAACTTCATCTCATTGTCATCCCTACTACTATGTAGAGATTAGCGACGTGCAAATGGATAGTCCTAGAAACACACACAACCATTCAAAGATCAGCGAATGTGCAAATGGATGGTCCTAAAAAAATAGTTAAAAAAAGTAGTTCAATTTAATTTGTATAAATTTACCCACTGTAGATAATTTTGTAGGTTATGAACGAATTTGGTATTTCAAACAAAAACCCTTTGTGTGTTGCAATTAGGTTTAGTATCGAGGAAAAAAATCTATCGAATACCAGGGCAGATATCCGCCAAGATGCAATCTTTATTTAAATTATTTATATCTTTTAATTTTAATAATAAAAATTACATTAAAATTTTAATTATAAATATATGTAAGTGTAAGTTAAAGTTCTTAATTCCTAAACTTAACATATCTCACCAATATATATATAGTTGTTAAGTCGAGTTGTGCAGACACAACTCTATATATATATTCTCAAGTGCAGACACTCTCATTTTTTAAATGTAGAAGAGTTGTTAAGTCGTGATGACATTAAAAATTGATTCTATTAAATTTCATGAATTAAAAACGTGTCCGTAAAAAAAAAAAAGAGTATATATATATAGTCTATAGAGAGAGAGAGAGAGAGAGAGAGAGTGTGTGTGTGTGTGTGTAATCTTTTAATAACTAAAAAAATTATAATTTTTAAGTTTAATATTACTGATATTTTGTTTTAATTGATTGATTCTGTTTGTTTTTCTTTAATGGCTTAAACCTAATGATTGATTACTAAAGTTAAACTTTTATTTGTTTAATTAATTGTTAGTAATAATTGTACAAAACTTAATTGTTAATTCTACTAATAATATTTGTATATTGATCAAAAGACAGAGTAAGGCATTGATATTAACAATGATGCTTTGCTTACAATAAAAATATTTTGTTTTAAATTAATATATTTTGTGTATTTGTCTTAATGTTGAAAATTTAATTTTTTTTATTTATATTTATAAAATCTAAAAATTGATTATTGTATGTAGATTATTTTAAGTTGTTACTATAAATTTATAGTTTAAATTATATAATTTAATTTTTCATATTATTAAAAAAATATTTTTAATATTTATGATTTTAAATGATAAAATCCGTAAAAAATTTATCACGCATTATTGATCATTTTGGTAACTGTCGAAATCCAAAGCGTTTCATATTATGGACGAATTTGATAATTTAAATTTGGAAAAATATCCACCGTCCACCTGTTTTTAATACTTTTTTCAAAATACACAATTCCTTATTTTTTGGCTAGAATCCACCAAAAGTTACATTTTGTTTCACTTTTCCACTTCCGTTTGAAATCCGTTAAGAAAACTAATAGAAACTTTAAAAAATGACCATTTTACCCCCAAAACGAAAATTATAATTTCACCTTAAAAATTACTAAAAATAATTAAATTAAATCTAATTATTTTCCCCATCGATCAATAAATAAATTAATTCCACAACCATCAAATGCAGGTTTTTTTTTTTAAATATGTTTATAATTAGAATGCTAAATTATAACAGTAGTATTAAAAATAGCCCAATCTCGCAAACCATCAATTGAATTTAAGATAAGTAGAGTTTTATTATTAATTGAGTTATAATCTTTAGTAGTTAAGATTTTTTTATACTTCATTAAAGTACCAATAATGATATTCATCATTAAATCTTATTATTTTTTGTATTTTTTAAGATAAAATTATAATTTTTCGTTTTGGGGGTAAAATAGTTATTTTTTAAAATTTTCATTAGTTTTCTTAACGGAAATAAAAAAGTGAAAAAAAAAATATAACTTTAGGTGAATTCCAACTAAAAAATAAAAAAATTATATATTTTTAAAAAATATGTAAAAAACAAATGAACGGTGGATATTTTTCCTTTAAATTTTTACGGTTTGCTAATAGCATTGCCACCGCTTGTTAGGATTAGACAATCAATTAAGACGTTTGTATGTGGCCACGATCGTCGCTACATTCACCGGTTGACGGTTAATATAATGAATGATTGATAAACTCATACAACTATCTACCCTTTTGGACGCTGGCACTAGCTACAGCCGTTTACTTTTTCAGCGCCAGTTAGTTAGAGGAGCCTGCAGTTGCGGGAATTGGGGAAATGGCCGGCACCGGAGATAACAACACGACGAATCCAGCTGTGGGTCCGGATCTGGACCGACCGGACAATCCGGGTCACGAGTTCGCCCAATTCGGAGCCGGGTGCTTCTGGGGAGTGGAGCTGGCGTTTCAGCGTGTGGTGGGCGTATCCAAGACTGAAGTGGGGTATTCACAAGGCAACGTCCCTGATCCCAACTACAGACTCGTTTGCTCCGGAACCACCAATCACGTGGAGGTTGTTCGGGTCCAGTTTGACCCGCAAGTTTGCCCCTACACCAATCTGCTCTCCGTTTTCTGGGGCCGCCATGACCCCACCACGCTCAATCGCCAGGGAGCTGATGTGGGGACACAGTACAGATCAGGGATATACTATTACAATGAGACACAGGCTCGTTTAGCCCGAGAGTCAATGGAAGCAAAGCAGTTGGAGATGAAGGATCAGAGGAAGATTGTAACAGAGATTCTTCCTGCGAAGAGATTTTACAGAGCCGAGGAGTACCATCAGCAGTATCTTGAAAAGGGTGGTGGCAGAGGCTCCAAGCAGTCTGCTGAAAAGGGCTGCGATGAGCCCATCAGATGCTACGGTTGACGTTTGACCTTTTTATAGCTTGAACCTTGTTTATTATCATATCTACGTTTCTTAATAACGAAAAGCGAACTCTTGTTAAGCTTGCTTTGATTAATTACCATATAAACTGTGCGTTGCTTTCTGTAAAAACTGCCTTGGCGTTGCTGCACTTCTTGAATTCCTGGTTATGGATTGTTTGTTTGCAAGACTGACTTTGCAGTAGTTGATTGTAACTGTTCGTCTTATCAAAGCATTAGTCGGCTGAGATGCATAGCAAAGCTAAGGCTAATAGTGAACGTTGTTTAGAGTGAGTGAGAGAATCTGAAGGTCGTGCAGGGCTTGACGAGGAATTTTTTGATGGGCCACCAAGCCTCCGTAGCAATTCCACACGGTCCCTCTTTCTTGTGTAACCTTTCTCTCCCAGTTTGGCTCCCCATGAATTCTTTAATATCCTGTACTTGGTTTTGAAAAGTGTTGTTCCATAGCCCACAACTGCATCATCATGATTCAGCTCTGTGTCTCAGTGTCCAGCAAACACACCCCGGAAAAAAAATTTAACCCAATGGAGTGATAATCTATTAGTTCTTCAATTAGTTTTTAGTTTCTGTTCTCTTTGTCAGGCAACTTGGTGGGTCATTATACTAAACTCAATCAGGTATAAAACTGGAAATTGAAATCCCAGTGTCAATGACTATGGATACAGGTTGGTTTGCTTCTTCTGTAAGCAGAGCATCACATTCTGTTGTTATTCCACCTTTTTTCTTAATAAACTCAAATTGTGGTTCCACTAGCCCTCCTTACATCCTTGGTTTCGCTCGTTGTCACAATCAACCAATTCTTGCTCAGATAAAGATATAAGCCCATTCTTCTTAGTGTGATTAATACTCTCAGCTCTAAAATTGTTGAAAATGCCCAGCGACCAACTGTACCAGAGTTAAAAATTTAAGCTACCAAGTAAATTATCTGTCGCTTTTTGTTAAGATCAATTATTTCAGCAGCAAGCAAAGTGGAGAATGATCCTTACCACAGTGGCGTTGGCCCTTGACAGTGGCGACTGACCATTTTTTCCTTCAATCAATGGAGTGCAGGAGGTTCTCGTTTCCATGTGCCCTTGGAACATCCTGTGATGCTTAATATTTGATCAGCACATGTGCTTTGCAAATTCATTTCTTGTCAAACATGAAATCTGGATCTTCGTGGTTAGTGGAATTAGAGTAGGTTTTAGAATTTTAATAGCAGATACTCAGTAAGGGGTTTCATAATGTAGAAGATGGGGTCCAATATCTCCTCTTACAAAACATAAGCACATTTATTAATCAAATTGTTAGCTCCCAAAGTTTACTAAGTAATATTAGAATCAGTCTTAGCAATTGTAGTTGGGATTTTATGATAAAGATTCACAAATTTTATCCAATTTTTTTTTTTCATTTTAAACCGTGTAACATCCATCAAATCATCATATTAGGGATCTCAGCATTTAGGTCTTAATTGATTTGGCAAGTCATTATAATTGCTGCATCATGTTAAATATTAATAATTATTTGACGCGATAGTTATAATTAAGTTGTAAAATAGTAGGGACTCGGATCTTGGGATCTGTATCGAACTTTTTTGTAGTCGTAAATATAAGAAATTCTTCCTTCAAAGAGATTTGACAGAGCATGTCATACAGTCTTCAAGTACAAGACCCTGTCTGAAAAATGTAAGCACTTACTTCTGTAAAATGTTGGCTTTATTTGCATAAATCGAAACATTATTCAATCATGAATCACAAGGGCATATTACATGCAACTTTAACACAGAAGAGATAACCGCTGAGCTTGAAATGCAGAGAAAAGCCAAAGACAATAGTGAACCGTGTCTAGAGCTCATCCTTAGGATAATCTGAAGGTCCTGTTGGGTTTGTTGCAGATTTCTTGATGGGATATGAAGCTTCCATTGCAATACCACAGAGTCCCTTTTTGTCTGAGATGCCGCGCTGCATTCTGATGTAACCCTTCTCTCCCCATTCAGGTCCCCATGAGTTCCTCACTATCCAATACTTGGTTCCATCGAGTGTTGTACCGTAGCCCACAGCTGCAACTCCATGATTCAGCTCTGTGCCACATTCTCCAGTAAATACACCCTGCAATAACATTCAATCAATTCACTGTTGAATGATTTTTATCAAACAGTTTGCTTTCCTAGTTATTTAGGTTGCTTTCAATCTGATTTTTTACCTCTGAATAGAACTGGAAATCTGAACTGCCGGCATCTATGGCTACTGACACAGGCTGTTTTGCAACTGCCTTAAGCAGAGCATCCTCGTGATTAGCAGGTACATTTTCATGTCCGTCAATTGACACTGCTGGGGAACTTTCCTGCAAAATTGATGGGAAATTCTCATTATTTCACTATCACAAGTAACAGATAGTTCATGTTCAATTCAAATTGAAGAAAATGCTGCACAATAGTTATCATACCTTTGAAACGTCACATGTTCCATCATTAGCTTGGTAAGGGTACTTAGCCTCTGTTGTTACGCCACCCTTTTTCTTGATGAACTCAAATGCCAATTCCATTAGCCCTCCATTACATCCTTGGTTTTGATCAGTGTCACAATCAACTAACTCTTGCTCAGACAAAGAAACGAGCTTATTTGTCATAATGTGATTAATGCCCTCTACTGCTGCAATTGTTGAAAAAGCCCAGCAGCTACCTATCCCACAGCAAAGAACGAAATAGAATTAAACGTTTAGCCATAAGAGGAAATGTCACATTATTAGTAAACCAGCATAGTGAAAGCCAATGCTTACCGCATTGGCCTTGATCCTTGACAGCGGTGACAGACCCTTTCTTCCTCCAATCGACTGATGATGGGATACTCGTTACCTTCCCATACATGAAGGTCCCGTTTCCACGCGTCCCTTGGAACATCCTGTGATGCTTAATCTTTGATCCAGCGTATGTGCTTGCAAATTCATGATTTGTCATGTCCGCAAACTTGTTCAGCTTCAACTTGTAAGGCTTGTCCATCTTGTTAGTTTGGTGAACATGCATAACATTTTGCTTGAACACATTGAAGCGCTTATGCTTCTCATCAAGACTCCTTGAAACCGTATGATGACTCCTCCACCTCTCGTATAAATCCCACAGACCTTCCTCGGATTCCAACTCCTTCTCATGGAAATCGAAACCCTCAACGATTCCCAGAACCAAAGCTAGCAAAAAGGCAGCTAATAAATAAACCCTCTTCATTTTTTAACCTTTTTTTTTCTTTTTCAAGTGGTACTTACGAGTATGATTCAACTCAAGATATTGGGAACTAGGAGAACCTTGAGGACTGCTTTATATAGAGCGAAAAAATGAAGAGAAAGATAAGAGATGATGATGAGAGTGGAGAATAAAACAAGGGATTATAAATGAAGAAGTTAGAGGTTCCTTATGGGCATAAACAATGTCTAACAATGTAGATAAATTTAATGGAGAATAACCTGAATTGATTGGTTTCACATTTCCAAGCGATTCCCTATCATGCAAGTCAGTTATTGGGTTACTTCTATGGAAAAGCTGAAAAGCTCAGAAGCAGTTTTTGTGAATCAGTTAGGTCTTAACATAGAAAACTTGTGGGAAAAAGGTATGATTTTTTGCATGCCACACACGTTATTACGTATGCATATGTGTAACCGGAAAAGCAAAGGAAGGGTGA